>NC_134712.1:164937100-165237703 GCF_049634645.1 Pelodiscus sinensis
AGCTGGTCCCCAACTTACGACCACCTCCATTTACAACCATCCGCACTTATGACCAAAGTGGTCGTAAATGCGGTCCCGAGTTACGAGCACTTCGAGTTACGGCCAAGTGTTTGGTCCGTAACTCGTTCGTAACTCGGGGACTGGCTGTACTTTCAGATTGTTGTATGATGTATCTCTGTAAAGTTGATCTGAAGCATTTTTTGTTACTAGTACAAGTTGAACCTCTCTAGTCCAGCACTCTTTGATCCAGTGTGATTTTAGTTATCATGAGTGTGGTCAAGTTTCCCATGGTCCTGTAAAGTTTGTTTATAGCCACCAGTTCTGGCTCTCAGTGTTCTGTGTTATTTAGCTCTAAATTACCCTATAATGTCTTCTAAGGCCTGGTCTACAGTAGACCAGACAAGATGGCTTAAGATATGCCACTCCAGCTACGCAAAATATATAGCTGAAGTCAGCTTACCTTAAGCTGAGCCACTGTGGCATCTACCCTGTGGTAGGCCAACAAGAACTTCCCTTAACATCACAGAATGAGGAGTACTGGATGCTGATGGGGGCTGCCGTCAGAATTCTATTTACAAGTTGAACACTAAATTGAACGCTAGAAGATCGACCTCTGGAGGGTTGATCTTGCTAGTGTAAACATGCCCTACAAGACTAGCAAGGAGTGGAAGTGCTGGTAATGCTGCTAAGCATAAGCCTGTTTTTTATGCTTGAGCTTCTTTTTTTCCTTGTGCCAATAGAGTAAAATTATGCAACGACACTAACACTATGTTATGAAGAGAGTTGATAAACCTTGGCTAGGTGAAGGCTTATACAGTGTATCAGTACAGTCATACATTATTAAGCAGCATTGCAAGAGTAGTTCCATTTATTCACCTTAGTGAAAGAACAATTAGGAGACACACTCACTACAATATTAACCTCCCATGGTTCAACATATTCTCTGGATTGACACCAGTCAGGTTCCCAGGGTGCCAGATTGGAGAGATTCAACTTGATGGAATTGTTTCTTTTATTTTGTCTATCAAATAGATTGAGAAAGGACATTTCTGGGTATGCCAGTAGCCTGTTCAAAAAATGTTCTGTAGCTATTCAGATCACTACAAATTATGCCTTTTGTTTTTCCCCTGATGTCAAGATTCTCTCAGTTGAAATAAACCAGGCTATTAGCAGATTCAAAGGCAGGCTACCAGTAGATTCAAAGGTCCTAAGAGGGCTGAAACTTGTATCACTGAATGAGAGATAGCTATTCTGTACAATCATAGAAACATAGGACAGAAATAATTCTGTTGCCTTTAGAGCAGTTAAAAGTTATCTGTTTGCTTAGCCCTTGGTAATTCAGACCAAGCAGGTAAGTCTGGGAATATCAGGGAGCCACAGATTACACAATGTAAAAATAGCTGAAATGATTTAAATCTGTGGAATTTTGTAAAAGTGTAGAATAGTGTAATTTTAGTAAAAAGTGGTTTCCATTCCTGCCAGCTGCCCTCCTTTTTTGGATACACTTTTACAAATACATCTACAATACCCATAATTTTAAAACTCAATAGCACCACATTCCTCTATTAGTGCTTCTGATGACCACAGTGATAAATTGTGCTTGTTCCCTATTTTGAACTTCATTTCAGGCTATCTTCTGCTGTATCTGTCTAGAGATTTCCACCATCTACAGACCAGATCTGGAAATATGGCTCAGTGTTTTTCTGCTAAAGTGTACAGTGTTTTTTACCATCTGTTTTGTCTATTCATGCTCTTACTTCAGCTCCCAGACCACAGCAAGCAAACTAGTGATTTCTACCTACAGTGGAATCCCTGTTCTGTTTAATGCCTTAGTAGTGTTTTAGGTATAATGGTTAGAGTTTGCATAGCTAGAACGTTATGTGTCATCTTCGCATTAGTTACCTAAGGTGCTGGAGAGAAAGGTTCAGTTCCTATAATAACTGCTTTTGTACAAAACACTTCCAGACATCCAGTGTATATATATTCAAAACATAGAAAAGTAGTAATGTATTCCCATTTGCTTGTTGGTACCCTTTACATTCTTTAATTGTTTTTTCTAAACCCCATGAAAATAAAAAGTAAAACTTTATCAAAAAAATTATTCACAAAACTCCCAAACCTTATTGAAGTTAAATAAGCAAATGTTAAAAATGTCATTTAAGCTATTTACTTAACCTTAGCTGATAGCACAGGGATACATTCTCTGGTCATTATGGGTATGTCTAGACTACAGGGTTTTGTCGACAGAAGTTTTATCGAAGCTTCTGTTGACAAAGAGCGTCTAGACTACATCTAGTTCTGTCGACAAAGCAAGCTGCTTTGGACAGTGTGGACAGTGTAGATGCAATAATGCCTTCTATCGACAGAACGTTATGTCGACATAATTCAAAGGCAGTGTGGACGCAGGTACAGTTTTGTCCACTTTTGTTGACAAAACCCTGTAGTCTAGTCACACCCTATGTGAACGGTCCTGGGCTTAAATCTCATGGTAGGCCTGCTGGCAGTAGAGAAACACATTTGACTTTGAGGTTAACTAGATGATTTTAAGTCTACAAGGGGCTATTATAATCTATTAAGTACATTTTACCCCAGAGAACAACAACAAATCAGTACTTTTGTATTTCAAGGACAAGAGTCAAAGGTCTAGAGTAATTCTGCATAGGAGCTCAAGTTTGGGAGCCTTCAGCGTCCTGAATAAGGCATTTTTAATTTTATTTAGCATTTGATTACATTTCACTTTTCATTTTGTTTTTGTTCCTCTCAAACTGCTATCTGTCTAATTTCAATGTATGGCTCTGTCTGTTTTTTATTACCGTATTACCTTTAAGGTAGCATATTTTTGTATCACAACTGGGTCATCAGGCTGCTTAAAAGTGATTTACAGACAAATACATGCATAGAAATTTGCAAAAACAGAAATGAAAGGATGATTTTGTAGCCGAGTTAATGTATTATAAGGTACTAGTATTACTAAAATAAAGACTCAGAACCAATATCAAATATAAGGAATGTATAAAATGAACAGAATATATTTAAAAAATGGGAATCTTGAAAGTGACTTGCTATATCATTGCGCGCTCTCTCTCTTCCTCCTACACAGTTTTTAAAAGGACAAATGGACTGAAAAAGTCCTTTAATACATGGCAAAATAATAAAACAGATCTCTCAGATACTGCCACTCTGTTAAATTAATATTATGATTTGTTTCCAGTAGAACCCACAATGTGTGGCATGCTGTATAAACATAAGAGAAGCTAAGATCCCTGCACCAAAGAGTTTATAAACTGGAAGCCAGTGGCTCACATGGCTTTTTTTGATTATTAAATGCTTGAGACTGTCAAACATTATAGCTTTACTAGTGTTAAATCATTGACAAAGCCTCTAGATATTTCTCAATAATAAACAGTATCCCTTAAATATGATGTAGCTATGTGTATATCTCTACACATACACATAACATGCATCTCTACTTCAAATTCATACCTGAGTTGCTAGCAGGTTTGGTTACCAATATAAGCATGCACGATTATGTATTGTTCCTTATGTAATTATCTTATCTCCCTTTTCCCCTGCATATTGGCAGGCAGGATAATGACTTGTTCTGTATGAGTGGGTAGTGGAATGCATTCAGTAAAACTCCAATTGACTTCAGCAAGGCGTGGATTGTACCTATTGCCAATTATTTAGTTTCACATAATGGATCGCATGGGAATGGAAGTGCTAGCTCAGTTCAACTGCCTTCCTCCCCTAAGAGACTGGAGACGACTTCTTCATGACTGGCTGAACCTCCTCAAATATAGGTCTTGGGAATTCTCTTGTTCCCCAAATGTGCTTTACCATTTAAAGAAAACAAAAAGTTTAAGCTTTACACCTTAGGAGCTGCAGCACAAGGAAGCAGTTTAAATAAGAGCTTTTGTGTTATACTACAGTGTGTTTCTTTTCAGAAATTAGAAGCATTAAAATCTTAATGATAACATCCACTGTTACATCACCATCAGGCTGCTGTAAACTGCCTTCAGCTGCATTTGTTATATATATAAAAGGTTATAAAACAAAATATCAACAGTACCCCTTCAATTCTTTGCAAGAGCTGTTAGTCAACATTTAGTACTACAGAACACAACCTGCAGCCTCACATTGCAAGAGAGCACTGATCAACCCACTTCTAACACTATAAATACCTTCAGATGGCAGAATAAATTCCTTCTGGTGCCAGATATTTAGGTCAAATTCAAAGATGAGTCTAAGATGGCTAACGTAAGTACCTCTTCCAGCCCCCTCAAATGTAAATTATACTACCGGGCTACGTCTAGACTGGCATGATTTTCCGCAAATGCTTTTAATGGAAAAGTTTGCGGAAAAGAGCGTCTAGATTGGCAAGGACACTTTTCTGCAAAAGCACTTTTTGCGGAAAAGCGTCCGTGGCCAATCTAGATGTGGTTTTGCTCAAAAAAGCCACAATCGCCATTTTCTCGATCGGGGCTTTTTTGCACAAAACAAATCTCAGCTGTCTACACTGGCCCTTTTGCGCAAAAGTTTTCCGCAAAAGGGACTTTTGCTCGAACGGGAGCAGCATAGTATTTCCGCAAAAAGCACTGATTTCTTACAGTAGGAAGTCAGTGCTTTTGAGGAAATTCAAGCGGCCAGTGTAGACAGCTGGCAAGTTTTTCCGGAAAAGCGGCTGATTTTCCGGAAAAACTGACCAGTCTTGACACAGCCCTGGAGTATAAGATTCCCTTAGACTGCCTTCAACCCTGTCAACCTTAGATTGATACCCACTTACACCTCCAGGTGTATCCTCTCTGAATTTGATTGATACCCACTTGATATACCATGTGTATCATCTGTGAATGTGCTCAGGGGATTTGAAAACAGGATAACCATATTATTTTAGATTTTGTGAGCCAGATTCACAGGTGTAAATCAGGAGCAATTCAATTTATGTCAATTTAGTTACACCAGTGTAAAACTAGCAAAAGGGCAGGTCACTTCAGTTAGTCTCAGCTATGATTTTGTCATAGTTTGAAAGCAGTGAGCAACTCGTAAAGTTTTCCAATCAATTCACGAAGTCCACACAAGGTTTCTTTTGAACAAGGACTGATGAAACAATTTAAAATTAGGCCTGCTGGGGTGTTTTTCACATCATGTGGATGAAAGTCCTAACATCCTATAACTCATACTATATGATGCCAAGTGGACTTTAATGCTTAATTATATCAGCCTAAAATAGTGTGAATCTGTCAATATCCACAGTATTTGTGACCTAGTAGGAGGTACTGTTGTTCACCACTCTATAAAGCATTTTGGATCATCCTAGCACAGGGATGGGCAAGAGGTGGCTAGTGGACTACATCCTGATGGCCTGCCAAGCCACTGGATCTGGCCGGCAGCTACCTCGCCAGCGTGCTTATTAGAGAGCAGCTGCAGCCACTTTAAACAGCAGGCTGCTAATTACTATGCAGTCTGGGAAGGGAGGAGAAAGCTTCGTGTGCTCTCTCTGCCCCCTAGTAAAATCCCTCAGCTCCCACTAGCCAATTTCTGGCTAATAGGAGCTGAGAAATTTTGCTGAAGGCAGAGGCAGTGAATGAAGCCTCCTCATTCACTCTTTCCCGCCCTGTGCTGGAGTAGAGCCACGTGAAGCAGCCTGCACAGTCCACAGGCAGAGATCCTGTCTCAAGGCCTAGGTAAGTGCCTCCCAGTCAGAGCCTGCCTCTGCCACCCCACCCCCACTTTCCTCCCAACTACCAGCCCCAAGTCACCACTCAAACCCTCTGTATCCCCTCTTCTCACTTCCCCCAGGTCACAACTCCCTCCCAGATCCTGCACCTCCTCCTACACCCCTCCCCCAGGCCAGAATCCTTTCCTGCACCTATAACCCCTTCTGGACCCTGAACACCAAGCCCCAGATCATAACCCCCTCCTTTGCCCAAACTCCCTCCTGTACCCCAGTCCTCTATCCCAAGCTCCCCTCTACACCCCACCCACTGTCCTAGACCCCATGCACCCTCCACAGAAGTGCAGCCCTTGACTACTAAGCAAAATCTTGAAGTAGTCCCTCATTAAAAATTATTGCCCACCATGTCAATATCCACAGTATTTGTGACCTAGTAGAAGGTACAGGTGATTGCTAACAGGGAGTTTTGAGAGGGAGTTCGGAAGGGGAGAGGGAAGGGCGGGAGGTTCTCTTGCCTTTCTTTTTAAATCCCTTTTCCAGGACAGCAGCGATGGTTGGTGATGGGTCTGCTGTTGTTACCTGCACAGCGTGTGCCATGTTTGTCTTCCTCCCGGAAGAAAGAATGGATTTCATCTGCACCAAGTGCAAGCTGGTCGACATTTTTGAAGAAAAAATTAGAGGACTGGAAGCCCAAGTGTCGACCCTACGCTTGATCAGAGAGGATGAAGACTTCCTCGATAGACGGCAGCATTTAATCCTTCAAGCACGGCAGGCAGAAGAGCCAGAGAGGGCAGTACGTGACCAAGAAGAGAACTGAAAGCATGTAACTTCTAGAAGGGGAAAAAGGCCAGCACGGGAATTCCCCGATGCTATAGAGGTAAGCAATCGCTTTCAAGCTCTCTCCACAGGCTCTGCAGTGCTGAAAGCTCTGGAAGGGACCTCACAAGGAAGAAACCAGAAGGGAACACCATCTACTGGAAGGCATGGGATGCATAGTCCTACGGATGGGGGTTCCACAGCCACCACGCCCAAAAGGAAACGACGGGTGGTGGTGGTCGGGGACTCCCTTCTAAGAGGGACTGAGCCATCCCTCTGCCGTCCGGACCTGGAATCTCGAGAGGTGTGCTGCTTACCGGGAGCTCGCATTCAGGATGTCACTGAGAGGCTTACCAAGCTGATCAAACCTTCGGATTGCTACCCCTTCCTGCTTCTCCACGTGGAACTAATGATACGGCCAAGAATGATCTTGAGCGTGTTACTGCAGATTATGTAGTGCTGGCAAGAAGGATCCAAGAATTTGGAGCGCAAGTGGTATTCTCCTCCATCCTCCCTGTTGAAGGGAAAGGACTGGGCAGGGAACGTCGAATTGAGGACGTAAATGCGTGGTTGCGCAGATGGTGTCGCAGAGAGGGCTTTGGTTTCTTCGACCATGGGATTCTGGTCTGGGCGCAAGGATTGTTAGGAAGAGATGGGATCCACCTAACGAAGAGAGGAAGGAGCATCTTCGCGGGCAGGCTTGCAAACCTAGTGAGGAGGGCTTTAAACTAGGTTAGTCGGGGGACGGTGATCAAAACCCTGAGGGGAGTGGGAAAGTCGGATACTGGGAAGAAATGCAGAGAGGAAGGGGCAAGAAAGGAGGACCCATGTTTCGAATGGAGAAGATAGGACGATCAACTGGATACCTGAAGTGTTTGTACACTAATGCGAGAAGCCTGGGCAACAAACAGGAAGAACTGGAGGCCCTGGCCCAGACAAGAAATATGATTTAATTGGGATAACAGAGACTTGGTGGGATGACTCGCATGACTGGAGTGCTGTCATGGAAGGGTATAGACTGTTCAGGAACAACAGGCAGGGGAGAAAAGGAGGAGGAGTTGCACTATATGTAAGAGAGCACTACGATTGCTCTGAACTCCAGTATAAAGAGGGAGAAAAACCTGTTGAGAGTCTATGGGTTAAGTTTAAAGGAGCAAACAACAGCATTGATGTTGTGGTTGGTGTTTGCTACAGGCCGAATCAGGTGGATGAGGTAGATGAGGCTTTCTTCGGACAACTGAGCGAAGCTTCCAGATCGCAGGCCCTGGTTCTTGTGGGGGACTTTAATCACCCTGACATCTGCTGGGAAACCTATACGGCAGTACACAGGCAATCCAGGAAGTTTTTGGAGAATGTTGGGGATAACTTCTTGACACAGGTGCTGAAGGATCCGACCAGAGGCCATGCGCAGCTTGACCTTCTGCTCACAAACAGGGAGGAACTAATAGGGGAAGTGGAGGTGGGTGACAACCTGGGAAGCAGTGATCATGAGATGGTAGATTTCAGGATCCTGACCAAAGGAAGAAAAGAGAGAGTAAAGTACACACCTTGGACTTCAAAAAAGCAGATTTTGACTCCCTCCGAGATCTGATGGGCAGAATCCCCTGGGATGTTAACATGAAGGGGAAAGGAGTCCAGGACAGCTGGCAGTATTTTAAAGAAGCCTTATTGAAGGCACAGAAAGAAACCATCCTGACGCATAGCAAGAGAGGCAAACATGGTAGGAGACCGGACTGGCTTACAGGGGAAATCCTTGGTGAACTTAAGCACAAAAAGGAAGCTTACAAAGAGTGGAAACTTGGACAAATGACCAGGGAGGAGTTTAAAGGTATAGCTCGAGAATGCCGGGGGGTTATCAGGAAGGCGAAAGCGCAAATGGAATTGCGACTGGCTAAGGATGTGAAGGATAACAAGAAAGGTTTCTACAGGCATGTTAACAAGAAGAAGGTGATCTGAGAGGGTGTGCGGCCCCTAATGGATGAAGGAGGTAACCTAGTGACAGATGAAGTGGGGAAAGCTGAAGTACTCAATGCTTTCTTTGCCTCTGTATTCACGGACAAGGTCGGCTCCTGGACTTCTGCGCTAAGTGACGCAAGATGGGATGAAGATGGACAGCCCGTGGTGGGTAAAGAACAGGTTAGGAACTATTTAGAAAAGCTAAACATACACAAATCCATGGGTCCGGACTTAGTGCATCCGAGGGTACTGAGGGAGTTGGCAAATGTCATTGTGGAGCCTTTGGCTATTATCTTTGAAAAGTCGTGGAGATCGGGAGAAATCCCTGATGACTGGAAAAAGGCAAATGTAGTGCCCATCTTCAAAAAAGGGAAGAAGGATGATCCAGGGAACTATAGGCTGGTCAGTCTTACCTCAGTTACTGGAAAAATCATGGAAGGGATCCTTAAGGAATCCATATTGAGGTACTTGGATGAGAGGAAAGTGATTAGGAATAGTCAGCATGGATTCACAAAGGGCAAGTCATGCCTGACCAATCTGATTAGCTTCTATGATGAAATAACTGGCTCGGTGGACATGGGGAAGTCAGTGGATGTTATATACCTTGACTTTAGCAAGGCTTTTGATACGGTCTCCCACAATATTCTTGCCAGCAAGTTAAGGGATTGTGGATTGGATAAATGGACAGTAAGATGGATAGAAAGATGGCTAGAAGGCCGGGCCCAGCGGGTAGTGATCAATGGCTCGATGTCAGAATGGCAGTCAGTTTCTAGCGGAGTGCCCCAAGGTTCGGTTCTAGGACCAGTTTTGTTCAATATCTTCATTAATGATCTGGATGAGGGGATGGATTACACCCTCAGCAAGTTTGCGGATGACACTAAGCTGGGGGGAGAGGTAGATACCCTTAAGGGCAGAGATAGGGTACAGAATGACTTAGACAAATTGGAGGATTGGGCCACAAGAAATCTGATGAGGTTCAACAAGGACAAGTGTAGAGTCCTGCACTTGGGACAGAAGAATCCCAAGCATAGTTACAAGCTGGGGACCAACCGGTTAAGTAGTAGTTCTGCAGAAAAGGACCTGGGGGTTACAGTGGATGAGAAGCTAGGTATGAGTCAACAGTGTGCCCTTGTAGCCAAGAAGGCTAATGGCATATTAGGTTGCATTAAGAGGAGCATTGCCAGCAGATCCAGAGATGTCATCATTCCCCTTTATTCGGCTTTGGTGAGGCCGCATCTGGAGTATTGTGTCCAGTTCTGGGCCCCCCACTACAAAAAGGATGTGGACGCATTAGAGCGGGTCCAGCGGAGGGCAACCAAAATGATTAGGGGGCTGGAGCATATGACTTATGAGGAGAGGCTGAGAGACTTGGGTCTGTTTAGTCTGCAGAAGCGAAGAGTGAGGGGGGATTTGATAGCAGCCTTCAACTTCCTGAAGGGAGGTTCCAAAGAGGATGGAGAGAGGCTGTTCTCAGTAGTGACAGATGGCAGAACAAGGAGCAATGGTCTCAAGTTGTGGTGGGAGAGGTCCAGGTTGGATATTAGGAAAAACTATTTCACTAGGAGAGTGGTGAAGCACTGGAATGGGTTACCTAGGGAAGTAGTGGAGTCTCCATCCCTAGAGGTGTTTAAGTCTCGGCTTGACAAAGCCCTGGCCGGGTTGATTTAGTTGGAATTGGTCCTGCCTAGAGCAGGGGGCTGGACTTGATGACCTTCTGAGGTCTCTTCCAGTTCTATGATTCTATGATTCTATGTCCCAGTGTATAAATGTGGGGGTGGCCAAACCATGGCTTGTGAGCCACATGCTTTTTTTAATAGCTAAAGTGTAGTTTCTGGAGCCCCTGCACCCTCTCTCTGCCTACCAGTCTTGTGGGAGAGCTTGGGACCTAAGTCTTGCAGCAGCGTAGCGGGATAGAGGCTTCTGCCCAGTGGGGTGGGGGCTCTTAAGACTTCAGAATGCACCTGCTAGGACTTCAGCAGGAGCAGGGCAGAAGCCCTGAGCACCAGCAGGCATGCCCTGGCTCTGGAACTTCTGAAAATTGTCAAATGTAGCTCTAATGGTCAGTTTGTTTGGCCACCCTGTATAACTGTATCATGCATAAAACTTCCTGAAGGACACACAGACCACAGGCACAACCCAAATTAGCTCAGTTATTTCCACATCCACTGAATTGCGCTGTAGTGGCATTGGAAAAGTACTTACACTCTACGAAGTAAGAGTTGGCATCAATCTTCCAGATAATCTGACCACGATGAGAGCCATTGACCCCACGGTTTTTGTAGTCCAGAAAGTTTTCAGACAAGACTTCATCTACACACAGAAAAAATGATCTCATTATCTGTCCATCAACACAGCTAAGCAAATTCACCTATTCTTAAAACACTAGCTTTGTTTTGAGATCATTTAAAATGTACAATCATATAAAACTCTTAAAAATCACAAGAGTTGAACTAACCAGCATCAAACCATACCCAAATTAAAAAAGAAAATCAGTCAGCTGAATGAAGAGAATGGGAACAAAAACAACAATGTAGCACTCAACCCACCTCCCAAAATATGGAGAATGAATCTGTATGGGCATTTGCACCCATCAGCAGGATAGCTAATAGATGTATTGGTGGTTCTTACAGCAAGCAGGGATGTTACATTTGAGGTAATCCAGAACAAGGGATTACAAAACCTGATGCCTCTCCACAGATATTACCCAAGTCCCTCTCATTTAAATCAAAGGATTCATAGCTAAGTGATATCCGTTGATTGTAATTATGTCTCAGTGGAAGACGTAGCAAATCCCAGATGATCAAGGTCATTTTAGAATAATGGTGTATCTCTCAGTAATCTATTGCAGAATAGTGATAGAAATGTAGCATAGATAATCTATTGCAGGTTATCTAAAACACTGAGGCTGTCTACACTGCAGGCGTCTTGCGAAAGAAGCTTTTTGCAGAAGAGATCTTCCACAAAAACTTCTTGTACAAGAGAGTATCCACACTGCAAAAGTGCATGGGAAAAGTGATACGCTTTTGTGCAAGAGAGCATCCAGACTGCATGGACGCTCTCTCACAAGAAAGCTCTGACTGCCATTAACAGAATGGCCACCAGGGCACCTGTGATTGTTTCAATAGGCTGTTTTTGTGTAAAAGAACCCTGCTGCCCTTCCACAGCCATCTTTTTGCTCAATAACTCTTGCGCCAAAAAGAGTTATTCCTTGTAGAAAGAGGAATACCTATACCATAAAACCCCCTCTGTTCTATCAACTCACTGTAAATTTTCTTGAGCAAAAATGCGCTTGAGGTGTGGATGCTCCACGTGTTTTTGTGGAAAAACGGCTGGTTTTGCGCAAAAACTCTGTAGTCTGAGACACTGAGGACCATGTAGGCAACTTGATAGGACTCCATGGGCCACATTTGGAACTTCCCAAGACTATGAAGGCCACACTTCTTACATCTACATAGACATTTACACTGGTTTTAGAATTAAAAAACATACAGCCACAATATCTGGCTTCTATTTCCATTTATGGATGACTAGAAATTGTTTGTTAATTGAAGTCACTATAAGTGAAATCCAGAATCTATTTACACACCACTAGAGGGCAATAACAATCTTAGGTTCTGCCCTGTGTCTGTCATTTGTGTCCAGGAATGGAAAGGGCCAAAGTAAGGACAACAGATGGCCTGTGCTGCTTCCCCATGCCTTGGCCTGATTACTCAAGCTTTTTGTGAATGAAATGATTTACACATTAGTGACCTGTCAATTTTCTTTGTGGGAAGAAGAGTTCTCCCTCAACAGAGACCAATGAATTCATTCCCATATTTTTCTTTCCAACAACAAAGAAGAAGTTTTAATCTGAGTAAATTCTTATCCAGTGGCTCTTACAGCTGAAGATATTTAAATGTTAGGTTAGCAAAGGCTAAGCTGATTAATGATGATGGTAAAGCTGTGGGAAGACAAGCAGCAGTAAAGTTCCGAGTTCACATTCAGCCCATCAACTCGGTGACCTGAGGCCAGCCATTTGATTTGCTACGGTCTGGGTCAACTCAGCTGTAAAACTGAGAAACCACAGAAAACTAGATATTTTGTCTGAGTTGAGCTAAACAATGATGTAAATCATTAAGTAAAGAGTATTAATTTGATAAGACAAGTGTATGTCATTAGTCAACTTCACAGATCACTAGAAGTATATCACGCTATTGACCATTCAAAGGTCCAGTCATGTAGCTGTTTCTTTTGAAGAACTGCCCATTGTGACTTCAGTGACGGCTAGAGGATCTAGCTCCCTCCCCCCAAAATAAAGACCTAAGTGGTGAAGCAGCACAGGACAAATGCCAGTGTTATTTCTTTGGTTTCATGCAGAAGATTTTTGCAAGGAGCAAGATAAATGGTCTACCAACTGTAAACTCTTTGGTGACATTCCCTTGGGGGATTTACAAAGGAAATCCTTTTAAAGAGGTCATTAATGACTGTGATGGATAATTATAAAAAGCAATGCCATCTACATTTTCCCTTTGCTGATTTGCTAATAAGCAGTAATTATTTCACTACCTCAGTTTCATACACTGTATGGAAATGGAGAAGTTGCAATGTAATAAAATGTAATATTTCCATGGTCCACCTGCAATTGCCCCAGTAAAAGTAGCATAATATTCTGTGGGATGATATCCCTATTCTTAATTTACAATTTCCATTTATGATCCTTTTCATTATCCAAAATGTATATTAAAAACAGAACAACCATCATTCCATCTGGATATGCAAGATTTTGTAATGAAATAGAAACAAATTTGATTATGTGTATCACCTCCCACTATTCATGAATCAAGAGTGATTTGAAACCTGAACCTTCAACACTTCAGCACAGACATCTCACAATAACTCTATAGGGCTAACGTTAGTTGGAAGCATGAGAAGTCTTTTTTCCAATAGAGGGGCTGCTGGGCCCAGGGGCTTGGTCAGACGTGTGGTCAGGAATTCAGGCTCCCTTGTCCCCTTTTCCCCTCACCCTAGAAGTTGGAGGAGCTATCGCCCCTTGTGTTACCTCGAGGGGTAATAATGTGGGGAATGAGGGCTGTCCATTGGTATCAGGGGGTATATGAATCTTTCTCTCTCCCCTCCTTGATATAGGGGGGAAGTTTCTGCTCCCTCTTGTGCCTGTGTGTGTGTGTGTATGAGAGAGAGAGAGAGAGAGAGAGAGAGAGAGAGAGAGAGATAGGAAATGTGCCACTTGAACATAGCATATCCTAATTTTTCCTGCGCATCCAGAAATATAATTTATGCTATCATGTGCCGAAAGTGTCCGTCTGCTTTGTACACTGGACAAACGTCTCAGACACTTCGCCAAAGGATCAATGCCCACAAAACAGATATTAGACAAGATCACAAAGGAAAAACAGTTTCTTGCCATTTCAACCAGAAAGGACACTGTCTCAACAACTTAATTACCTGCATCCTGCTTCAGAAGCCTTTTAAATCTGCACTTGAAAGGGAATCCTCTGAACTGTCATTCATGCTAAAATTCGATACTCTACGCGTGGGTCTCAACAAAGACCCCAGTTATCTTACCCATTACAAATATAGCTTCCCCAATTATCACCTCTAATACCATTAGCTCACAGACATTTACCTCCCCCCCTCCGCATTCCCCATCTGTTCTGAAATTTGATTTGTCCTTTTCAAATGTGTGGGGCATTGTTGGCACATGATGGCATATATTACGTTGGTGGATGTGCAGGAGAATGTACCAGTGACAGTATGGCTGATCTGGTTAGGTCCTGTGATGGTGTTGCTGGTGTATATATGTGGGCAGAGTTGGCACCGAGGTTTGTTGCAAGGATTGGTTCCTGAGTTCGAGTTATTATGGTGCGGTGTGTAGTTGCTGGTGAGAATATGCTTCAGGTTGGCGGGTTGTCTGTGGGCAAGGACCGGCCTACCTCCCAAGGCCTGTGAAAGCGAGGGATCATTGTCCAGGATGGGTTGAAGATCACTAATGATGCATTGGAGAGGTTTTAGCTGGGGACTATAGGTGATGGCCAGTGGTGTTCTGTTGTATACATCGGCCAAACAGGACAGTCCCTACGTAAAAGAATCAATGGACACAAATCTGATATTAGGAATGGCAACATACAAAAACCTGTAGGGGAACACTTCAATCTTCCTGGACACACAATTGCAGATCTAAAAGTAGCCATCCTGTAGCAAAAAAACTTCAGGACCAGACTTCAAAGAGAAACTGCTGAGCTACAGTTCATCTTTAAGTTTGACACAATCAACTCTGGATTAAACAAAGACTGTGAATGGCTTGCTAACTACAAAAGCAGCTTCTGCTCTTTTGGAATTCACACCTCCAGATCAGCTGCTAGAAGTGGGCCTCATCCTCCTTGATTGGATCCACCTGGTCATCTCCAGCCTGATCCTGGCCTGGAAATTTCCACTACATGCATCTGACGAAGTGGGTCTTTGCCCACGAAAGCTTATGCTCCTACACTTCAGTTAGTCTATAAGGTGCCACAGGACTCCTCGTCGCTTTTGCAGATTCAGACTAACACGGCTATCCCTCTGATACATGATTAAGTGAAGTGACCTTAAAGCACGCTATATACTTTACCTCCCTAAAGTAAATGGTGAAATACTTTGATTTAGTTCCACACAAAAATCATAGCAAAGTTAATGCTCTTGCCTTTCATATTTTTCAACCAGGTGCTCAGGGATTTTGAGATTTTTTCTAATAAAATATCACAAGGCACTTTCTTTTCCTTTTTTAAATTTGAGAATATAGTGTATCCTAATTTTTCTCACCCTATTAAGGTGATGGAGACATCTTCTGGACTTCTTGCTGAAGTACTTTTCTGATGCATAGCTGTCTCTCTGCTGGTCATTCAGCAGAGCCATACAGGCTTCAGCATCAGCAAAAGAGGGATTCATTTGAGGGATGCATCAAAAGGACACAGTACCTTGTGCAAAGGGCAAGGGGATAGTCTCCATAGAGACTATTTGGGCCAGGTGCAGCAAGGAACATACATAACTGTCTTAACTATAGGCTATAGTTGGATATAGTATAGCTATATTGGGTATAGCTCCAACCAAGTGTTAGTGCTCTATGCTGCCATGCTTAATACCTTGGTCTCTTATTCTCCATGCCAGCGGAGACTGGGGAGTACTGCAGAGCATAATGTAAAGCCATAAGGAGATGGGCATGCTTTGTGTTTCTAGGTTATTAAGGAGTGTCTTCCGTGGCCAATTGGCCTTAGTAAGCACCAAAAGACTGCTTATTTTATGGTAACTTAAGGTTACCACTATATAACAACAGAGGTTCCATTTTATGTTTTGATCCCTTGTGAATAAAAAATGTTCCACTACAAAAATTAGGTAGACTCAATGTTATTTATTTGAACAAATCTGCTTTAGCTTGAATTTAAAAATTGTTTGGTCATGTATATCTGTGTTATAAGTACATAGGAATACTTATAGTTAGCAGAATGCCATTAAAGATCATCTGTGAAAACTGACCTAGCAATAGTTACACTATTTTGCAATTTGCATAGTAAGCTGCAAGAAATACAAATGTACAGTATGTGGAAGCTTCCTAAATCTGGTATTTCTTCTATTAGCAGCACATTTGGCAGCATCCTAAGCAAAGTATAACATTAAAGCTGTGTCTACACTGCATCCCTCTTGTGCAAAAGCCTATGAAAATGAAGCGCGGATTAGCATATTGCTGCACTTCATTTGCATAATTAATTAGGGGCCATTTTTGCACAAGAGGTTTTTGCACAAAAAAGCACCATCTACATGGCTCCTTTTTGCGCAAAAACACCCTCTTTTGCTAGAGCCGTTTTTCCTCATTTTTTCAGGTAGAACAGTTCTTGTGTAAGAAGGTGTTTTTGCACAAAAAGGAGCTGTGTAGATGGCTCCTTTTTGTGCAAAAGCCTCTTGTGCAAAAACAGACCCTAAATTAATTATGCAAATGAAGTGCAGCAAAATGCTACTCCACACTTCATTTGCATAGGCTTCTGCGCAAGAGGGATGCAATGTAGACATAGCCTTCGCGAACAACCTGTATACTTTAGTAGGAGAGTCATTTGGGAGTTATACAGGAATATGTCATTTTTTAGCCATCAGTACCCTTTTGCAGACCATTAGCAAAGCACAAAAAATGCCAAAAAACAAACAAATAAAACCAAAACCAAAACCAAACAAAAAAGCACCTAGACATCTGCAGACATTTCAAAGAATCTCTACAATAAAGGTTGATGGTATTTTTAAAAGAACTAATAATAATTAATGCATGTGGAAGAATGATACTTTATTTGTTGAATATTAATAAAAATGGAGAAAAGAAAAATATAAAACATATAAAAAAAGTGGAGTAACAAGGAATATTTTGGAATAACAGTATTACTTTTCTTCTCTTTTCTGTCAGCTGATCAAACAGTGCTATAGTTATTATAATCACAGAAAATGCAGGTGTTTTGATCAACTTAATGAGCTCTGGATCAGGCAGCAATATGGATCAATACTATACTATATTAATTTGGAAATTTTTGTTTTTATTCATGTTTCCTATGTAACATATTTGGTGGGAATAGTGCTTTCATGATATCTATCTTGCAGTAATTGTTTCACTACTTTAAAAATGTAAAGGATAAATATTTTTCCCAGCTCTCAATGTCTGTTGCAGAGATACTCTGAAGTTCCAAAAGAACACAGACCACATTCTCAGACCAAATTATAATGTTGCCGCTTAAAGTAAGTTTCAGTCCTCTCAAAAATTTTCAGTGAAGAGTTCTGAAAAACTACAGCTTGATTCTACAATGTGCTAAGTACTCTGTTCTCAATATAGTAAAAATTTCACGATATGCATGAGTAGCCCCATTTACATCCCTTAGACAACAGATCAAAAGGAGATTGGGGGAGATGGAAGAGACACACAAAAAGGAAATGGAAGGAGAAAAGAGATAATAAAAGGAAGAAAAGAGAGGAGAAGATAAAGATAGGAAAAAAAGATAAAGAGGAAAGGAAAACATGGGAGCAGGTAAACGGAGAAAACAGAGCCAGATAACCACAGCAATTCTTGGTCATCACTGACAGGGATTCTATTTTAAGAAAAGCAGATATAGGCAATGGAAAGAGAAGGAGCGACAGAGTTGGATCCTGAATCATCTGATCCAGGGTAGAAAACCAGCAAACAAAAAATACAGGAGACCCCGACAATCATTCTCCAGTTTGAGTGTGTCACTACCTTCAGCAAATTTTGTTTTACCTTTGAAATCTTTATCCTCTCATTCTAAAATAGATGCAGTGTTACTGCCAACCCTTTGTTTCTTTTTACAATGCAATCTAAGCAGCTTCCAGACATCTCTGCCCTGCTATAGGTTCATACTGAAAATATTTTCAGATCTAAAACTCCTGCATTTCCAAAATTACCTTTACTGAAGTGGTGAATGTAACCTACCTGGTTTATGTATTTTTAATAGACCATTTGCTACAAATTTAAAGCATCTCTCAATGTCTTATTCCAAACATAGCTAACATCAACTTGGATAATGAACACTGACACTTGAACTGAAAACTGGAAGAAGGAACATAGCAATGTTACATGACAATATACTTAGTTTTGGAGAGGGCAATGGACAAAGGGATATCATAGGGATCAAATGGATCAAAGGCCTGATACAAAGACATTGCAGCTAATGAGCATCTTTTTTTTATTATAATACATTTTGGATCAGGCCTTAAAAAGAGGGAATAGCACACTAATGAAATTTGCTAAGACTACTAAAATGGAAGGAGATACAAATGCAACATAGAACCAAGATAGGAGATATAAATGGCCATGGAAAGATTTTAAATATGGACAAGAAGTAAAATTCGGTTGGGTAAAAACGCTAATTAAAATAGCAAGGTGGAAATAACATGAAGCATGTATACTTGATGGCCAGAAGAAAATTAGGATGTCACCAAAGGGGGAACAGCAAAAAGCAAATTAGACAAATGTGTTAACAATGTGATACAGCAGCAGAAAATGGTTCAGTTAACAAACATCAAAACACAAAACATCTTTATAGAGACTGGTGTGACTATATTTGGAATATTGCATTTACTTCTGGGCACCTCTCCACCACAAACTGTAAGAAACGGAGAGCTGGTCAGTGAACAAAAATAATTTGGACACCAGAGGAATCAACAGCTGATGAAAAATTAAGAAAACTCACTGTATATGCAACAACTCCTGTGTGGGGGAAGGACATTACTAGTTTAAGAATAACTAAAAGGTGTAAACACTGAGGTGGGAAATAAATTATTTTGTTTGATTTAGGAGTAATGGGATGAAATGGAGAAAAGACATTTAAAAGGTTTTATGACAGAAAAAAGGAGCAAGTTGTTTGACAACCTATGTGAAATGGATTTATTGTCATAAGCCATGATCTTGCAAAGTACCACCTGCCTGCTTTGTTTCCTTTACTTGTTTACTGGGGTGACTGTTGCATTGCACCTAGAAAACCAATTTTGACTCAAACACCAAAGAGATTAAGAAATAGCTGGAATATTCTTTCATGGGAAAACATGCTCCTAAAAGGGACATGTTTAGATGCCTGGCGATGGCTTCTCTACCATGTACATAAACTACAAGGTTGCGTCTAGACTGGCATGATTTTGCACAAAAACTTGCTGCCTGTCTACACTGGCCGCGAGTATTTGCGCAAGAATACTGACGTTCTAATGTATGAAATCAGTGCTTCTTGTGCAAATACTTTGACGCTCCCGCTCAGGGATAAGCCCTCTTGCACAAGTATTCTTGCGCAAGAGCGCCAGTGTAGACAGGCACCTTAATTTCTTGCGCAAGAAAGCCCGATGACTAAAATGGCCATCGGAGCTTTCTTGAGCAAAAGCGTGTCTATACTGGGCACGGACACTTTTGCGCAAAAGCAAATCTTTTGCGCAAAGGCACTTGCCAATCTAGACGCTCTTTTGCGCGAATACTTTTAACGGAAAAATGTTTCCGTTAAAAGTATTTGCTCAAAATCGTGCCAGTCTAGATGCAGCCCAAGAGAAAAAAGCTAGCAGACAAAATACACCTCCATAGTGGTTGCATTCTTTCAGAGCATTATCCCTTTATGATGTAGTGCTGGTCATAATATTAATAATATTTAGTAAATTCCAAACAGAAGCTAATTGTCTCCCTTTAATATAATTAATTAATCTTCCTAAGGGTAAATATTGTGACTAGTCTTATTTTACAGATTGTGAAATTGAGGGTATCACCATACTTAAAATGCTGCAGCTGCAATTCTGTAGCACATCAATGGAAGAATTATTTCATCAACCCAGCACTGTCCACATCAGGGAATAAGTTGGTATAACTACATCTCTCATCCATGTAAATATTTCACATCCTAGAAGTGATATAACTGTACCAATGTAAGTTCCTCATGCAGCTCAGCCCTGAAGCACAAAGAGTAAGCGGCTACATCAAGGGCACAGACAAAGCCAATATCAGAGATGGGAATTAAATTGAGGTATTTGTGGTTCTCAATCCTATGTGCAATGTTACTAGATCACACAAATAATTCTCTTTTTTGCTGTTTCATGAACAGTGCTTGGGTTACATCATCTGCTCGTGGAAAAGCTATTGTAGACATAGCCCATTTTTAAGTTAAAGTGAGTCTTTCCATTCATTTCAATAGGCTTAATGAGCAGACTTTCTGAATATAAAATTAATCAGAAAAATGTAAAAATGTGTATTAATGAAAATCCTTTGAAAATGAGTTATGTCTGAATGAGGCAAAATTTGCCTTTTGGAAGTAAATAAAATCAAATATTAGACCAGAGAAAATATAATTTTAAGCTAACATTTAACTAATTAGGTCAAGATGTTTTATATACATATACGCTTGAGAAGGATTGGTTGAAACGAAAACATGGACAGGAAATTGGACTGGAAATAATTTGTGCATAAAGAACATTTATTAACTTTTTAAATGTTTTGTTTTCTTTAATGAAATTGCTGAAAGTAGAAAGTCTATTGTCTAAAGGTGAGCACAGCACAATATTAGCCTCAAATGGATTCACTGATTAATACCTGTATTTATAGGCACCAGGCCAAAAGTTTCTTTCCATGTCTAGTTTAGGCACTTCTTATGCTACACGTTATTGGGGCATTTCTGATTATGATCATCAGCATGGAAATAGTTAACAATGTTGTCATTTAAGTGGTGATAATAGACTTCAAGGCTAGTCTCCTAGGGTATGTCTACACTAGCTTGTTAGTTCGAGCTAGGTAGGCAAATGAGGGCAACCGGAGTTGCAAATGAAGCCTGGGATTTAAATATCCCAGGCTTCATTTGCATGTTCCCGAGCGCCGCCATTTTTAAATCCCCCTTGGTCTGAACTAACTGCCCGCAGCTAGACATGGCAGTTAAACTTTAATTCGAACTAACTCCTTAGTTCAAATTAACTGTTACTCCTTATTCCACGAGCCATGTATCATTTTACATTGTGGAGGTCACCTTCATAGCTAGAAGGGCCAGATTGCTTTCTTCTTAAATAGACATATAGATTTTCCACTCCCATGGATTTATTGTGTGATAAATGAATGTGTAAATTACTAGGTACTATAAGAGTAACTGTCAGGTTGCTGCACCAGAAAAAATTTACCATTCTATAATTCATATTACAAAGCATGCAAAAATACATTCGCTTCAACAGGCTTAATTACCAGACTTTCTGAATACAAAATTAATCTGAAAAATTTGTATTAATCAAAATCCTTTGAAAATGAGTTATGTCGAGCTGAGGCAAACATTGCCTTTTGGAGGTAAGTAAAATCCAAGTTTTGCAGAACTATTGTGCTATGTACATAGAATTTTGGTGTCTTACAGTTTTGTATTGCTGACCATCAGTTCAGTATCTGAGCATCTTCTATGTAAAGCAAATAGCAATAATGCAGTTCCTGGTAAGCTTCAGGAACTCCCTTTTCTGGATGAAAACTCTGCTTGAGGTAGGGTTTTGTGGTCTTGATACTTTGGTGATTACTATTTACCAATGTATTTTGACCAGA
The DNA here is from genome assembly GCF_049634645.1 of Pelodiscus sinensis. NCBI lineage: Eukaryota > Metazoa > Chordata > Testudines > Trionychidae > Pelodiscus > Pelodiscus sinensis. Next base: position 164,958,604 of record NC_134712.1, read on the forward strand.
AATGGGAGGTTGCAGACAGAGCAGTGGTTGAAGTTTAGGGTTCACTGATAGCTCCTTGAGGCCTTGACAAACTATTGCATTTTTCAGGGAGTCTGGTAGGTGTGCTCTGAAGGAGCCATTGACCATTTCCATTAGTACTGGTATCCAGGATGGATCTGTTTAACTGGTTGAGGTTAAAATATTTTTAGAGTTTCTTCACTTTGGGAATGTGTGATTGGGGCCAAACTCGGTCAGGAGAGGCAAGGTGAACAATGCAATCTGGTCGGGGAAGAATTTCCTTTTGCAATTAGCTCCATGTTTATTTGGTTGATCTTAACAGAAAGGTATACCAACAGCTCTTCACAGTGGTTGATGCTTGGGTCCAGTATGGGGCTAGGGAATCTGGGTTGATTAGCTAGTGCATCTTAAACAGCTCTGCTGGCCAAGATTCTGTACAATTAAATTCAGAGTAATCTCATTTTCCCTTTTATACTGTAGTGGCATCATTCTGTTAGCGTTGTCTCATACTGTCTGGAGGTATTCACCATTGTGAGCCACTCCTCAGGGGTTACCTCTGGTTCCACCCTGAAAAATACTTTGAATTGACAGATCACGACAACATCTTGGGATTTGGATGACAAATAAATTGTGTGCATGTGTTTGCTCACTTGCTTTAACCTGTAAATAACTTGCATTTTTTTTCCCTAGTTAACAAATCTTTAGGTAGTTTATTACAGAATTGGCTGTAGGCATTATCTTTGGTGTGAGATCTAGGTTACCAATTGATCTGGGGTTAGTAACAGGTCTCTTGGGAGTGAAAGCACCTTGTGTGTGGTTTGATTTATAATGTCAGTAACCATTTTTGTGTGCGTGTGCTGCTGTGGTTTTTAGGGCTTGCTCCTTCAAGGTGCAAAGTGTTCTGGATATATCCAATAAAGCACTTGAGCACATATTTAAAGCATATGAATTTAAGTCTATATTAGGCAAACACGTTGGGGTGGCTGACACATACTAGATATTGCCTCAATGCACATGGATGAACTAGGTGATCTCACAAGTTTATTTCCAGCACTACACGCCTATGATCCTGTGAGGTATCCCATTTAAACCAATAAGACAACTCATGTGCTTAACTTTGACCATATGCTTATGTGCATCTGTGGATCAAATCTGAATGTTCAGCACACTGGAGGATGAAGCCTGCAATGCATCTGCTCTGAATCCTGTCAAATGATTTTTAAAATTTCTATCTTTTTAAATTAAATATTTACAAATCTTCATCTTGTACTAAAGAAAAGAAGTTAGGTGCTACTATTTTTTATTATTCACATATAGTATTCGTTAGTTATATAGAGAGATTCTGCTCAATGCTTTTCAAAGAGCTAAGCTCCCTTTCTGCAAAACCTTATGGCCGTGTCTACACTGGCGTGATCTTGTGCCAAAGCAGCCGCTCTTGTGCAAAACCTTGCTGCCTGTCTACACTGGCCGTGTGTTCTTGCGCAAGTAAGCTGATGTTCTACTGTATAAAATCAGGGCTTCTTGCGCAAGAACTATGATGCTCCCACTCAGGAATAAGCCCTCTTGAGCAAGTATTCTTGCACAAGAGGCCAGTGTAGCAACATGAATTTCTTGTGCAAGAAAGCCCTATGGTTAAAATAGCCATCAGAGCTTTCTTGCGCTTTCTTGGCATGGATGCTCTTGCGCAAAAGCACATCTCTTGCGCAAAAGCACATACAAGTGTAGACGCTGTCTTCTGGAAGAGTTTTTGGACAAGAACTCTTCCGCAAAAGAGTTCTTGCGCAAGAAGCTGCCAGTGTAGACGTAACTTATATGTTTGTGTTATCCTTAATGATGTGAGAGTCTCACTGCTATAAAGACTACACAGGTGACTAAGGACTTGCAGTGGTAGATGCTTGGCATCCTAGGCTTTGTATAACCCTGGGGACATTTCCCCAAAATTTCCAACTGCTTTAAAATCAAACCAAATTTGAAACTTTGGGAAACTCCATAATGTAGTCAGAGCTCTAAAGATCCTAGCCAATGCTTACTCCAGCAATAGAAGCTCAGGGATGTATGAAAATTTACGATAAAGAGGCCTTTGAATAACTGTGTATATAAACTTGTCCACATTAGACCAAAAAATTTCTGTTAGCCCCTCGCTTTACTGTTCACTAATACACTCAAAATTAAAAAATAAAAGTAATTAGAAACACAAAGGCAGATAGGACTTACCAATGAGATACATGCCGATCCAGTCCCCTGCATCCACTTCTTCCTTTATATCCCAATAGATAACTAGGTCTTGTGAATGTCCAATGGAGTAATATGAGCTGCTGACCATGAGAGTAGACCGGCTGTCTGAAGTGACCAGGTCAGTATCACTGGTGGATCGTGGAATGGTTACTGTCTCATGAGCATTGTTCCTGAGGTCCATGTTATTAAACTGGTCAGGGTTATAGCTGTATCTGAGAGGTTCTTTACACCGGCGCCGGTTCTGTGAATTCCTAGATGGAGACGCCATGGCAGCCAGGCCTAGGAACCTGTTTTGGTACAGATTCTGTGGAGGGGTAGAAAGAAAAGAATATTATTTAGAATACACTTTGTTGAATTTTATGTGTCAGCTTAGAAGGGGGAAAGAGCACTGGAGTGAGAAAACAATGAATGAACACATACATGACTGTGAAATAAAAGATTCAGCATTTTTTTCTACAGTAGATACATAGTGTGTACCAAAATTATTATTGATTAATCATTACTATTAAGACAGCTGTATATGCAAGATATACATGAGGTTCCCCCATGCCAACAGGCACTGCTGCTATACAGATTTTGTGAAGAAACAGATGGTGGCTTGTTTCTCTACATACCCACACATACGTTACAGGGCCCTGGGATGCAGCTAAGGCTACTAGAAATCCACTTTCTTCTAAAGTAATAGAAATTCCCTCCTCTTTCAGACACCATCAGCTTAATTCGTCGCTGAGGTAATTTCCAGAGAAATTTACATAGGGATACATTTGAGCTCATGCTCTCCATAAAGAACAACTTCTACCACTGTTAAGACACTGGCCAGCATTCAAAAAGAAATTTTCTTCCCAGATTGCGATCTGAAGTACTCCTACTACAAAAAGGAATGATCCCTTCTTCCATAATGAATATCTATTCATAGCAGAAGTAAACTGAGTTACTTCTCTCCAGTTAGCCTCGCTCGACTGAGAGCATCCATACGGTGAAATAACACTTGAGTTGCAGCACGCACCATGGTGCTGCACTCACTCATGGTGGTAATGCTTCATGGGGCACAGCCTATGGTTCCTAGCAGTGCTATAACCATAGCTAGTCTATGAATATTTTTCCTGGTATCTGTGGGATAATGTGTTTGTCTTTCCTGGGTGCACAGGAGAATTATGGGAAGGCCCTGGAAGACTACCAGCACTCCAGTGGCTCTAGCTTGTGCCCATACTGCAAAATAATTGTGTTAGCAACTGGCAAATTATTCTCTTGATTTTAGCCTATACCTCATCTCGAGCCAGCCAACCTGACTGAAAAGTACCACTGCACTGAAGCTAAGTGTTTTATGGGGAGGACTGCACTCAGGACAAGGGCAACACTTGCATTATAACTCAGATTAACTCTTCAGTGAAGACAAGACCACTGTGAGACACTGCTTAACTTTCAGACACCTTTTGATGTTCCTCTTCACCCCCTCTTCCCAGAAAGAAAGCAGCTCTTCCATTCGTCACCCAGGCCCTTAAATAGTCTTCTCCTTATTCACCCATCTCGAGACATACTGTCCAGCTCACCTGATACAAGACCAGAGATTTCTCTGCAATTTCTTCTGCCTTTTCACGTGATCAGAAAACAAATCCATTTGAATGAAATGATTTACGTTTAAGAGGAAAACATATTTTCTGTGCAGAAGGGCAATATTTTCATTTTGAACTTGATTCACAGCATTATACCACAGGTACAATATGGTTTAAATAAAATATCTTAAATTTTTACTAACAAGACAGACTACCTTCTTTGCATACTTGGAAAAACAGCAAGATAATTAATTATCATTAGGGCACGTAGGAGCCCTAGTAATGGACCAAGATTTCATTGTGCTTCGTGTTGTACAGATAGAGAACAAAAAGGCAATTCCTGCTTCAAAGAGTTTAGTTTTCTTGTTTATATAGCACCCAAAGTATGATAAGCCCTTTACATACCCTGCCTCCAAAAATGCAACATATAATGACCTGATCCTGCAAACACTTATTATAAAATATAGAGTTTAACAGCAGAAGCAAGCGCATTGGGGACTACTCACAGGAGTGGACACCACTCCTGATAGTAAGCGTTTGTAGGACTGTGCTTTAAATTTACAACACAGAAGGCAAAGTACAGGATTACAAAAGCAGGAACAGAGGGAGGAAGAAAGTAACTGTAGACAAGTGGGAAGGAGGTGGGATGAGGAATACAGAGAACAGTTAAAGCATTCTCAGATGGCCCCACATGCTACACATCATGTTAAGTTTCTTGGATTTTCTTTAAACCATTGTGTTTATTTATTTATGTTAATAGAAACGAGTGTTCACTTGTTAGTGTAAAAACAGCCCTTGCTGTGAGAATAATAGCATCATTCAAAACAAGGCCAAAAAGGACTTAATCTAATTTTATTGTAACTGTGTAATAAGCAAATGCATCATTTCTCTGTTAAAAAAAAACAAAATAAAACTATAGGTCTCCCATGCAGTAACAATATTTTTAACCTATTGAGTAGTTCCTGGAAGGCCGATAATATTTACTAGGATTCAGTCAATAAAACTAAACCCGATAAAGGTTTCTGTCACATAGTGTAGGATCCATATGCTATAACTAAGGCACAATCAGACAATCTCCAGTTTTATTGCACTATTTGTGCTGTGATGGCGAGATACCAACACCAAGATTGTCAAGCTCATTACAAGGCATAGCCAAAAGAATTATGTTTCCCCAAATATGATGATGATTTGGAATTTGTATTTGTTCCTCATCAGGACAAAACAGAGACTTTTCTAAAATGTCCAGGAGTTAGAGCAACTCTGCTAGGATATTTATTATTTATCCAGAGGGAACAGATACAACAAGAGTTATTTAGAAAGTACTCCAGAACATCTAGCCAGGCAGTCAGGGCATTCTCCTATGATGCTGGAAACCCAAGTTGAATTAGGAATAGCAGAGACTTTAGACTCGATCTTCCACATTCCAGCTAAGGACCCTCACTACCAGACTATTAGGTGTTCACCAGTGTTCTAATCACTAGACAGTTCTGAGGGCTCTTTCACCAGAAATTCCATCCTGGATCTGAAGGAAGTTTAGCCGAAACTGATATTTCCATGAAAAGTTTCATTTCTGGTAATTGGGAATTTTCCAACAACAAACACATTGGATAAAAATTCCCCAATCAGCTCTACTCATTCCTTCAGATAAATATGCATCATTAGCATAAGTTAGCTAACTCATAATACATTAATCAACAGCTATGTGATTTCAAAGGCTATTTTACTGACAAATTCCTCTAAGGAATAGTGGCTCTGCAGATACTTATTATATCTGAATTTTAATGGCTATATGGTTTGCATTCTTACTCATGGTGTTCTTTCAAATGTAATACTAATAATGCTTAATAAATGGGTAAAAAATGTCATCCTCAGTGTGATTTTAACTATCAGTTCTAGGGACAATTATAAATTCACCTGTTTAAAAGAAAACAAGCAGTTCAAGTAACTGTGCAACTATTTTCATCGGGATCTATGTTACTAGAACTGCAGCTTACACCTCCCTAAACCAGGACTCTCTCATCCAGAAACATCCATAGTCCATCAGAACTGTGGATGATGCTGAACAAGAGAGCCGCAAGGCAGGATGGCCAGCAGCTGAGAGTCCCGCAAAAGGTGAGGCAGGTGGTAGAGGGGGTAGGTGCTCAGCAGACCAGTGGCAGTAGCAGGGCCATGGTAGCAGGGCAGCCTGTGCAAGCCGGCCCAACAGCAGGATTGTGCTGTGGCAGCCCACCAGTGGGGACAGAGATGCAGCAGCCTGGCTGGTAGTAAGGCCGGGCCACAGCAACCCCGCAGGAGAAGCCCATCTGGGGCCACGGCAAGTTGACAACTCAATCAGGGCTGTGGCAGGTTGACAGTGGGACTGGTGCCACAGCAGTGGGGCCAGTGCTGTGTGCTAGCATTCTAGCAGTGGGGCTAGAGCTATGGCAGCGGGGCTGAGGCAACAGGACCGAAGGAGCCGGCAGCGGGGAGGGGCAGCAGGCGGAGGGGGCGAGAGGCAGGGGACCTTCCCTGTCCAGCAAATTCCCTTATCCGGGACTGCTCAGCTCCTGAGGGTGCTGGATCAGTGAGGTTCAACCTGTAGCTGTTGTTACAGATGAAAAATAGTTCTGAGATTTAATAAAGAATCACTTTTCAGCATGATGTAGGTAACTGTTAAGGTTTCATTTACCTTGGTGTCATACGGGGTCAAGTGGAACTCCTGCAACTGAAGACACTTATAAGAAGACTGAAAACATCTCAGAAAGATATAACAATTTGCAGAAGACATCAAATGAGATGGAATCTCTTAACATAATGCAGAATTTGGTCCATATGTACATATGTCAGAATTATTATATATGTGCAACAAAGCAAATTAGTGTTACTGGGACCTTTATTTTTCCATTTGCAAGACCTTTGTGCATTTAAAAATAGTTTCATTGTACATTAATGTATCCTACTGCATTTAGCTTCGCTGATGGGAATCACTGTACAAGTTAGAAACAAAATGAAAGGGTTGGCCTTGTGGTCATTTGGCAGGGTTCTGTGCTGATGAGTGGAATTGATTCTTGACACAGGCATATTATTCCTCAGGCAGCGAAGACTAGGAATGCTACTGGGGTGTGTGTGCTCTCAGTAGCTGCAAAGAAAATCAATGGCTCATGCCACTCATCAGCCACCTCTCCTGCCAACCATGAGCAAGGACTCTCAACCAACCCGCCCGGGCCACAATAACTGGAAAGTGGACCAAATGGTTAGGAGACAAATCCTTGCCATTCAGCAAGGCAGTGAGAAACTCCTGACCAAACAAAAAACATATAATCCAGATATTTTTCTTTATAGCACATGCTGAAATGTACATATATTACACTTCCAAATAAAAGAATTTAAAAATTTAATTTTGTTCTTCTGAAACTACTGATGGTACAACATTTCAAATGGCTCTATGTAAAGATGACATTTTGTAGTTTCTTAGATCACTGCATGGTCTTACATTGTAGACTATTTAATCACCAGAGTCTAATAATCTTACATTCGGTACCTTTGCACTCATACACACAGCTATGCAATCATAAGTGCTCCAAATGAAACACTTAGGAAAGCATCTGCAGCAGAGCACAGCTAATATGAAAGATTAATTTGCTAATATTCCTCAGATTAGTAGGACAAGACCTATATCCTTTCACCAATTAGGCAACATAATAAATGAATGTAATTAGCTGCTATCACACAAGGACGGGAAAACAATGCAAATACTTTCATTAAAAGATGTATTCTAGTACATGATTAAAAGGTATTTAAACAGTCTGGCTAAAATAGAAATTCTGGGAGGGATAACAGTGCAGAAATAATAGAAGTGTCTTTGTAGTATACTTTTAACCGTATAAAGTTTCTCTGCATTCTTTCAAAAGTACAGAGAGAAATACTATTGACACTTGTTTGAAGAAACTGTGTAAGAGCAACCGCCGCTTACGAGCAATATTTCCCCAGGGAACACTTTCCCTACTATAAATTGTTAACATTATCCATAACAGAAACAGCTGTTTTAAAGCAACATAGCAAAAGGGATCCAATATTTTGCTACTAAAGAATGTCTACTGTACTTAGACTAGAATTTGCTTAAGGGACACTAAAAACTAATCTGAGGCCCCAAAATCCACTTTTAGTTATATTCCCATGGAATGACAAACTTTCCATTGACTTTGAAGAACTGGGTGATAGTTCTAAACTATAAGACTATGGAAGTGCTCTATTCCCAAAATGTCTGGTGAGAGCTGGAATTCTCAACAATTTTCCTGCAAAAATGAGGAAATTCCCTATAATCTTCACTGCAAACTTCCCCCATTTCCCACTATTATATACTATTTAACTCTCTCTCATTACGGGTATGTCTACACTACAGCGCTAATTCGAACTAACTTAGTTTGAATTCGTTAATTCGAACTAAGCTAATTCGAACTAACGCATCTAGAACTAAAAACTAGTTCGAATTAGCGTTTTGCTAATTCGAACTAGCGCGTCCACATTAAGTGGACCCTGAACCGGGGTTAAGGATGGCTGGAAGCAGTGCCGGCAGGGCATCAGAGGAGGACTTAGAGCGTGGAGCTGCTGTCTCAGGCTAGCCGAGGGCTGTGCTTAAATGGTCCCGACCCCCACCCCGGACAGACAGTTCTCAGGGGTGCCCCCCTTGCAAAGCAGTCCTGGCTTGGATTGCCCTGAGTGCCCACACTGGGCACATCACAGCACTCGGCCATCAGCCCGGCTGCACTTGCCGCAGGCTGCCATCTGGGGAGAGGGGGCAATTGGGGGGCTGCAGGAGAGCTTCCACCCCCAGAAGCCCGCAGAGCCAGCCCAGTCCTCCCCATCGGGGGCTCGTGCCCCATTCCTCCGTCACCTCCTTCCACTTACCCTTCCCTAGCCCCTCTTCTTGATGTACAAAATAAAGATAATGTGTCTTCCAAAATGGAATCTGTCTTTATTGAACAAAACTGGGGGAGACTGGGAAATGGAGGTGAGAGAGGGGAAGAGAGAGGCTGGGAGAGGGGGGGGCGCATCTAAAATGATCAGGGGTTGGGAACAGGTCCCATATGAAGAGAGGCTAAAGAGACTGGGACTTTTCAACTTAGAAAAGAGGAGACGGAGGGGGGGACAGGATAGAGGTCTCTAAAAGCAGGAGTTGGGTGGAGAGGGTGCATACAGAAAAGTTCTTCATTAGTTCCCATAAAGAAGGACTAGAGGACACCAAAGGAAAGGAATGGGTAGCGGGCTTCAAACTAGTAACAGAAAGTTGTTCTTCACAAAGCAAAGAGTCAACCTGTGGAACTCCTTGCTGCAGGAGGCTGTGAAGGCTACAACTAGAACAGAGTTTAAAGAGAAGTGAGATCAATTAATGGAGGTTGGGTCCATGGAGTGCTATTAGCCAGGGGGTAGGAGTGGTGTCCCTGCCCAAGGTTTGTAGAAGGCTGGAGAGGGATGGCACGAGACAAATGGCTTGGTCACTGTCTTCAGTCCATCCCCTCCAGGGTCCCTAGGGTTGGCCGCTGTCGGCAGACAGGCTACTGGGCTAGATGGACCTTTGGTCTGACCCAGGACGGCCATTGTAAGCTCAGGGCTCGGAGTCGGGGGTCTCAGTGGACCCCCTTGATTCTCTTGCACACCTGCTCCTGGGTGGCCAGGCTGGCAGCTATCCTGCCCAAGCCGGCCACTTTCCTGTGCCTAGTGCGGAGATCGTGGACGAGGTCCACGATGTCCGCACTAGTCCAGGCGGGTGCCCGCCTCTTGCAGTCCCGGGCAAGCTCCCGGGAGCCGCCAGCCTGGTCCCGGGAAGAGGGGGGGACTTGGGAGGCATCGGGTGGGTGGCTCGATCCGTGCCAGGTGCAGGGTCTGCTGGCTGGGTGCTGGCAGGTTTGCACCTGGCACGGGCACCGTAGCCAGCCTGTGCCCCTTTAAGGGGTCCGGGGCCGGGAGGGGGGCAGACGAGTTTCCCTGGTGTTGGCCAGAGTGGCCACCAGGGAAACCTGGGGAGGGCTAGCCTCCCACTAGTTCGACTTAAGGGGCTACACACCCCTTAATTCGAACTAGCTAGGTAATGAGGATTACCTAGTTCGAACTAAGCGCTCCGTTAGTTCGAATTAAATTCGAACTAACGGAGCGCTAGTGTAGCGCCTATGAAAGTTAGTTCGAACTAACTTTGTAGTGTAGACATACCCTATGAGAGCATTCCATTATTAGAACACTTCAAATTCACCTCTTCCCCACACAAATTTTGGGTTATTTCATTTTTCATGATAGCAGATCAGGCGTGGAGAACCTTTTTCGGGTCGGGGTCCACTGACCCACAGAAAAATCTGTCAGGGGCAGCACACAAGTAAGAAGCGAAGCAAAAACTAAAACAAACCCTCATTGACATGGCTCCCAACTGAGAAGCAGAAATACACTCCCCACATTCCCTTTGCACAGCAGAGACTATGGGGGCCGGTGCTAGTAGACTTTGAGTGCTCCAGCCTTCAAATTTAAACAAAACCTACATTTCTAATGTAACCAAAGCAAAATTTTAAATAAAAAACCAAACACATTGAGGCCTTTAAATAAAAACAAGAGAAAAAGGTCACATAACTCTTTTCCTCTTTGGAAGTGACCATTTAAAATAACTACAGTGAAGTATTGCCTAAGGACACAGTCAAAAAGTCACAGAGATTGTGAAGCTAAAGGTCAAATATGTTATTTCACAATCTTTTCTTTTCCAGACAGCGTATTTTCAAACAGCTCTGACTAAAAGGTGGGGGGTAGGGGGTAGAAGGTCCTCTTGGGTGGTTTCTTTGATCTGTTGTTTGAAATAAAGACGCATCAATCTTAGTCTGAGAATTCTCTGAAAAACATGTGCATACTGGATCAGTCATTCAAAGCCTGATGTGTCTGATCAGCATACTGCCTTTCCCATCGGAGCCAGTTTTTCAGGAAACACTGCCTTTCTATGGACTCACGTTCTCCTGAAGGAGTGGTTACAGCAGGGTGCAGATGTTCTTTTCTTCTAGAGGTTGAAGAGGGAGAGCCCTTTAGTTTTGTTGACTTTTATTGAGATAATTTTATTTTTATTACTTGTACTCTGGTAATGTCTAGAAGCCCTAACCATTGGTATTAGCATCATGCCTCGAATCTCCAGATATAGATCATTACCTCATTGTGCTAGGCACTGTGCAAATGCAGAACAAAAAGTCCATTCTGCCCCCAAAAATTTGTAATCTAAGAAGTCAAGGGACAATAAATGGATACAGATATACTGGGGAATACAAGGAAATATAGCCTGTATTGGTCGGCATAGTTGGGAAGTGGTGTCAGCATACCAGCAGGCTGACCATGATCAAGTATTTTATAGAAATTTTGGCAAAATGAGTTTTGAGAGAGGTTTTAAAAGCAAATAATGAGGTAGCCCCATGACAGATTTTCTGCTATGTCCTGGACAAACCTTACTGAATTAAGTTAAACCTTATGAAATTAAGTATAAGACTCTCAGGAGTTCATTGTATTAGAAATGCTAATGTTTATGTGCTATTGTAGGATTGTATATAATGTTTCTAGGAGATGTGACTAATGTAAATCCTGGCAAGTGTTATGAGCTTGGTAGGACTCTTTGAGACAATGAGATAGACAAAAAAAAATTAAGCAAAATTCCTAGGAAATATTTGGTAGGTGGGGAAAGCGAAGTTACTCACCTTCGGTGCAGTAACTGTCATTCTTTGAGGTGGAGTCCCTGCAGGTGCTCCACTCTGGGTGCTGGGCTTGCCCTGGCACTGCAGACGGAAGCTTGTGATAAGCAGGGTTCGGCCGGACCACGCATGTGCCGTGGGCTCACGGCTTTCGCACTCTTTTCTGTCTCGCGCAGTCCAGCCCCCCGCCAGTTCCTCGAGACCGCCTCAGACTCTGTAAGACACAAGAGGAGAGAGAGAGGACTCTGAAGCGGGGAGGAGGGCGGGTAGTGGAGCACCCACGGGGAAACCACCTTGAAGAACAACAGTTACTGCACCAAAGGTGAGTAACTTCGCTTTCTTCTTCGGGGATGTCCCTGCGGGTGCTCCACTATGGGTGACTGTGTAGCAGTAGTCAGGATGGAAGGAGGGCATGGGAGTCCCTATTTATCCTCTGTGGAGAGCACCACAGTTGGCACTGCTCCATCTGAGGAAGTACCCAGAGAAATAGAGTAGTGTTTGGCAAAGGTCTCGTGTGATGACCAGGTCGCTGTCCTGCAAATATCCTTAAGGGATACTCCTTTATGGAACGCTGTCGATGTCACCATGGCCCTGGTGGAGTGGGCACGTGGTTGGGCTGGGAGCAGTAAGCGTTTTGCTGCGTAAGATTGTGTTATGCATAAGGTTACGAGATTAGAAATCCTCTGGGAAGATAGGTGCTGACCCTTCGACCTCTGCGCCAGGGAGACAAATAAGTGGTCCATACGTCTGAAGGGTTTAGTGCAGTCTATGTAGAATGCTAAGGCCCGCTGGGTGTCCAGGGAGTGCAGGGTCGCTTCTCGCGGTGAGGCATGGGGCTTCAGGAAAAAGGTTGGTAGGATCACTGGTTCATTGACATGGAAATGGGAAATGATTTGGGGTATAAATTTTGGGTGTAGTCTCAACACTACCCCATCTTTTCGGAAAATCGTATATGGTGGCGTGGCCATCAAGGCGGAAAGCTCACCCACCCTGCATGCCAATGTTATGGTGAGCAAGAAGACAGTTTTCAAAGTGAGGAGATGCAAGGATACAGTCGCCAGAGGCTCGAACGGTGCCCTCATTAGGGCATCGAGGACTACATCCAGGCTCCACACCGGTGGGACTGGGTCGTGTGGTGGGGCCATGTTGGTGAGGCCCTTAAGAAATCCCTTAGTAGTAGGATGGGCAAAGACAGAGACGCCATCTATTGGTGATGTGAATGCTGAGATTGCTGCCAGGTGTACCCTGATGGAGGCTAATGCGAGTCCTGTGTCTTTTAGGTGCAGCGCATAGTCCAGTACGGAGGATATCGACGGACGTGTTGGATCATGGTGGTTCGTGGTACACCAGGAGGAGAATCTGCACGACTTATGAAGGTAAGTTTTCTTCGTGGTTTGTCGTCTACTGTGTATCAGGATGTGTTGGACTGAGGAAGAGCAGAAGGATTCAAATGGAGTCAGCCAGTTAGGAACCATGCTGTCAGGTTCAGGGTGTACATCTGGGGGTGTTGCAGGCGTCCTCGGTCCTGGATCAGGAGATTCGGGGGGACGTATCAGCGCCTGTGCGGACAGATGGTGGAGGAAAGGGAACCAGTGCTGGCGGGGCCAATCTGGTGCTATGAGGATTAGCATTGCCCCGTCTGCCTTCAGCTTCTGGAGGACCTTGGGGATTGGCGGTTTGGGGGGGAAGGCATAGAGGAGGGGTCTGCGCCAAGTCATAAGAAAGGCATCCCTCCAGGGATGCAGGGCCGAGACCTGCCCTGGTGCAGTACTTGTGGCATTTTGCGTTGGTGGGAATTTCAAAGAGGTCCACTTGGGGAGTTCCCCAACGTTGGAAGATCTTGTGTAGGACGCCATCGTGCATTTCTCATTCGTGTTTTACGTCGAAGTGCCTGCTCAGGAAGTCTGCGGTCACGTTTGTGGTGCCAGGTAAGTAGGATGCCATAGGTGTTATTCCGTGGCGAATACACCAGTTCCAAAAGCGGATAGCTTCCATGCATAAGGAGTGGGAGCGAGCACTGCCCTGGAGATTCACGTAATACATGGCCGTGATGTTGTCCGTGAGTATCCTCACCGTGGTGTTTCAAATGTGGATGAGGAAGGCTTTGCATGCATTGAAAATGGCACGTAGTTCTAACAGATTTATGTGTAGATGTGTTTCTGGTGGGGACCATTGCCCCTGGGCTGAGAGGGAGCCCATGTGAGCCCCCCAGCCTAGTAGGGAGGCATCTGTCGTGATTTGGTGGAGTGGTTCTTGTTGATGGAAAGATACACCTGATAGCAGATTCCTGCAGCTGATCCACCATAGGAGTGATTGGATAACTCCAGGTGGGGGCGTCAACAGTCTGTGGAGGTTGTGTCTGGTGTGGTTGTATACGAGTGTCAGCCAGTACTGGAGGGCGTGAAGATGTAGTCTGGCGTGTTTGACCACGTATGTTGCATGTCATAGGCATGTTATAAGTAAAATGGTGGGGCTGACAGTGATGGTATGAATGAGGTCCTGGAAGACTTGAAACCTCTGTAAGGGAAGGAATGCTCTGCCGGCAAGTGAGTCCAGACGGGCCCCAATAAACTCGATGTTCTGTGTGGGGTGCAAAACGGACTTTTGCTCGTTGAGAAGAAGTCTGAGCGATTGGAAGGCTTGCCTGGTAAGTTGAAACACCTGGGAAACCTTGCGTGTAGAAGGACCCTTGAGTAGGCAATCATCCAAGTAAGGGAAGATGAGTACCCCTTGACACCGGAGAAAGGCCATGACTACCGATAGGACCTTTGAAAACACCCTCGGGGCTGACGATAGCCCAAAGGGAAGGACTTTGTATTGGAAGTGGTCCTTTGTTACGACAAAGCGTAAGACCCTCCTGTGGGCTGGATGGATAGGGACATGGAAATAGGCATCCTGGAGGTCGAGGGCAGCAAACCAGTCTTGTGGATCTAATGTAGGGATTATGGCAGCTAAGGTTGTCATTTTGAATCTATGTATCCTGAGGTATTTGTTCAGACGGCAGAGATTGAGGCTGGGACACCAACCTCTTGACCTCTTCTGGGTGAGGAAGTAATGTGAGTAGAAGCCCCTGTTCCTGAACTCGTTTGGGACTGGTCCGGAGGAGGACCTCGTGAGAGGGGTCCCTCAAAAAAGGGACGGGGTGGGAGGGGTGGTCGGTGGAATGGCTGTGAAGGGAATAGGGTAGCCGGTTCGAACAATTTCGAGGACCCATCTGTCTGAAGTGATTTTGGCCCACTGATGTAAAAAGGGCCTCAATGGGTGGTGAAATAGCTGGGTTGGACGATTCGTGGTGATGCCTATGACTGTCTGCTCGCCCCCGACCAAGGCCTCAAACCTGTTGCTTGTTGTTGCAAGGCATGTTCGTCCTGCTGTTTGGGTTTCGGCCTCCCTGTGGCCTCTGTTGTGAGCATTGATTATCAAAGGGCCTCTGTTGCTGATGTTGTTGCTGCCATTGTTGTCTAATGTAGGAATAGTCATATCCATGTTGGTATGGTGAATAGTGGCATCTCCTGAAGGGGAGGGAGGGTGTACATCCCCAGAGTTCGCAAGGTTGTTTGGGAGTCCATGGAGGAGTGTAGGATTGTATCTGTGTTGTCTGCAAAGAGCTTGTCCTTGTCAAAGGGTAAGTCCTTGACTCTGGCCTGTAGCTCCTTTGGAACTCCCACCGCTTGAAGGTAGGAGGCTCTGTGCATATTGATGGCGGTGGCGGTAGAGTGAGCGTCAGCGTCAGTGACATCCATGGCCATTTGGAGGGACGTTCTCGCTGACGTGTAGCCCTGTTGGCTTACCGATCTCAGGATAGATTTCTTTGAGTCCGGGAGATGATCCAAGAGTGGGATGAGACGCGAAAAGTTATCAAAAGTATCGTTAGATAGATGGTGTAGACCTTCCTGCCTAGAAGGTCCAATCTCTTTATGTCCTTGTCTGAGCTCTGTTGTTTGAGGTGTGGGGCTCTAGCCCTCTGTTGGGCTGCATTGACTACTAAGGAGTTAGGTTGTGGATGGACAAAGAGAAATTCCATGCCCTTTGGTGGCATGAAATATTTCTTGTCAGACTGTTTGTTGGTTGGAAGAGCCAACGCTGGAGCATGCCATATCTCATCTGCAATTTCTAGGATGCCCTCATCGAGCAGGATGGCCAGACGCGACCTATGCTGCGGCTGGAGGTTTCTGAAAAGCTTGTGTTTTCTTCCACTATTTGATCTGAGGAAGTGGGTCTGGCCCACGAAAGCTCATCACCTAATAAACCATCTTGTTAGTGTTTAAAGTGCTACATAGTCCTGTTTTTTGTTTCGTCTGTAATAGTGTCGGTGACGAGAAGGTGCAGCAGCCAGGAATGGAGAAGGCAGTCTGGAGGAGGCATGGGGAGACCCATGCCAGTGAGTGGACTGACGTGGAGATCGCAGCACAGGCAGAGGAGAGGATGGTGTCGGGGAGAGGAGGTGGGAGCGAGAGCAGCTCTGGCGCGGAGACGTGAAAAGAGCAGGGCTCCAAGGTCCTTGTCTGGTGGCGTGTGCTGAAGTGCCAGCCGGAGCTGCATTGCTTGGTGCTGGCAGCTCAGAGGCATCAGCAATTGGTGCCATGCCAGTAGTGGAGCGGACAGGTGCTGTGTAGTCCGGCACAGCGCGGTGAGTTGGAGGCGGTGTGGGTGCCGGTGACGTGCTGCTCGGCTCCGAGGGAGGTCTGGGAACCGGCTCAGCGCTCTGCGCTGGAGGCAAAGGAAGCGGCTGAGCCGGTGCTGCCTGGGGAGCCGGCATGTGGGAAGCCTCCCGTAACTGCTTCAGCTTCGGAGCCGCTGAGGCAGGGGGACATGGCTTTACATTGCCAGACGTACCAGGTGTGTCTGCCTGATTCTCCCTGCCATTTAAGGCAGCTGGCAGGGATCTTTCTGGCGAGAGCCTGGATTTCTTTTGAAGCCCCGTAGTTGGGGAGGAAGACTGGTGCTTGTGTGGCTGTTGAGCAGAGTGAGTTTCCTGCGGCTGCAGGGCTTTATCAAAGAGGAGCATTCGCAGGCGCCTCTCTCTATCCTTTCTAGCCCTGGACGTAAGTCTAGTACAATGGTTACACTTCTGGGGGATGTGAGATTTCCCCAGACAACAGATACAGTCTAAGTGGCCATAGGAGGCTGGCATTGCCTCCCGGCAAGAGATGCATTTTTTGAAGCCGGTAGCAGACATATTACCAGCTGTCTGAGGTAGGTGGGTTGTTTTTTTTTTTGTAACTTTGCCTCAGAATTAGTGGTAAGACTGTGATAATGTCTCTGTTCTGTTGTCTTTATCTCTTCCCCCCCCCCCTTTTTTTTTTAAGAGGAACAACTATATACAAAGGAGTGGACGGGAGAACAGCTGAGAGGCGGGAGGTAAGAACAGTATGCGGTTTCTGTTCCTACTCCCAATTAGTTCTTTCTTTTTCTTCTTCTTTTTCTTTTTTAAATAAGGAGAAAACAAAGGAAAGAGGAAAAAAAGGATGTATGTAGCAGGGGGAACTAGAAAGTATCTAGTTCAGTGAGTGAAGTAAGGAGCGTGGTTCCAAGCATCTGTAGCCTGAGGCAGTGAAGAGGAACTGGTGGGGGGCCAGACTGTGCGAGACAGAAAAGAGCCCACGGCACATGCGCAGTCCAGCCGAACACTGCTTATCACAAGCTTCTGTCTGCGGCGCCGGGGCAAGCACAGCACCCATAGTGGAGCACTCGCGGGGACATCCCCAAAGAAGAACACAGCTTATCATCTTTGGATCCATCCTTCTGAAGCTGTGCTTGGAGGCAAAATCTCATTGTTGTTAAATGAAGACCAAACCAGATATCCAAACTGGGAAAAAAAGTGACTCACATTTTTATAGATGTGCTTATTCTGAGCTGACAACTGTTATGAACTTGTAACTATAGACAAGCCCAGAAGAGCCCTAATTGGAGTCAAGAATTGTAGGCTCTTTTATTATTTTAATATGTTCTTTCTCTAATGCTTTTATCTTAAGAGTAAATGTGTTTGCTTAGAAAGGTACCAGTGGGGTACCTTATTGCTGTGGTAATTACCCTGTTCATAGCCTTTGAAGAGAAAGCACAGTGTAGAGAGAGACATGTGGCTCCATACAAGAGAAGTGACAGCTGAGGAACCCGAAGTCTAGGACTGGGTGCCCGTGCTGGACCATGGAGGAAGAATACAGGTTCAGTTGCCCAGAATGGGGATAGCACCAGTCCTGTAAATGATGCCATGAAAAAAAATCACAGTGCCCATATGATGTCCCATTGACTTCAGCAGGTCTGCATGTGAATGGGCTCCTAAATCTTTAGAGTAAATTACAGGAACATATACCACAAAAAAAATTGTATTATAAATTCACCTAAAACATATGACAAAACACATTATAAACTGAATAAATAAATACACAGTAGTAAGCTACTGTCTGACTTCTCAGGCAAATAGTGCAAAGTTATAACAAGCTAGATGACATTGCTGCAGCTAGCCAAGGTGAAAAAAAACCCAACAATCTGAGGCCAAGTGTAATGTGTAATAAAATAAACCTATCACTCTATACACAGTATGCACTATGTAGCATTCTGTCCAAATATAGATACAGTGCCATCCACAAATATAAAGCAGAAATCATGAGAAAAGCTGTGAACTAGTCTTGTGGAACCTGCAAGTCTCCTATAAAAATAACTAGAGGGAACATGAGTTCAAGCAAAATTCTACCAATTTAGAATGTTTTCCAAAAGTATCAGCCAATTATTTCTCTGCTCTCAGGTAACAGAAACTCCAAGGCTCTTTTGGAATTTTCCTGATGCAGAACAGTAAATCTGGCTCCTTACGAAACTTGAGAGTTCCAAGTTACAACATCTGTGTAGCAATCAATATATTCTAACTTCCATTCATGACTACCTCTTTGCCAAACAACAAAGCCCAAGTGATTGCACTGTGCACACAACCATTAGAATCCTGAGTTAAAAATAGACATGCATAATATAGCATGAAGATTATGGGTATAGTTAATTATTTATACTGCTCCAGGCTCAAGAAATAAACCCTGCACAGAAATTAAAAAGTTAAATTATTAATATTAAATAAAACCCTTCAGAGAGAAAGGTGAATTTTTAGAAATCCAGGGATTGTGTGGGTGCACCCAAGAGGAGGAGAATTTATCTATGTTGTATCCCCCCCGTCCTAGGCTATGTCTAGACTGCAGGCTTCTTTCGAAAGATCGCGTCTAGACTGCAGGCGGATCTTTCGAAAGAGAAATCCGCTTTTTCGAAAGAGAGCACCCAGCGAGTCTGGATGCTCTCTTTCGAAGATGGCCTCTTTACATCGTAGAACGCCTTCTTTCGAAAGAGGAACTTTCGAAAGAAGGCGTTCTTCCTCGTGAAACGAGGTTTACCGCCATCGAAAGAAAAGCCGCGTTCTTTCAAAATAATTTCGAAAGAACGCGGCTTGAGTCTGGACGCAGGGGAAGTTTTTTCGGGAAAAGGCTACTTTTCCCGAAAAAACCCCTGAGTCTGGACACGGCCCTAGATACACTTATGCCAAATGTCATTGCTTCTGTTAAGTCATGCCCATTGCCCACATCATAGGCTCCTTGCATTCCTCCATTCCACCCCAAAACTCCTCTGTGTGCCACCCTCCCATTCCCCTCTATTTCAACAACTTCCTGCAACCTGTCCCTCTTGCCTCATGCTGGGGACTTTGTGTACCATCCCTACTCCCTTTCCCCCAATGCCAAGAACTCTGTGTGCCACCTGTACTCCCCTCCCGCCTACCCATGGATCTGTATGCCCCCATAACAGGTTTCTGCTCCCTCCCCACCATATCAAGGACTCTGTCTCCCCCTCCAAAGTATCTTTCTTCCTCCTGCATTGGAAGTGATGGGTAGATGGTTGGTGCCCTCTCTCTCTTTTTTCTCTCCTTCTCCCATCATGGAACATGCTTTAGGGAGGCATAACAAAAGGAAGGAGGATCTTTTTCCTCTCTGCATGGTTCCCTGAGCTCACTGAACAGCCACCCCATAGTTTTAGACAGAGCAAGGAAGATTTTTTTTTAAGTGCTAAGAATTTTCAGTCATTTCCAAGGGTGCTGTGGGCCCCCCTCATTCTCCCATCCCCATCATACAATGGGGCTTTGTGTAGTCCCATTTGCTCCACCATTATTATTTCTTTTATCTCAGTCTGTGATAAAAGGCTATGCCTATACTACCCCCCTGAGCCACATAAGTTACACTGAGGGTATGTCTATACTGCAGAGTTTTTCCAGAAAAACAGCTTTCTTCCTTTATACAAGGAAGAAACCTTTTTCCAAAAAAGGTTTTTCAGAAATGTGTGTGGACACAGACAAGAGTGTTTTTTCAAAAGAAGAGGCCCCCAGGAAAAAGCACTGGTGCCCTGGTGGCCACTCCGTCCACAGTAATCACAACTGAAACGCGAGATAGCGTCCAATCGATGTGGATAGTATCTTTTGAAAAAGCAGATCACTTTTTTGTTGAGCTTTTGCTGTCTAGATGCTCTCTTTTGAAAAAGGCTTTTTGGGACGAGTTCTTCCGGAAAAGCTTCTACTGACAGAAGCCTGCAGTCTAGACGTAGCCTGACATAAGTGCTTGTGTGCTCCGTGCTATATTGGTGGAAGAGATTCTCTCACTCTTGGAGTTTTTTTTTTTTATGCTGACGGGGGAGCTCTCACCTATTAGCACAGAGAGTCTTCCCCAGATGTGCTTCAGCAATGCAGCTGTATCGATACAAATGTGCCACTGCCATGTTTTTCATATAGACATACCCTTAATTGTTTAGGGCTCATCTGCACTTACTATAGTGCAGCAGCACAGCTACACTCCCCCTGCCAGTTCTCAGGGTCATCATAGTCTGCATCCTCTGGCAGGGTAAAGAAGGTCTCTTCAGAGGAGGGCCTGGCAGGCTGGGACAATCCTCAGCCTCTGCAAGGTCCTCAGGGCCCTCCTGGCTTGGGAGCTCAGGACAAGCCTCTGCTTCCTCCAGCAGCTGGGGCCTTACTGAGCTCCTACGCTGGGCTTTTATCTTACCTGCCCCACCCCTTGGCTTCCAGGGGTTTAAAGGGACAGGACCTAGCTTGGCCCACCCAGGCTCGGAGAGGGGTTCTTCCCCCTCAGGGTGAGTGACCAGCCACCCCTGCTCTCTACAAACCAGAATGAGAAGAGTAGCCGGAGTTGATGTGAGAGCAGCCCCCATCAACCTTACCACATAGAAGACACCACAGTAAGTCAGTCTGCTTCAGCTACAAAGTTGCATAGGTTAGTATAGCTCAGCACCTGCTGCATCTCTATTTATACAGATTTAATTATACATTGTTCTGGTTTTTCAAGAGATATCTTTCCACTGACTGACAGGGGCCACCATTACTGAAAATGATTATTCCAGGGACTGACAGAAAGAGTAGTCAGTATCAGCATGAATTACTTTTAATTTTTCAGGGTAAACTTGCTCTAACTTGTTGCAAGTTTATAGGGGATTTGAAGAACAGGTCCTCCCTCCATTGCGAAAAATATGGTGAGAGGTGTTGCAGTTCAAATTGTGCTAAATATTTTATTTCACTTACCAACATTTAAAAATATTGGTGAAATTTCTAAAAAAATAGCAGGGCTTTGGATCTGTGGCACTGACATCTATCAAGGTTTGAATATCGTTGGCTTCATAAGTTGAGGCCCAAAGGAAATTCAAAAGAAGCATCTCTGAAGGAAAGGAGGCATTCTATACTTATATAAAGTTCTTTGCAGCTGCAGGCCATATAGGAAGCTGCTGTAAGCTGTAGTGCCTCATATTTAATATTTTAGCAAACTGGATCTCCTCTAATAGAATATAGCAAACCTTTCTAAGATGTGACCCTGGCTATAATTACCTGTATTTTTGCCATTTCCAGGTTGAGTAATTGTAATAAGCTGTAAAAAGGGCTATCTTTGAAGATCACTCAGAAACCACAGCTAAAATCGATTGTGGCTCACCCATCTTTTAAATGTGGCAAGCTGATAGATCATGCAACATCTGGGTTCTGCACAAACATCCAATTCCCTTCTTGCACAATTTAAGCTTTTTTTTTTGGTCAAGTATAAATTTTTAAATGATCTATGACTACTGTGCCTCAAAGACTACTTCTACCACTCTGCTCCCATATATCAGTTATGAGTTATCAGAATGCTTTAGCTATCTAATGCTAACTCAGCTGGGGACAGGTGGCATAATTCTTGGTGTTGAAACCTGAGCTCTACGAGTCACTCCTTATGCCTCTCAGAGTGTATCTAGACTACATGGCTCCGTCGACGGAGCCATGTAGAGGAGTTTACTAGACATAGCAAAATGAAGCGGTGATTTAAATAAGGGCGTTTCACGAGGCATAAGGGATCTGACGACAAAGGGATCTGGGGTCAGTTGATCCCCATCTAGACTATGCGCTGTGCCGACAATCAGCTGATTGGCACAGTGGGCAGCCATTTTGATGTAAATGAACTGGCAATTATTTAAATCACTGCTTCATTTTGCTATGTCTAGTAAACTCATCTACATGGCTCCGTGGACGGAGACATGTAGTCTAGACAAACCCTCAGAGCCTAAGTTTGTAAAGATCTTAGGATATGTCTACACTGCATTCCTCTTTCGAGAGAGGAATGCAAACACAGCTGAGCGAAATTGCAAATGAAGCGCAGATTTGAATTTCCCATGCTTCACTTGCATAATCGCGTCCGAGCGCTATTTCAAAATAACCAATTTTGAAAAAAGAAACGCTGTCTAGACGTGGTTATTTCAAAAGAAAACCCTTCTTTCAAAATTACCCTTACTCCTTATAAAATGAGGTTTAAGGGTAATTTTGAAAGAAGGGTTTTCTTTTGAATAACTGCATCTAGACAGCATTTCTTTTTTTGAAATAGCTCCCAGACGCGATTATGCAAATTAAGTGAAATTGAAGGGAAATTCAAATCCATGCTTCATTTGCAATTTCACTCAGCCGCATTTGCATTCCTCTCTCGAAAGAGGAATGCAGTGCAGACATATCCTTAGGAGGCAGTGAAAAATGCAGTTGTGCAATCTAGTTCTCTGTTTTCAGAGTCACTTTCTGGGAAAAGTTTCAGGGTCACTTTCTTCTGCTCAGGTGAAGTTTATTGTTTTAAAATTCTTATAAATGTACCCAAATATTAAACAACAATCATACATTACTCTTGTTTCTTTTAGTAATGAAAGAATCTCTTTCATGTGATTCTTTCCATTTGAAAACAAAAAGTCAATTTCAGCTCCTAAAACTAATTGTATCTTCCTGCTTTGTCTGTATTACAAACAATGAAGGAGCTTATAGTCAGTAGTAGCTTCCAGAAAACATATAATTACAATTCATGTTCTCAATAGTACTACATAACACCTACTCTTTTACATATATTTCCTGGTTTGTGGCCTATTTCATGTATCTGCAAGTACTTGAGTGCACTGGAAGTGTGCTGCTGAATACATCCAGTGGTACACTTATTTGCTGCACTACTTAACATTCCTGAAACATGCAGTGCCAGAAGGTTTCAGTTTTGGTGGGCAGA
The DNA here is from genome assembly GCF_049634645.1 of Pelodiscus sinensis. Lineage (NCBI taxonomy): Eukaryota > Metazoa > Chordata > Testudines > Trionychidae > Pelodiscus > Pelodiscus sinensis. Next base: position 164,981,605 of record NC_134712.1, read on the forward strand.
GTTTTCATAAACTAGAATCTTCAAGAACTGCTTGTTACAGAATATAATATTGTTCTTTCCATCACTGAGCAATGACTTTTGTGTTGTGTGCACATTATACAGTGCATACATCTACATTAATTTTAAAATACAAGAAGAAATCCCATTATTATATTTACATCTAAAGGGAATTCAAATCACGAGTACTGTACAATATTTACATAAAGATATCAGTCATTAAATGGCTGCTTATATTGTCTCAGCAATTATAGCAGTGTCTAATTTGCACAGAGAACAAGTAACAAATATCCCCTAGCAAGATAATTAATTAATGTCTAAGGCCTTTATTGACTACCATATATTGAAAAAGCCAAAGTATAGGGAACAGGTACCCATGAAACTGGAAGAAAATGTCTTGGTTAATATAAGGTAATATTTTGTATTTTCTAGGAATTCAGATTATTCTGTGAATTCAGCAGCAAAGAAAAATTTAAAGGTAACACATTGCAGAAGACTGTGCTTATTTCATTGCTGGAAATAATACTAGCAAAGCATTCACACACATTCTGGCTCTGTTTAGGAATGTACAACACTTAAGGAAATCCAAGCTCTTCAAAAAGGTATATAATACAACAACAGCATGTTACTGCATGCTCAGCATCTCATAGATTCAGCGGCTAGTGCCAGTCATGTACTTTTGCATTTGACACCCTGTATATACTGTGATGACGGATACATGTGTTTTAATGAATTTTAATCCCTTTCAGGTTAAAATGTGCAAATTTCGGGAAAAATGCCCCATCGCTGTGGGTGGTTGATGCATTCTATGTTTTGTCTAAGAATGAATGTGAGCAACTGCTATGTTACAGTTGGCTGCTGCTCCCAGGACTTCCTTGTGATCATCTTGTATTGGTTATCATGGCATGATTGAATAAAATAAATATACCTGTGCAGTGCTTGTTATAAAAGAACATTATATTAAATGAAGCTTTGCTAGGATTAGCTGTAAAAAGGATCTCAAATTACCTAAGCTACATCTGTTTGATCTTTGTACCTGGGGCAGCTGCAACTAGCTCTCAGCTATGGTGCATTCCATTATGAATGGCAGTGAATTTATAATGGAATGGTATGGATGGTTTTTATAATCAGAAAAACACACTGACCTTAACACTACACAGGTGGAGCAGCATAATGACCCGGCAATTGTAAGCGCATCAATTCCTGGGGAAAAGTTCAATGAGATTAACTCAGCATGTATCCCAAAACCAACATAAGTGACAAAATACATTGTGTTTTCTACCAAAATATATCTTTCCTATGCCAAAATTTTATTTATTATTTACATTTTTAGTACTGAGTAATTCTTAAATATGTTAACTGCGTACATTCTTTTCTATCAAGAGATGTCAAAATACAGCAGATGTGGATGCTACAGCAATGAATTATGCGTTTAAAATTATTTTAATTAAGTATAATGAACTTTTCAGACAGTTGAAAATTAAGCATCAGATTTCATCTAGACTTGAAAGGAAATTAAACAAAAACATCTTGCTAAGATATGATAAACACCAACTAGTACTTGCTCTTTAGAAATTCTATAAAGAAGATGCTCAGATTGAAAGAATTTCGATAGGCAATAGTCAACCAGATTTCCATTTAAGCCACCCATATATTTGTGGAGCTACAAAGGAAGTTAATTTCAGCGTCCTGTACTTGCATTGACTTAGTATCAAACACAATTAAAAGGCACAAAAAACACAACTGCATTCCGATTACACGTTGTCCAATATCAAGGTAGAGAATGATGATAAGGAACCACTACTTTTCCTGTAAACTATAACCGACTATTCAACCAACTTATATCTTAGGAAAAATTTAGCGACAAATAACCATGAACTACTAAACTTGTAAAGCATTATTAAATCATAATATGGGACAAATCTAGCTGTCCGCACTCAAGCAAAATTTCTAAATTGCACAATATGCCCCAATAAAATGAATATAATTTTCAAGATCCTACAGTACAAGAAAATTAGTAACATTTTAATTAACACTTAGTCATGGCCACCACATTTTTATAGCTTTGTTTTATTACTGTGGAAGAATGAAGACACAAAAATGGTAATAATCTCCCATAACTCTTTAATCTGTGCATCTCTTGCATCTGTCACCCTAAAATTCACACTTATTCCTATTTTTCCCCAGGGGGCTCAAGAATGACTCAACGTTTGCAAGTTTCCATAGGCAGACAAATTCCATAACAACATAAACAAAAGCGCCTTGGCACACACCGAAAGTACTACCATAAAAATGTTAATTCAGCATATGACAAAAATGAACAAGAGAAGGAAAACAAATGAAAAAAGCTAAGAATTCAGCAGGAAACAAGTTTTCAGACATCCTTAATTATAAAATAATTCCATTTGATTATATTTCACTTATGTTAGAAAACTAGCTGCCAAAAATATATGACAACAAATGCAACAGGAAAAAAATAAAAAGAACAGATTCTGCCCTGTCTTCTGCTCACTCTTCTCAAATGCCCCTCATTGGCAGGCTGTAACTGGATATCCCTGCAAATCCTTGGATATCCACTGTGTATCTGTGGATGTTGGTATGGATATCTTCAGCTCATTTTCATAGATATGGATAAAAATTTTGAATCCATGCAGGGCTGTAGATGTATCTCAATTTAATCCCAACTTTTCCTACATTCCAATACAATTTTTGTGTATTCTCTCTTTTATTGAGAAAATTATTTACAATGGAAATGAAGTAGGATGACTCCACTATGTTTAGAGATCAATATATTTATCCTCAAAGGAGTGAATCTCATAGTATTTTAAGTTTCCTGCATTAATAATTTTTGTGGCTCTCATTTTGTGTCTTTATCATCCACTGCATCCCAGATTTGGTACTGGCATTTGATTCGTCTTTCTCCTCCCCTCCCCCCCCCCCTTTGTCTTTTATTTCTAGTTTGGACATTTTCAGGGTTAGGACAGTGTTTTCTTATTTGCCTCTACAACATCTAATATATTTGGGGCGCACAACTCCAATATAAATAATTCAAGATAATATTACTGCAGGCCTAGATTGTGACATTACAATCTTGCCTATAAGAAGTGTGATGCTCTGGGGCAGCCTGTTTGGGAGAGATCCACAATGCTCTGAGGAAACAGAAAACTACATTAGGTCTATTCTTAGACCAGTGTACGCTTCCTGAAATGTCAGCATAACTTCACCGCCAGGCATATTAGATGGGGGAGAATCCACTCTGCCGCCTCCTTGTTCCCTTCCACTTACTTGTGTGAGGAGGTTGTAGCCCCTCTGTGGATCCTGCTACTCCTGTAGCACTGAAAGCACTGGTGCAAGACAGTAAAGGGATGGGGACTATGCTTTTACCAACTTCTAACAGCATGTAGGATGAACCACAACCTGGCCCTTAAATGATGTACCCCTGATAAGAACCAATCCTGCAAAATTGGAGCTAAACATACATGGCACTGTGTAGGACTGGGCCCCTCGTGTTGTTTGGAGCAGCTGAGTGGCAACAGTGTTTTCCCACATAGAAAAATCACTAAATTTCTGTTGTCTTTGGTGAAGGTTAAAAAGAAAGCAAACACTGTTCTCTGTCAATCAGATTTTGAGAAATCTTATGTGAAATAGAAACAATCCATATTCTCAACCCACATTCCACCTCATGAGTTGTGCTGGCTATATTCCTAGCTGGAATTAGACCTTAGATTGCTGTGACCCAAGTCAGAGCCAATGTGGGGGTGGAGCTGGACAAATAATCCAGGATGCATAGACAGCTCCCTGACACCCCCATCTCCTGACTGTGCTGCACAGATCTTGGCCGCAGCAGATAATCTGACCTTGAGGTCTTAAACTTAATCAGCTCTCTCTTTCCCTGCCCCTCAAATTGCCTCTGAGCCAAGTGAATACATGACTCTAATGCTGAAAGGGAAAGAAGCCTTTACCAGTCAAACTGATATATGGTGTGTCCGACGCTACAGGGTGTGTGCAAACTACTGCAATTGGTATGCCATGATATGCATTACTTTGCTCTTGCTGAGATACAATAAATTCTCATGCCCAAAACATTTAGCCTGTCAGGTTTTGTGTGGAAAGAAAAATTTCTTACATTTTCATAGCTATTTTTTTGTATTACTAGCTCCCTCCACACTACTCCCAAGGATGATGTGCTACAGAGTTCTATACCACCGGCCCATCTCATTCTGCATTCTATATGAAAGTTTACAGGCTCATTTACTCTTCAGAAGAGATGACATCAATCTAACCATCCTAAGGCTTTAGCAGTGCTACTGCAACAGCATGTTGGGGGAAAATAGCTTCTCAGGCTGGATCTACACTAGAGGATGAGTTAGAATTAAGAGACGCAACTTCAGCTACATTAACTGCGTAGCTTAAGTTGAAGTATCTTGACTCAAATTTTGGTGCTATCCACCAAAAATTGAGGGAACACACTCTCCCTTCAACTTCCCTTACTCCTCATGGAAGCAAGACTACCAGCACTGATGCTTCCATCAGTTCAAATTAGTGTGTCTTCACTATACCTGCTAATTCGAATCCTGGAAAATTGACTGCGGCTGCTTTGATCTTATCTGTTGTAAAGACAAGGCCTCAAATATCTAGACCTTCAAAGGGATGAATTTGGGCTAAATAAGACTGGATTCACTGACATTTTGAGTTTTCCAAGACAGATTCTTCCTCTTACCCCTAATTCACCATTACCCCAGTACAGTCTCCCTGCTAGTTCTCCTAAAATGATTGTTGTATTCCTTCCATTACTGGGCCTGTGATTCCTGCCAAGCAAGGTAGCTTAGGTAACTTATTGGATGACTAGAAGGCACCACCCATTCACACCCACTGTATTGCTCTGCCTTTAACACACCAATGACGCTGAGTCCCCTCTGATTGTGGAGTCAGGAAGGATCCTGCCTTACTTACACTCTCAGCCTCTTCAGGATTGAGGTTATATGTTCTCTTTTCACTCATTTTCTGATCAGCTGGGAGAAGGGGAGGCAGATCAAACTGGTCAGTCATTTTAAAATGAGAAAATGGTAACCAGGGCTATCAATAATAGTATATTTTTACAAAATGAAAACAGACGCTGTCTTATGTCCTAAAGTGGTAGGATAACTTGCTGTCTGCTACTACTGAATACAAAACTCTCACCAGCCAGCCCCTATATAGTACACACTCCCCAAGAGGATATTACAGTCATATTCTCTTCTGATCTAAGTCAGGGGTTGGGCACCAGTGCTTAAGAGTTTGTATCTGCATTGTTAATTCATATTTATCATTTGTTTAATATGATTACCTTGTCTAATTTAATTTTATCATGTGGAAATCTATTAGACCAGTGTCTGGGTCAAGGTTAGACGGTAGTTAGAATTTTTCCTTCCAACCAGTCCATTAGTATCCTCCATGGCACCATGAGCACAGATGTTTATTTGATGAGGTTCACCCCTGTTCCCACCACTTGCTCCTTTTGTGGCATGAGGGAGACTCTGGCGCACGTTTACCTCAAGTGTGCCAGGTTACAGCCCCTCTTTTGGCTCCTCCAGAACCTCTTGAGGTTCTGGCTGCACTTCTCCCCTCACCTATTAACTTATGTGCACCCCATCTGAGGCCCCACAAAGTTGCAAGACCTCCTCATCAACCTCCTCCTGGCTATGGCCCACCTGGCAATTTACAAGACCAGGGAACAGAGGTTGGCTTAAGGAGAGGCCTGAGATCGTGGGGCCTATTTCTGCTCCTGTATCCATTCACGCATCTGGGCAGAGTTCCAGGGGGTGGCATCTACTGGCTCTCTCAAGGCCTTTGAGGAGCAGTGGGTGCTGTCCAGGACTCTCTGCTCAGTGTCCCTATCCAGTTCCCTTGTTTTAGCCCTTTGACCTCCATACCCATCCCTGTTTTCTCTTTATTTGTCCCCTGGAATCAGTTGGAGTTTAGGGCTCTTTGGATCCTCCCTGTAGGCTGGGGAATGGTCCTTTAAATATGGGCTGGCTTATGTCCACCCACCTCCCAGATCCCAATAGGAGCACCATTGGTACTTTTACCAGGAAGGAACGTGAGAGTGCTTGTGTTTCGGAATAATACAAAAAAAGCACTCAGCCAAAGTTGGAGGCAGGACCCAGGAGAACCAAAGTCTATCCATCAAACTCATAAGAAGAGTGGTACCAGAGGAGATAACCAGATAGAATAGAGGCATTACGTAGGGAAAATAATTTATTTACACTAATGCCCCTTTAAAGTGCTCTGGCAATGTAGGAAGACCTTAATGGGGGCATAATTATCATTCAGAGTGATGTAACTGGTCTGTCTCATAAACTAACCTACGTATTTTTGTTGCTGCTAAGATTCTGCTTCATCCTGCACAAAAGGAGGTTACTCACCTTTATCAGTAACTGACATTTTTCAAGATGAGTGTCCCTGTGGGTGCTCCACAGCAGCTGTCAATCCGTCCCAGTTCCACAGACCAGATTCTTCACAGTAGTACCAGGGGTGGCGGGCACATATGCACAGTCAGCAGGGCATGCAAGCACCATGCAGTGCAACTGTGCATGAGCAGCCACACTTCCCTCAGTTCCTTCTCTACCCAGAAACCGGCTCACAGAAAAAGAGGTCTCCAAAGTAGTGGGGAAAAGGGAGGGTAATGAAGCACCCACACGGATGCTCATATTGAAGAACATAAGTTACTGCTCCTCTTCTTCTTTGAGAGACTTCCCTGTGGGTGCTCCACCGCAGGTGACTTCAAAGCAATGTGTCCTAAGGAGGCAGGGATGTTGGATCTGGCAGGTAATCTGTAGATAAGACCGCGTTGGTAACCCTTGTTGAGAAGGGAAGTCCATGAGAAAGTGCATTGTGCTTCGCAAACGTTTGGTCAGAAGCCCATGTGGCTATAGCGCATATGTCCCTGAGAGGGATCTTGGGCTACGTCTAGACTGCATCCCTCTGTCGACAGAGAGTCATAGATTAGGCACGTCGAAATTGCTAATGAAGCAGGCATTTAAATATCCCATGCTTCATTAGCATAAACATGGCTTCCGCTTTTTTCAACATAGAGCTTTTTTGAAGAAAAAAAAAAGAGTCAGATCCTAGTCTAGACTGCCGGGTTTTTTTCGAAAAAGCTCCATGTCAGAAAAAAGCAGTGGCCATGTTTATGCTAATGAAGCACGGGATATTGAAATCCCTGCTTCATTAGCAATTTCAATGTGCCTAATCTACATCTCTCTGTCGACAGAGGGATGCAGTCTAGACACGCCCTTGCAGAGGTAAGCTACAGATATAGTCATGACCCTGGTAGAATGGGCCTGAATGGAGGTAGGTGGTATAATCTGGTTGTGCTGGTAGCATCGGGCTATGCAGTCAGATATCCGGTGAGATAGTCTTTGGAAGGATATCTCTTGTCCTTTTTCACATTCTGCTATGGATATGAAGAATACGGGCAAAGTTCTAAAAGGCCTCGTTCTGTGAATGTAAAATGAGAGAGCCCTGTGAACCTCTAGTGTATGCATCCTTGCTTCAAAGGTATTGGCATGAGGTTTGCTGAAAAATACAGGCAAGTGAATAGTCTGGTTTATGTGGAATGAGGAGTGCACTTTGGGGAGGAACAGGGGGTGGGGACATAGCATGACTTTATCCTTAGAAAAGGTGATATATGGAGGATCTGCCAACAGGGCAGTCATATGGTGGATGTAATTGCCACTAAAAATGCCATTTTCATAGAGAGGTGGAGAAGTGTGCAAGTGGCCATCAGTTCAAATGGAGGGTTGGTGAGGGCTTTTAAACCAAATGGAGGTCCCATGGCTGCTTTTGCAGAGTTACATCAGGATATAGTGACTGGAGGCCCTTCATAAAGTGCTTTGTCATCAGATGAGGGAAGATTGGGTTATCATCTATTTTTGTATGGAATGTGTTTATAGAACCTAGGTGCACCCTGATAGAGCTAATAGAAAGGTTGGACTGATTTAAGTGAAGGAGGTAGTCAAGGATGACAGGTAATGGGGCAGTCTCAGGACAGATGTTACGAGGGAGGAATATGTTTTATGTGTTGAGGCTGCACAACTGTGCAAAAGTACATTGCATACTTGGTCAGAGCACTGTAATTCTATGCCTGAGAGCCATCCAGGTACCAAGGCTTTAGATGGAGCCTAAGGAATCATGGGTGTTGCATCTGTAGGCCTGGATGGAGTATCAGCCTGGGGTTGCATGGCAAGGAGATTGGTGGGAACAGTACCTAAGGAAAGGGAACCAGGGCTGCCTGGGCCAGGCTATTAAAATAAATTTGGCCTTGTCCCTCCTTGTCTTGAGCATTGTGCAGAGGAGGAGGGGAATGGGAAGGAAGGTGTAGAAGGGATGACGGCTCCATTTGATGGTCAGAGAGTCCTCCAAAGAACTGCACAGGAGCAGCATAGCAGGCATTTTTTGTTGGCACTTGTGGCAAAAAAGTCTATCGGGGGTATCCTCAATGTACGAAGATCTCGTCTAGTATCCCCTGGTCTATCTGCCACTCCTGCTGTTGAGGTAGTGATCTGCTCAATGCGTCAGCCGTGGTGTTCAATGTGCCCGGTAGGTAACATGCACTGACAGTGATGCCATGGGAGAGGCACCAGTTCCACAGAGTAATAGCCTCTATACAGAGGGCATAGGAGCGGGTGCCCCCATATTTCTTGTAAAACATGCAGGTGACATTATTGGTGTATATCTTGACATGCTTGTGGGCTATCACCGGAAGGAAATGTTGGCAAGCTAGTCTTATGGCTCTTAGTTCCTGTACGTTTATATGGAGGGTCCTTTCTTTCAGTGTCCAGAGGCCCTGTGTCATAGAGTTTCCCATGTGCTCCCCCCAAACCGTGAGGGAGGCATCTGTTGTGATGACAATGGAGGGCTCTGGTGTTTGGAATGGGATTCCTATGCATAGGTTCTGTGTCTTTGTCCACCATAATAGTGCATTTTTCACTATGGGTGGAATGGAGAGAGCCCTGGTGAGAGAATGGTAGTTTGGCCTGTAGACTGAACTGAGCCAACCATAGAGGCACCTCATGGATAGATGTGCATTGGGGACCACTGGGTTACATGCTGCCATGTGGCCAAACAACTGAATGTAATCATGTGCCATGACCTGAAACATTACACATAGCTTTTGAACTAGGTCTCTGGTCTTCTTGAACCTTTCAATGGGCAAGGAAACTATTGCCACTGTTGCATCAAGCTGTGCCCCTATGAACTGTATGAAATGTGAGCACTGTCTTTGTTTCATTTATTAGTAGTCCCAAGGAATGGAAGCAAGTCATGACTGTATGACTATCATGATGGGACTGTGCCTCTGATCTGGGCTTCATCAGACTGTCGTCAAGAGAGGGAAAAATGATGTTGTTTCCTTAGGTAGGCAGTGACTACTGCGAGCATCTTGGAGAAGATCCTCAGTGCCGGGGAGAGTCCAAAGGCAAAACAGTGTATTAATAGTGGTGAGTGCCTAGAACAAAGAGGAGAAAGCGCCTATGAGCAGGATGAATGTGAACATGAAAATAAGCATCCTTGTAAGTCGAGAAATGAAAACTGGCTTCAGAGCAGGAATAATGGTGGTCAGCTTTACCATCTTGAACTTTTGCCTTTTTGTGAATCTGCAGAGTGCTCTAACGTCTACAATGGGACACTATCCACCGTTCTTCTTCTGACTTAGGAAGTAGAGTGTGTAGAATCCATTCCCCTCATACCTCTGTGGTACTGCTTCTATTGTAGGATTTCATCATGTGAGTGGTACCTGAAGAGAGATGGGTAGGTGGATGGGGAAGGAGGAATGGAGATAAAGGGGATAGTATATCTTGTACAGATTGATTGCAGCACCCATTTGTCAGATGTTATGTCCTGCCATGTGGTGTAAAAGGCAGAAGTTGATGACTGAAGGTTTAGACAGAGAGTAGTGACTCTGGAGCAGTGGAAGATATTTTCAGTCCCTCGACTGAGGCCTTAAATTTGCTTATTTTGTAGAGGTGGCTGGGTTGCAGCACTGGTTTGGTTATGTCTGTGCTGTTGCCTGCCCCAACCACATTGTTGCCAAGACTGGTGGTCCTGTCTCTCTTGATGGTAATTATATGAGGGATATCTGAGTCTTGGGTATGGTTGGTACCTAAATTGTTACCTTCTGGTTGCAGGTGTATGAATATTCAGGGAGCACAGAGTCGCCTTTGAATCCTTCATGGAATGGGGATTTGTTTTTGTTGAGAAGAGCTTCTCACCCTTGAACTGGAGATCCTCCACTGTGGACTGCATTTCCCTGGGAAATTTTGCAGAATTAAACCAGGAGGCTGTCCTCATGACAACCACCATGGCTGTTGACTGAGTGGCTGTATCAGTGGCATTGAGGGCAGCTTATAAGGCTGTACACAAAATCACATGGTCTTCAACAATCACTGCCTTTAATTGTTGTTTCTTTGTCTCAGGAATATTATCAATAAATGTATTAAATTTTGAATAAGTGTTGAAGTCATACTTGCTGAGCAATGCAGCGAAACTGGCGACTCTAAACTGTAGGGTGGATGAGGTATAGATCTTTCTACCAAAGAAATCTAGCCGCTTGCTGTCCCTGTTAGCAGGGTGGATTGTGGCTGACATTGTTTTCTTCTTCGGTGCACAGCTTTGACTACCAAAGAATTAGGTAGTGGCTCGGTGAAAAGAAACTCAGTCCCCTTCAGGGGATTGCAGTATTTCTTATCAGCCCTTTTGAAAGTGGGTGGTATGATTGCAGGGGTCTGCCAAATCGTTTTTGCAGGGCCCATGATAGCAGGATTTATGGGGAGTGTGATCTTTGCTGAAGGGGTAGCCTGTAGGATGTTGGTAAGCTCATGCTGGATCTCAGACTTTCTCCACGGCAATATTCAAATCTGCTGCTGCTCTTTTATAAAGGTCCTGGAAAGATGTAAAGTTGTCGGCCACCACTGGAGTTTGTGGCCCTGCTTCGTCTGGAGAGGATGATGAGTTGGTGTCAGGAGATGTAGCTGGTCCTGATTCACAGGTTTGCTGATGTGTTGCATCCTCCTGAAGCCTCTGAGGAGATGGAGACTGGGGTGGAGGGGTGATGTGCTGAGTGAAGTAGTCTTAGTGCTGATGAGTCTGCCTTTGGTTTCTTTGGTCCCACAATGGGCCCTGAACTTCTCAAGGAAGGCATGTTCTGGCCTCTATCCTCAGTGAGGGTTTTTAGTGCACACTGTTTAGCGATGCTGAGACATGGAGCAGTCTCAACTCTCAGTGCTGATTTCTCAGTTATGCACCACTTGGGCGACTGTGATTTCTGAGCTTCAGGGGGTAGCCGCATTAGTCTGTACAGGTTAAACTTAAAAAACAACAAATGGTCTGGTAGCACTTTATAGACTAACAAAACATGTAGATGGTATCATGAGCTTTCGTGGGCACAACCCACTTCTTCAGATGACTGGAGTTTTATGAGGTGATTTATGAAGAGAGGCGATGCATTCTTGGCAAATTTTTTCCCTTTGTCAGATTTCTGTTTTTCAGGCTATTGAGTACCCGATTGGAGGCAGGGTGCTGGGCTTTTTAAAGTATCTTATGGTGGAGATCTCTGTCCCTTTATGAACACACAATTCTTAGCACAATGGTGGCAATTCTTCTGCACATGACTCTTGCCTAGGCATTTAACATGCTTGGAGTGTCTGTCGGAGACAGAAATTGCATCATTTCGGGTAGAACAGCATTTAAATCTTGGTGATCCAAGCATTTCTGTCCGAACAGGGCAAAACTGGAGCAATGGGGGGAAACAAATTGGATACCAGTTTTTTATTTTTTAGGGGTTTTTTTTTGGAGAGGGGGAACAAACCTGGATGAGACCAATGAAAGGAAGCACGAGAAAAGGGTGAAAATGAACTACTTATCTACATAGAACAATGCTGAATGAAGAGCTCTGTCTTAAACAGGGGATGGTAAGAAGGAAATAAGGGGAGGGTGGCCGCACATGCGCGGCTGCGCCATGTGGTGCTCGTGCACCCAGCTTGTTGTGCAGGCACAGTCACCCCAGGCACTGCTGTGAAGAATCCAGTCTGTGACACTGGGACACACGAACACCCGCTGTGGAACACCCACAGGGATGTCTCTCAAGGAAGAATAAGAAGATTTACCACACACTTATAAATAGGAATGCCTCTGAGCATCAGAAAGATCTTTCTAAACATTAATAAAGGAAGCCTTATTTCAAACTCCAAGTAGATAAATATTACTATACCTATTTTACAGAGATTAGGGGGCCTACAGTTTAAAAAATGTCCACAAAATCATGATGTTCAACTTAAGAGACTTGGGACTTGATTTACAGAAATGTCTGAAGTTACAAACAACTTCAGTTGACCCTTTAATCTGTGGGTCTTTAGATTGGAAGGATCCTTTGGGCTGCAACTAGATTTTTTTTTCTGTGTTTATTCACCATACACACCACTAATTCTCAATAAAAACTAAAATAATAGCAATATGAAATATTATACATATAGGAAACGGCTTAATTAAAATTGCTGTGAGAATCTACATTCCTAGGTGGGTTTTTTTATTTGCCTGATTTTCATTTTGAATTTAATGTGTGCATTTAGTTCTAGAGAAAGGAACCAGAGTGACAGCCCTGGAAACAAAAGTCCTATGCATAGCCACAAAAAAATTATAAGAACGGCAGCATAAGCTGCCCCACACTGCTTTACCAGTGTGTCTCAGTGCTGATGTAGACAGACAAGGCAGACCGCATTTGAGCTTGTTAGGGTAGCTAAGTGTACAAGGACTGGGACTTCAAATGATATAAATTATCATAACACAGTTGATTTAAATGGGGAAATCACCAGCTAAATAGTTATCTTTGGTCCCGCTTCAAAAAAAGGCTGACAATGAGTTCTAGGTGTGATTTTTCTTGTGATGGAGACATTTGATTACTAGAAAAGGGAAACAACATCTTTTAATACAGACCACTGACTACTCCTGAAATAAGAGGGATCTGAATTGTGATCAGCCTACATCTACCAGTCTAGACTCATTTTGGGCATTAAGGGGTAATTCATCAGTGAGGAAAATTTCATTGCTACCTCATGTAGACACATGCCAGATGGTCATCAAGACGGATGTAGATGCTAGAAGTGGTGCAGTTTTCCCATATCATGTAATGTTTAAACATTACTAGGCATCCCATGTGAAAAAAAATCAAATAAAAATCACAAAAATTGCCATAAATTTAGAAAACCATAATTTAATTTTGACCAAAATTGGAAGAAACCTACTCAATATAATTGATAATGCAACTATATACTTTATACTGGTTAGGAAAATTTGGGACCTACTTAGCCCTAGCTGTTATGTTATATTTTATTCATTTTCCTGTACTCTTTTGCCTTCAGATAAAGCAAAAGCCTGTAGTCACACAACAGTATGAGCTTGTCTGTACCATGTAAATGTTTGTAAATATTTGTAAAAAGGAATGATTTGAGAAAAGATTTTTTTCTATCTGCTATTTTTATGAAATTATGCGGATAAGACCCTTCCTCCTAACTGTAAAAAATGTTTTCAGTGTTTTAAGATGCTCTGGCAGACTTTACGAACAGTACCCAATCACTCCAGCCACTCATAGGCTTACATTACCAAGGGGAAAAAAATGTAGGATACATTTCTGTTCTGGGAAATCTATGTAAGGGATATCTCCCAACTACTCATGGATTACACAGCATCAAAAAAGAGATGATGACAAGTATATGGCATTTAATGCCTTTGGAAAAGTTATTCAAATTGAGTTTCAATTTGCTCAGGTGAATTATGCTACATGGGGTTGTATGAATGTAGCAAAAACCTAACTTCTGGAGGAGGCTAGAAAAACTTCATTGCTTCATCATGCTGAGCACATTATCAGGTAGTCATCACCAGGTTATAGATGCTGTAAGTGGTACAATTCTTCAAAATCCCATAATCAATGCATAAAAGTTATTGAGTATTGTGACAGGGCTTAGCTCCCATCCACAGCAAGGCTAGCAAAAGTGCTCAGTTGTGCTTTACACCTGAGGAGGTAATTAATTGGCTCCCAACCAGGGGGAGGGTGGAATTAAACTGGTAGACTATAAAGGCTCAATTGTAAATTACTTGTTACCAGAATGAATATGTACCAAAACAAATAATGCAGTCTAAGTTAACAGAACAAGCTGTACACATTAAGGCTATGTCTAGACTGCAGGCTTCTTTCGAAAGAGGCTCTTTCGAAAGCATCTTTCGAAAGAGCCTCTTTCGAAAGAGAGCGTCTAGACTGCACGGAGAAATTTCGAAAAAGCGGCTTGCTTTTTCGAAAGAAAGCATCCAGTGAGTCTGGATGCTCTCTTTTGAAGAAGCCCTATTTACATTGAAGAACGCCTTCTTTCGAAAGAAGAACTTTCGAAAGAAGGCGTTCTTCCTTGTAAATTGAGGTTTACCGCCATCGAAAGAAAAGCCGCGTTCTTTCGAATTAATTTCGAAAGAACGCGGCTTGAGTCTGGACACAGGGGAAGTTTTTTCGGGAAAAGGCTACTTTTCCCGAAAAAATCCCTGAGTCTGGACACAGCCTAAGCAAAGAATGCTAATTAAACTTCCATAGCCATCTCTCCAAAATAGAATTGATGTTGGCATCACCCATCTTGAAATGCCATAAAAGCTGGATATTGTATTTAATTTCTGAGTGTCTGGGCAAGCTAATCCTTGTCAGAGCAGCAAGTGCAGATGAGGGCAATGAATAAAAGACTTTGACTAATAGAGTGTATGACAGTGATATAGTAAACTATTATGGTATCTTGTATTAGAGCAGAATGTTAGACTTCAAACAGGAAAAGATTCAAGATAGACAACTTTATTTAGCACTGCCTAAACGCCATTATTTCTCTCTGACTGCAGCGAGCCACTAAAGCAGGAAGCTTGTGCCTGCAAAGCAGTCCGCTTCAGGTATAATAAATTACTGCTGAATTTCTCTTCAGCTTGCAATCTCCTCAACTTATCTGATGAACTGTGGCACAAGAACATCCAACTATCTATTAGCAGCACAAAGACCATGTTACACCACTTGTTAATGCTATGATTGGTATCTGCAGCCTACAAGTTTACATTTATTGTTTACCGGGGGAGAGAGGAGCAGGGGCTTTTAATCAGTAGAGATAAAATGCAAACAAGCTCCTGTCCAAATTTGCTATAACTAAGTTTTTTCCTCATTCCTAAAAAATTCAGAATGCTTCCTGTTTGTACAAAATTGCTCCCTTACATTTCCAATGCCCGACGGTCGTGATACTTAACTACTTCACTGCTGACTAGCGGACAGGACCTAACATTCTTACTATTTCAATGGAAACACTGTGTCCCATTTTGAGTAATAAAGCCTTTAAATGGTCATTCACATTCTACTTCTGAACAATGTCCTGTTACTGGTTGGTATAGACCAGGAAGAATAAACCAGGGAAAGAACTGCAACTGTTCAAATCAGTTTCTTCCTATTCTGTTCCTGGGGCAGTGCAGGTAAATACTCCCTGTTATCCAAGAATAATCATAAGCTAGCCTTTGGTCTCTAACACTGATAAATACAAGTTTTTGTTCATTTCATTTAAAAATGACATTCACTAAATTAATCATCCAGTTACACAATACTTATCTATTTACACATTTTATTGTTTCTTTCGACTCTGACGCACTCATATTTCACGTCATACCAATACTATTTTAGACTAGCACAACTACTAGTAGATTCCATTTTATACACAAGCTTTATGTGTTTGGTTATTTGTAAATTGATGGAATGTCAATACATATTTTAATCGAAAAAACCTCTGGTGTACTCATTTGTGTGTTAAACGACTGATTAAAGAAAAAGGATCAGTATTCAAGCCGATGCCAAAATCTCCTCACAGCAGAACAGCCAAACACCACAGTAGAATAATACACTCTTAGAAAAAAACCTGCTTCCCAGAAACACAGTTCTCCTTTTCTTGTTTTAAAAACAGGCAGGAACTAATCCCCTTTTAATCATGTTATTACCTAGACAAGATAGTTTGCAGGTTTTGTTTTATTCTTAAATTCTTCCTACATTTATAGTACACAGAGAAACAAAATCCATAGGCAAGTAAGACATTCTAATTTGCAACATGTAATTATATAGCAAATCAAGGTATTTAAATATCCCACTACAAATAATTAGAAACTAGTGCAACTGTAACTAGGTTCACTGCAGACAAAGTGCATTTCCTTTTAAAGGGATACTGCCAAATGCCAAGTTTTAAACTCTTTATTGTGGAGACTCTATAGCAGGTATATGAAATAAATGTTCACAAGTGCCACATTAGTCCTTTTCAGGTGTTTAGAGTTTCATGCTTTCAAAAAAGTGTGAAGAATTTGTTTAGAAAATAAATAAAATGCAATATGCCATTGTCATAATTACATTCAGCATTTTCCAGCAGTTAGTATAAAGTGGAATCTGAACTACTAAAGTTTTCCAAAATAAGAATTAACTGTGGTAGCTGTGAGACATCTGTTGTCAAATATTGACTTTTTAATGAAAAAAACTAAAACAAGTAAAAAATTGTTCAAACATTCAAAAGTTCAATGAAATTGTTTTCCAGCTTTTTCAACTATCATATAAAATGTTCATATTTAAAAAAATCTAGCTTTAGAAAAGTATCTTTATTTGAAATAATCAAAAGAGTGAGAATTTTCTGCAAATATTTCAGAGGGACCAAAAAAAAATCGTTTTTCAGAATCTTCCATGGAATTTTCTCACCTTCTTTCTCTGATTTCCCTGACCCCTTTTTTATCCTCTTCCCCTTATCCTTTATTTTATTTTATTTTATTTATTTTACATTTTGCCATAATACACTATTTCTACTTATCAAGTATGAAGTCACACCTTTGATTATCTCTACTCATGACATACCTTAGGTAAGTTTGCCACCTGTCCAGGTTTTCCAACGATTGTCCCTTTTTTGAGGTAGTGGTCCTGGGAAAACTGTAAGGTGCTCAGTACACTCTGCAAGCTGTCCAGTTTTATTGGCTCAGGATCATCCCAGATGTCCTGGATTTTTGTACCTCAGAGGTGGCAACCCTAACCTCAGGCCTCACCTGACAGGAACCGGGTTTAATTTTCCTCTCATGGATTGGTAACTGGTTAAAAGATAGGAAACAAAGGGTAGGAATAAATGATCAGTTTTCAGAATGGAGAGAGGTAAAAAAGTGGTGTCTCCTAGGGATCTGTTCTAGAGCTATGCAATGTATTAATCTGTAAAAAGGATAAACAGTGAAGTGGTAAAATTTGTAGACAATACAAAATTACTCAAGATAGTTAAGTCCAAAGCTGTAAAGTGTTACAAAGGAATCTCATTAAACTTGGCAACAAAATGGCAAATCAAATTCATTGATGATAAATGCAAAGTAATGCACTTTGGAAAACAATCTCAACTATACATACAAAATGATAGGATTTAAATTAGCTATTGACAAGCCCAAAAAGAGAACTTAGAGTCACTGTGTTCTCTGAAAACATGCACTCTGTGCAACAGAAGAAGAAAAAAAAAGAACACCTAACGATGTTAGGAAGCATTAGGAAAGGGATAGATAATAAAACAAAATATAATTAATACCATTATACCAAGATATGCCATACCCATACCTTGAATACTGCATGCAGTTCTGGTTGCCCATCTCAAAAAAATATTAGAACTGGAATGCTAAAGAGAAGGGCATAAAAAATAATGCGGGATATAGAATAGCTTCCATATAAGGAGAGATTTAAAAGATTTGGATTTTTAAAGCTTGGAAAAGAGATGACTAAGAAGGAATATCATAGAGTATATAAATCCTGAATGGTGTGGATAAAGTGAACATGGAAGTGTTATTTACTGCTTCTCATAACACAAATACCAGGGGTCAACCAATGAAATTCATAGGCTAACACTTTAATACAAAAAAAAGGAAATATTTTTTTCATGCTATGCGCCGTCAACCTGCAGAACTCATTGCCAGAGGATGTTGTGAAGACCAGAAGTGTAACAGGGTTAAAAAATAACTAGATAAGTTCAAAGAAGATTGATCCATCAATAATAATTAGCCAAGATGGTCAGGGATGCAATCCTGTGCTTTGAGCATCTCTAGCCTCCAAGTGCTCAAAGTTTGGATTGAACAACAAAAAATGGATCACTTGATGATTATACTGTTAACTCCCTCTGAAGCCTTGGCATTAGCCACTGTTGAATGATGGACAATTGACATGACCCAGTATGGACATTCTTATGTTCCTAGATAGGGAAACAAGAAGACTTTTTATAAATACATTAGAAGCAAGAGGAAGACCAAGGACAGAGTAGGCCCACTGGTCAGTAAGGAGGGAGAAATAGTAACAGGAAACCTGGAAATGGCAGAGATGCTTAATGACTTTTTTGTGTTGGTCTTCACCGAGAAGTCTGAAGGAATGCCTAACATAGTGAATGCTAGTGAGAAGGGGGGAGGTTTAGAAGATTCAATAAGAAAAGAACAAGTTAAAAATCACCTAGAAAAGTTAAATGCCTGCAAGTCACCAGGGCCTGATGAAATGCATCCTAGAATACTCAAGGAGCTGATAGAGGAGGTATCTGAGCCTCTAGCTATCATCTTTGGAAAATCATGAGAGACAGGAGAGATTCCAGAAGACTGGAAAAGGGCAAATACAGTGCCCATTTATAAAAATGGAAATAAGAACAACCCAGGAAACTACAAACCAGTTAGTTTAACTTCTGCGCCAGGGAAGATAATGGAGCAAGTAATTAAGGAACTCATCTGTAAACACTTGGAAGGTGGCAAGGTGATAGGGAACAGCCAGCATGGATTTGTAAAGAACAAATCATGTCAAACCAATCTGATAGCTTTCTTTGATAGGATAACGAGTCTTGTGAACAAGGGAGAAGCAGTGGATGTGGTATACCTAGACTTTAGTAAGGCGTTTGATATGGTCTCGCATTATATTCTTATAAAAAAACTAGGCAAATACAACTTAGATGGGGCTACTATAAGGTGGGTGCATAACTGGCTGGATAACCGTACTCAGAGAGTAGTTATTAATGGTTCACAATCCTGCTGGAAAGGTATAACAAGTGGGGTTCCGCAGGAGTCTGTTTTGGGACCGGCTCTGTTCAATATCTTCATCAACAATTTAGATATTGACATAGAAAGTACGCTTATTAAGTTTGCAGATGATATCAATCTGGGAGGGGTTGCGACTAATCTGGAGGATAGGGTCATAATTCAAAATGATCTGGACAAATTGGAGAAATGGTCTGAGGTAAACAGGATGAAATTTAATAAAGACAAATGCAAAGTGCTCCACTTAGGAAGGAACAATCAGTTTCACACATACAGAATAGGAAGAGACTGTCTAGGATGGAGTATGGAAGAAAGGGATCTAGGGGTTATAGTGAACCATAAGCTGAATATGAATCAGCAGTGTGATGCTGATGTAAAAAAAGCTAACGTGATTCTGGGATGCATTAACAGCTGTGTTGTGAGCAAGACACGAGAAGTCATTCTTCCGCTCTACTCTGCACTAGTTAGGCCTCAGTTGGGCTACGTCTACACTGGCATGATTTTCCGGAAATGCTTTTAACGGAAAAGTTTTCCGTTAAAAGCATTTTCGGAAAAGCATGTCTAGATTGGCAGGACGCTTTTCCGCAAAAGCATTTTTTGCGGAAAAGCGTCCGTGGCCAATCTAGACGCGCTTTTCCGCAAAAAAGCCCTGATCGCCATTTTTGCGATCGGGGCTTTTTTGCGGAAAACAAATCTCTGCTGTCTACACTGGCCCTTTTGCGCAAAAGTTTTTCGGAAAAATACTTTTGCTCAAACAGGAGCAGCATAGTATTTCCGCAAAAGCACTGACAATCTTACATGAGATCGTCAGTGCTTTTGCAGAAATTCAAGCGGCCAGTGTAGACAGCTGGCAAGTTTTTCCGCAAAAGCAGATGATTTTGTGGAAAAACTTGCCAGTCTAGACACAGCCTTGGAGTATTGTGTCCAGTTGTGGGCACCGCATTTCAAGAAAGATGTGGAGAAATTGGAGAGGGTCCAGAGAAGAGCAATGAGAATGATTAAAGGTCTAGAGAACATGACCCATGAAGGAAGGCTGAAAGAATTGGGTTTATTTAGTTTAGAAAAGAGAAGACTGAGGAGGGACATGATAGCAGTTTTCAGGTATCTAAAAGGGTGTCATAAGGAGGAGGGAGAAAACTTGCTCATCTTGGCCTCTGGGGATAGAAGAAGAAGCAATGGGCTTAAACTGCAGCAAGGGAGGTTTAGGTTGGACATTAGGAAAAAGTTCCTAACTGTCAGGGTAGTCAAACACTGGAATAAACTGCCCAGGGAGGTTGTGGAATCTCCATCTGTGTAGATATTTAAGAGTAGGTTAGATAAATGTCTATCAGTATTTGGTCCTGCCATGAGGGCAGGGGACTGGACTCGATGACCTCTCAAGGTCCCTTCCAGTTCTAGTATTCTATGATTCTGTGATTCTATGTTTGTTCTTATTTCCATTGTAATGTTCAATAGTTACAAATGGAGACCAGAATCTTCTTGCCAGCTTTTTGCAAGAGATACTGAAAAGTTTCCCTCTTGCTCTGCACTTCCTACTATATCTGGGCTTACCAATCACGGATCTCCAAAGTGATATATTTGGCTCCTTGTCTCCGGTCACATCATTTGTCCGTCTTACATTAGGAGACACCGTTTCACAACTCTTTCCTGAACTCCACCCCAAATAGTGATATTTTACCACTTTGTGATGTATCCTATCTCACAGAACTTACCTGCCTCTCTCAAACCTGCCTGGCAGCACTTGGACCATCTCTGTAGCTACATTAACAGTAGCATTTGTCAAATGCCTATGCTTTTAGTCCTCAGTGACTATGTGGCACTCTCAATCCTGGCACCTATTTTCCCAATTACCCTTTGATTCTGCTCCTACCTATGGTCTCTGAGGGAGAGGTAGTACCCAGCGTGCATTTTATTCTAATGGTTCTCATTTAAAGGGACTGCTGCCATAACACATACTCTAAGATCTAGAATAAACCCCTGTGATGAATAAACCCCTGTGATGAGCTTATTCAACCTCAAACACCACTCAGCAACCAAAAGCAATTGTGTCAAAAGAAGATGAAAGTCACATGTTGGGAGAGATGAATGCTCTTTTTTCCCCTGGCAAAGTGAAAAGTTTAAACAGCTCACAAATGTTTCTGAACAGAGTCATTGAACAACTGGAACTATGAAAAATTATCATACTGGTTATGATGAATTACTCCTCAAGAATGCTGACAAATACAGTAAAGCATAGAGAAGAGGCTTTGCCAGGAACAAGTGAAGAAGTAACAGAGATGGGTGAGTGGCAAAATTAGATCCCTTATTTGCGAAAAAATCCAACAAAGGATTCAGGGAACACAATGCTGGTCAGCCTGGCCTCACTGGAAATGGCTAGAGGTAAGATTCTGGACACTTTGACCAAGAACACAATGTACTTTTTTGCAAGACTTTTTGTTGTGTGCAATGAAAAGAAAGTCAGTATGCTATTGATAGCCAAAACAGCATGTGAAATTAATCAGTTGGAGTTCTTTGGGGTATAAGTGAATTGGAAGATGGAAATAAAAAAGTGTAAATTCGGTGTTTGTGGTTTAGATTTGCTTATAATGTTGCCCTGTTCAAAAGATTGATTTACTCAGAACAGTGGGCCAAACTCTGCTTTCTCTGGTAAATTTGGCCCCCGCCCCTATGAATGTCAAACTCATCCAGTAAGAATAAGTGGAAGGATTCACTGTGCAAAGGAGGGGCCTAGATTCCTGAATGGTAGCATTGACTGAGACAATGAGAGAGGGACCAAAAATTACCCTTTCAAGGAAAATCAACTCTTCAGGGTGGAGATAAGTAACTGACCTGCTTGATGTATGTTGTAAAGAAATAGTATGGATGGCTGCAGTATTTAGGAAACAGTTAGGGTCATGCAGACGAACAACACAGCAAATGCATTCAAAACCATTTGAAAATGATGATGGCTCAATTTCATCATTCCTCTTACAGCAGTTTCATGACACCTTAAGTGCTTGATCTGTTCAGTGATAAACTTTATAAATTGCTGCAAGCCCTCTGAACACATGACTCCCAATAAATCAAATGGGAGTTTTGTTGTTCACATTAGCAAAAATTGGGTTCAGCGGGTAGCCGAGTTAATCTCTAGCAGGAAAAAATTAAAAAACAACAAATAGTTAGTTTAAAGACTAACAGAAATATAGATAGTAATGGAGAAGTAGCCGTGTTAGTCTGATCTTGCAAAAACAAAAGGAAAAACTATGTAGCACTTTAAAGACTAACAAAATGGTTTAATAGACCTATTAAACTAAGATCATCACCTATTAAACCATCTTGTTAGTCTTTAAAGTAAAACATATAAATGGTATCATGAGCTTTCGTGGGCACAGCCCACTTCTTTAGGGCAAAGATAAAATCACAAGGTGAAATCCTGTCTCTCTTGAAGTCAATGGGAGTTTTGCCACTGACTTAAAAATCAGACCAAGATTTCAACCACAGAGATTGCAGTGCAAAGAGCACAAAAGTCATTAAAAAATAAGGTACAAAGAGACTGGGATCACGAAACTGCAAACACTGAACTCAATGGGTGCATTTCTTTTGATTTCAATGGGATCATTCCCTTATCTAAAACACTCATGAACTCTGAAAGCCAGCTGTTTTTGTAACATCAATACAGGAAATGTTGCAGGAAAAGTCAACAACAACCAAAACCTACCAGAGTTTGGCAGACAGAAGTTACTACGGTAGATTAGTCCCTCTGCCATGTACATTGGCCAAACCACTCTCTACACAATAGAATAAATAGACACAAATGAGACATTAAGAAATGGTAACATACAAAAATCAGAGGGAGAACACTTTAAGCTCCCTGGACACACAGTTTCAGACTTGAAAGTTGCCATCCTCAAGCAAAAAGCCTTCAGAAACAGACTGCAACTTGAAACTGCTGAGCTGGAATTCATATGCAAATTTGACACCATGAGAATAGGTCTGAATAGTGACTAGTTCTCATTACAGTAAGTAATTTTCCTGTTTAGGTATTCTCACCTTCTTATCCACATCCACGCTGACTAAATTAGGTCTGAGGTAATACTCCCATCTCTGTACCCCTACTATCTGTTTCTTTCTCTTTCACTTCATGCATCTGACAAAATGAGTTGTCACTCACGAAAGCTTATGCCATAGTAAAATTGTTAATTTTTAAGGAACCACCAGGCTCCTTGTTTTTAGTTGTTGAGCTAGATGAAGAAACCATTGAGTCTGACTGTGCCCTATGTTATGCAGGGGGTTAGAGCAGATTATCGTAATAGTAACTTCTTGGACTTAAAATGTAAAAAAATTCAGAAAAATCTAAATGTTTGTAAGGCAGCAGATATGCTAAGAAGGAGTTACTATAAAGATTACAGAGGGAGAAAGTTTTCCAGTTAAAACACACTATTAGGAGACTGTGTATATACAGTCTATCCTAGTGCTGCCAACCACTTCGGCTACGTCTACACTGGCCCCTTTTCCGAAAGGGGCATGCTAATTTTACAGGTCGTAATAGGGAAATCCGCGGGGGATTTAAATATCCCCCGCAGCATTTAAATAAAAATGTCCGCCGCTTTTTTCCGGCTTTTAGAAAAGCCGGAAAAGAGCATCTACACTGGCCCCGATCCTCCGGAAAAAAGCCCTTTTCCGGAGGATCTCTTATTCCTACTTTGAAGGAAATATTCCTTTGAAGTAGGAATAAGAGATCCTCCGGAAAAGGGCTTTTTTCCGGAGGATCGGGGCCAGTGTAGACGCTCTTTTCCGGCTTTTCTAAAAGCCGGAAAAAAGCGGCGGACATTTTTATTTAAATGCCGCGGGGGATATTTAAATATCCCCCGCGGATTTCCCTATTACGACCTGTAAAATTAGCATGCCCCTTTTGGAAAAGGGGCCAGTGTAGACGTAGCCTTCCTGAGTAACCTTCAGCAAATTGCTTGACTTCTGAGCCTCAGTTCTGCCATCTGTCAATTTTGGATAATTCTCTTCTCACAAGGACCTCACCACAGTAAAAGGGGTGAATTCATTCAGACACACACATAGGGAAGGGAGAGAAGGGGCAGAAGCAGGGGAAACACATTATTAGGAACCCTTCAATGAACCTCATTCCACAGATGCTCACTGCACAGGGAGAATGTGGGGCAAGGGTGGGGAAGATGAGATGTAGGACTGGCTGTTACATCTAGGACGTTGCCCATTGGAGAGAGGTTGGAGTCAAAGCACTGTAGATGCTAATGTAAACCTAGTGGAACCAGTGTAGTAGTTTCAGTGCCACTCTGAAGTCTATGGGTATGGCTACGTTGCAGTTAGACATCTGCAGATGGCCCGTGCCAGCTGACCCAGGCTGCCAGGCTCAAACTAAGGAGCTTTTTAATTACAGTGTAGACCGGTGATAGGCAACCTGGGCTGCATGATTGTCATAACCAAGATGGTCTCTTGGGAAAGGGTAGCTTTCCTAACTGCGCTTGCGTAGCTAGAATTTGCGGTGTGTGCCAACTGCATCCAGCGCTTTGATTGGATTCAGATTGAGCACATGGCTCTCACAGTCAACATTCTGTGCTATCAACATACACGTCTCTTCACACATCCTTGCTTTACATGTGTGTCACTTCAGTAGTACCGATAGGAAAACCCACCAGTGAATAAAAACCAGCAGAATCTGGCAACACTGCTCATGGGCAGCTGTAAACAAAATGTCTCATGGGCCACACACAGAACCAAGATGGGCCACATGCAGCCCATGGGCTACAGGTTGCCCATCACTGGTATAGCCCAAGCTCTGGAATCCTCCTATCTCACAGGGTCCTAGAGTCCATGTTCCAGTCCAGGCCTGAATGTTTACACTGCGATTAAATAGCCCCTTAGCCTGAGCCCCATGAACACAAGTCAGCTTGGAGAGGCCAGCCATGGGTGTCTAATTAAATTGTCGGTATAACTTATGAGAATAAACTTCTGTTGCCACCCACCTCTGTGGGAGCCCCTTGTATCAAGTCCCACTACTTTGGTTGGAAATGAGGGGATAATGAGTTTGTTAAGAGCCTAAAATTCCTAAGTAGTATTATTATTATGTTAGAATGCTCTCTCTGAGTGAAATTGCACTAAAGTAATAGTCTGCTAGAAATTCACTGTGGCTTCCGATTTGCATGGCCACTACTCAGAAGTAGACAGTGAAGCAGATTGAAGGAGAGGCCCTTGACCCAGTGACATCTATTCTCCTCTCATGCAGAATAATTTATTTCTTCAAATCAGCACGTACAAATTTGTGCTGATAACTGCTCTAATTTATGCAAACTCTTATCTCCAATATACATGCTTATTTGATGGTATCTGCTATTGCTAAAGCCATTTGCCATCAGTTACGACAGACACTGCAGAAGGAATACCTGCAAAAGTTGGATTTTTAAAAAAATGTATTGTATGTGACTATAGCACGCTGAGGGCTAGAGTTTGGAACTGTCTCACAATATGAGTTCTAATTTTAATAGGCCCAAATTCTAAATGGGTTGCATGCAAAAATTCCTGTGAGAGTAAACTAATGAATACACAATTCTTTGTTGGTCCATGCAAATATTTTGTGTTTCCTTAGATATGTAAGGCCAAAGTAGTTCCTGGTAGGACTCCATTTATCAAATCTCATTCTGGAAGTGCTGTAACAAAAAATTATTTTAATCTCTTTCATTGTGTATAAAATGCCATCATCAAGAAAACTTGATCACAATTTATAGTTAAAATTTTGACATGATTTATCATTTTTCAACTACAAAATGTTATTTCTTTTCCAAACCTAATCTCCCTTCTATGATAATTTCTATCAGTATACATTTTAGATAAGTGTTGTATAAGCATAATAACACATCTAAAATAATTGGTAGAAACTGAACTTTGACAAATAAGATGTTTTATTATGATTATAGTGGGGTTTTGTGCTTACATTCACAGAACTCAAAATCCCTCTATATGCCAATCTGTGGCTTTACATATTTAATGCTGAAATGCCAGAGATATGACCCACACATTGCACCTAGATTTGAACTTTATGTACACTATGCATCTTAATCCATCATACACATACGTAAGAGAAAGCTACATTAAACAAATTACATCTACGTTTTCTTTAGAGCCCTGCACGGATACAAAATTTGTATCCATAGATATCCACATCTGTATACACAAAAATAAGCCGTGGACACCCACATCCATATCCGCAGATGCAGATACCTGTGGATACAAAGTGGATATCCACAGATTTGCAGGGCTCTAGTTATGATACAAAGAAAGAAAGAGTTACTCACCTTGTGCAGTAACGGTTGTTCTTCGAGATGTGTCCCCGTGGGTGCTCCACTCTGGGTGCTGGTGCGTCCTCGCGCCGGCGACCGGAGACTTTTCTAGCTGTTTCTGCCGCGGCGCGCAGGCGCCGTGGCGCCCTCTAGTGTTGTTCGAACTGAAGGGCGCCTGCGCGCGCGCGACTCCTCCGTTCCTTCTCTACCCACCAGAGCATCAGGCTCCAAGCAGGGGAAGGAGGGAGGGTAGTGGAGCACCCACGGGGACACATCTCGAAGAACAACCGTTACTGCACAAGGTGAGTAACTCTTTCTTCTCCTTCGAGTGGTCCCCGTGGGTGCTCCACTCTGGGTGACTACACAGCAGTTGTCGGCTCGCGGAGGTGGGTTTGGAGCCGTGTGGTAGTAACTGTAGACAGCACTGCTTGCCCAACCGCCATAGAAGATGCTATCGAGGTGGAGAGAGCATAGTGTTGTGCAAAGGAATGGTCGGATGACCAGGTAGCGGCGTTGCAAATGTCTTGTAATGGTACATTATGGAGAAAAGCGGTCGTGGCAGCCACTGCTCTAGTGGAATGAGCTGTGATAAGTCCAGGTAAATCTTTGTTATATAAAGTATAAGAGGTCTTGATGCAGGATGTAATCCATTTAGAGATTCTTTGAGATGAGACTGCTTGTCCCTTAGATCTGTCCGCGTATGAGATGAAGAGTCTAGGCGAGGCCCGCCATGGTCTCGTGCGATCTATGTAAAACGCCAAAGCTCGTCGGACGTCGAGAGTGTGCCACACGGCGTGGGACGGTTCAGTGTGTGGTTTAGGAAAGAATGCAGGTAAGTGTATGGGTTCATTCACGTGGAAGGGAGAGAGTACTTTGGGTAGGAACTTAGGGTGGGGTCTAAGTACCACCCTGTCCTGTAAAAACACAGTATATGGGGGGTCAGCCATCAGAGCTGCAAGCTCACTCACCCTCCTACTGGAGGTGATGGCGACTAGGAAAGCCACCTTCATCGACAAATGAGAGAACGAGCAGGTTGCTATCGGCTCGAACGGGGGTTTTGTGAGGCTTTTGAGGACATGGTTGAGGTCCCAAATGGGGACTGGTGGACGAACCGGAGGAAAGGTGTTCTGCAGGCCTTTGAAGAAGCGCTTGGTTATTGGGTCAGCGAGGAAAGAAGAGCTTGGAGGGTGATGGTGGAAAGCTGCTATGGCTGCGGCATGGACCTTAATAGTACTAAGTGCTAGACCGGAATGTTTCAGAGAGAGTAAGTAGTCCAATAAGTCATGTATTGGAGCAAGGTGTGGTGGGTCTACATGAGTCTGAGCGTACCATAGGGAAAAACGCGTCCACTTGTAGCGGTAGGTCTTCCTAGTAGAGCGTCTGCGACTATTAATTAATATGTGTCTTACTTGTTCTGAGCAGGCAGTTTCGGCATCATGGAGCCATGAAGGAGCCAAGCGTGGAGCTTCAGCCTGGTGATGTCCGGGTGAAGGGTTTGACCGTGATCTTGTGAGAGGAGGTCGCAGCGTGGAGGGAAGGGATACGGTTCTGCTATCATCATTTTGAGGAGGTAAGGATACCATGTTCGTCTGGGCCAAGCAGGTGCCACCAAAATCACGTGTGCCTGACTCAATCTGATCTTGTCTAGGACTCTGTGCAGAAGTGGGAGGGGGGGAAAGGCGTAGAGGAGGGAGGCGTTCCATGCGATGGAAAGGGCGTCTCCGAGGGAATTCCTGCCCAGGGCTCCCCTGGAGCAGTAGAGGTGGCACTTGCGATTGTTCTTTGTAGCGAAAAGGTCCACTTCTGGATGGCCCCAAAGACGGAAGATCGGTGTGAGGGCGTGTTTGTCGATCTCCCACTCGTGCTGGTCCATGAATGTGCGACTTAAGGTGTCTGCTGTGACATTGAGTATTCCGGGAAGGTATACTGCAGAGGGGGTGACCCCATGGGATAGGCACCAGGTCCAAAATTTGGTGGCTTCCGAGCATAGAGAAGGGGAGTGAGCGCCACCCTGACGGTTGATGTAATACATGCATGTGGTATTGTCCGTCATAATGGTGATGGTCTTGTGAGCTATGTGCTGAGTGAAATGCTGGCATGCGTATCTGACTGCCCGTAGCTCGAGAATGTTGATGTGGAGTGCTTGCTCTACGAATGACCATTTGCCTTGGGCTGTGATGGTTCCCAGATGAGCCCCCCATCCCATGAGTGATGCGTCTGTTATGAGTGTTAGAGTAGATGCTGGACGTTGAAAGGGGACACCGTGTAGCATGTTTCGAGGGGTTGTCCACCAGAGCATGGAATTGATAACGCGAGGTGGGATCGCAACATGCTTGCTCATTTGGTCTCAGAAAGGTTTGTATACCGTAGCGAGCCAGGACTGAAGGGGCCTCATGTGGAGTCTGGCGAGATTGACGACGTAAGTCGTAGAGGCCATGTGCCCTAGGATTTTGAGGCAATGGCGGATCGTGACAGTAGGTGCCGCCTGTGTTGCTCGGACAAGGTCGCATATCGTTGCGAACCTGTGATCGGGAAGAGTGGCCCTTGCTGTGATTGTATCGAGGAGGGCGCCTATGAATTCCAGTTTCTGTGTGGGACGCAAAGTGGATTTTGCGTAATTTATGTGGAACCCGAGACTGAGTAGGAGGTCTATTATGGTGTCTGTCATGGCCTTTGCTTCTTGGAAAGACGCAGCTTTTATGAGGCAATCGTCCAGATATGGAAATATTATGATGCCTTGGCGTCGGAGAAAGGCCATTACGACTGATAGGGTCTTGGAGAATACCCTGGGAGCCGTAGAAAGGCCAAACGGGAGTACTCTGTATTGGTAATGTTGGGTACCCACTATAAATCGTAGAAAGCGTCTGTGAGCAGGATGAATTGTAATATGGAAGTACGCGTCTTGAAGGTCGAGAGCCGAAAGCCAATCGTGTTGGTCGAGAGAGGGAATGATAGTTGAAAGGGTAACCATCTTGAAACGGTGGTATGCGATGTATTTGTTGAGGCGCCTGAGATCTAAAATGGGACGCCAGCCTCCTGTCTTCTTCTGGGTTAGGAAGTACGTCGAGTAGAATCCCCGGCCGCGGAATTGTGTTGGTACGTGTTCTACTGCGCCCAGTTGAATGAGGTGTGAGACTTCCTGTAGGAGTGCGGTTTCGTGAGAGGGGTCCCTGAAAGAGGGAAGGGTAGGAGGGTGGTTGGGCGGGGTAGAGGTAAAGGGGATGACGTAGCCAGACTGGACTAGATTCAAAACCCACTTGTCCAAGGTAATGAGGGACCATTGGTGGAAAAAGGCTCGGAGGGGGTAGTGAAATTGTAGGGTAGCTATCGGGAGGGTCGACGGATTGGCCTCCTGGCTCTCGACCAGGCCTTCAAACCTGCTGCTTGCCAGCCGGGGGATGAGGTGTGGCATGTTGCTGTTGACGCTGAGGTCTACGGCGAAGTGGTCTTTGTTTACGGAAATCGTATTTGGGCTGTTGACGGAATGGTTCCCTGGGTCGTTGGTAAGGCTGATATCTATTCCTTCTAAAAAGAGGAGTGTACATTCCTAGAGTTCTAAGGGTTGTACGGGAGTCCTTCATAGAATGTAGCACCTCATCGGTCTTGGATGCAAATAGATTGGTGCGATCAAAGGGTAAATCCTCGACCTTTTGTTGAAGGTCCCTAGGGACGCCAGAAGGTTGTAGCCATGACATTCGGCGTAGGACTATTGCGGAGGCTGTAATTCGAGCCGCAGTGTCTGCCACGTCCATGGCTGACTGTAAAGCTGTGCGTGAAATGGCCAGGCCCTCCTGCATAATGCTACGGAGGGTTGGGCGTTTATGCTCCGGGAGATGTTGAAGAAGGTCCTGGAGCTTCGCGTAATTGGCATTATCATAGTCTGCCAGCATAGCGGTATAATTGGCCGCTCTAAGGAGTAGTGTGGAAGAAGAATAGACCTTTCGGCCCATAATGTCCACCTTTTTGTGATCCCTGTCTTGTGGGGTTGATCTTAAATTAGGCTGTTTACCCTTGTGTCGGACCGAATCTACTACCAGGGAGTTAGGGGGTGGATGGGTGAACAGAAAGTCCATATCCTTGGGAGCGATAAAATATTTGCGGTCTACTCTCTTGTTTGTTGGTGTAATGGACGCTGGCGTTTGCCAAATGTTGTTGGCTGGGTCCATAATAGCCTCATCCATCGGGATGGCGATTCTGGTAGCTGTTGGGGGTTGAAGTGAGCGGAGAAGTCGATATTGTTTGACCTGGACCTCCTGAAGATCTTTTTCTTGAGCTAGTGCAACTCGTTTAAAGAGCTCTTGAAACTTTTTAGTGTCATCTCCCGACGGTGGGGCATCAGTGGTGACCGCTTCGTCTGGGGAGGAAGAGGAGTTATGCATCGGAGATCTGGTCTCGCCGTCAGAAAGTGAATCATGGCCATCTGAAGGAGCAGGAGAGTTTGGCTCTGTAGCTGATGTGGTAGCAGGAGGAGAGGCTGGAGGTGGCCTAGAGACTGTAGATGAGGGTCGGTGGTGAGACCTCTTTGGGTGTGGACTCCACGGTTGCCATTGTGTGGCGTATGGTGGTGGTGGATATGGATATTGGTGTGGATACCATTGGTGCGGGGGGGGAGGGTATGCATACTGAACCGCAGGCATTTGCCAGGATGGAAGTCTTTGAGACGGGCTGGAATGTTGTGATGAGAATCTGCTTCTAGGTTCGGTTCCGATGCCACTAGCTGAAGAATGGTGTGATCTGGTAGAATGGATGGAGGAAGTCGGGGATGGCGGTGCCGACGAGGTGTGACTCCGCACCGGGGATCGGTACTGACTTCGGCTGTGAGAGGGTGCCGAGCGGTGCGGTTTCGGCGGTGATGTCGGTGCCGACGTACCTCTCTGCACCGAGGTTTTACTGGATAGGCTTTCGGTGCGGGCTTTCTTCGGTGCAGGGCCCGGTGCCGTTAGGTGTTGTTTCGGTACCGAGCGCTCCATAGACGGTGCCGTCGGAGCCGATGACGGCTTAGGTGCCGAAGCGGCCGGTGCCGTTGCCTTTTGATTCGGCTCAGAATGAGCTCTCTTATGCGGTGCCTGCGTCTTAGACCGCGTCGCACCGGAGGTTCCCGGCATGTCCACAGTGCTCACCGGCGATCCTGAGGACATAGCTGAGGCCGGAGGGAGAGCCGATTTTGGTGTCGCGGAGGAAGAATGGGAAGTAGGCTGATCTTTCTCCATACCCTTAGCTTGCTGAGGCGAGTCGTCTGAGGAGGGACGGAGCGACTTCTCGTATAAGAGAGTCGTGAGTCTGTTGGCTCTGTCACGTCGCGCTCTGGCTGTTAGCTTAGAGCAGTGCTGGCACTTCTGCGTCTGGTGTGCCTCCCCCAGACACTTAATGCACGCAGAGTGTCCGTCGGGCCGGCATGGCGTCCCGACATGATTCGCAGCGCTTAAAGCCCGGCGAGCCGGGCATGAAGGGCTGGGGAACAAGCGGCGAACCGCAACCGGGGAAAAACTTTTTTTTTTTTTTTTTTTTTTTGGTTTAACTGGTTAGGGGGGGTCTAAGAACTTGGATAATGAGGAAAGAGGGGGGTAAAAACGATAATTTTTAACTGTTTTCCTCTGACAGATTTGGCAGAGAGAGAGCTCCGTCTGCTGCCGAGGACGGTAGAGAAGGAACTGAGGAGCCGCGCGCGCGCAGGCGCCCTTCAGTTCGAACAACACTAGAGGGCGCCACGGCGCCTGCGCGCCGCGGCAGAAACAGCTAGAAAAGTCTCCGGTCGCCGGCGCGAGGACGCACCAGCACCCAGAGTGGAGCACCCACGGGGACCACTCGAAGGAGAAGTCAGTTTTTCTCTCTTCATATCTCTCATGCTATCATCTATGCAGAAACAGGCCCTTTTCTCAACATTAAAAATTACTGCTTGACTGGATTCCCAGAATGTTACATTTCATTGCAAAGCAGTCTGGAAATCATGCAGAATGATCCAGTGTGTTTGACACAAGAACAATCCAGGAAATAGTATCATTATGAACAGAAAGAAGAAAACCATTAAGATTTTTGCAAAGCTTCATATAGTTAAAGTGACTTCTGTCATGTTCCCACTGGTAGGCAAACACATCACCGCTGCCTGTATTTTTTTTCTTTCTTTGCCACACAATATAAAATGCAGGAATAAATATTTGACTATAAAGCAAGAGGATTTAAAAGAAAATTCTGTTGTTTGAAAGAGCATTTCACTGTAATCAGTGGCAGCATTATATTTCCTAAAAGATATATGCCTAGGACTTAGAATCCAAATATTTATGATTGCAAACTAGGATCCACAGACCATTATTAATCACATGGAAGAATGATCCTTATATCTTACATGCACTCATTTGAGATGGGATATTTATACATGACATTATAGTATTTTATATACCTATCTAACTAACAGTGCAGTTATTCATTTCAGAGTTTTGCAAATGGAGCAAAGCAAAAACAAATGGCAATGTTGCTAATTCTGATAATATCACAATTCTTGTGATATGTAATATTTGTAATGGAAGTTGAAATTCTTGTATAAAGTCTCTAGTCTTCATGAATGCAGAGAAAAGTTGGAAAACATGAACCCCAAGGACTCAAAAGCTAGAAGATAAAAAGAACCCTAGCCTACATATGCGCTTTTTGTTTTTTGAGGAAAAGGTAAAAATTAAATTTCTTTATGTCTAGCTACATCATCCACCTTATCATGCATTATCACTATGGTGTAATCTCTGATCTACACTAGGGAGTAGTGTACACTACTACACTGGTCTACACTAGGGAGTTATTTCACAGTAGTAAGTGGAGCGTCCACACTACCAAGCCCATTATTTCAAAATAACAGGCTGGTTATTTTAAAATCTGTACTCCTCCTTTCCTCAGGGAATAACGCTAATTTCAAAATTGTTATTTCAGAATAGAATTAGTGTGGACGATAATCAGTGCTGCCAATTCAAAATAATCATCCTCCAGAAGCCTCTCACAGCTGCACTTCTGACCGCTCTGGCCATACCTGGCATCTCTACTGCTCCCCTTTTCCTGTGGAGCTTAAAACGCCAGGCTGCAGAAGGGCTTATCACACACAGGCAGCTTTGCCAGCACTGTGCAAGACAGAGGCATCCCTGGAGCCATGAATGACCCCAATGTTCTCTCTGAGCCTCCCCCAGCTGCCAGCAATCCTGCTGCTCCCTCAGTTGCCACCAGTCATGGATGCAGGAAAGCTCCAGCCTGAACAGGTGCAGAGATCCTGGACCTCATCAAGATCGAGGGGAGGGGTGGGGAGAGCAGAAGGAGACCAATCTCCAGGATCTCCGCACCAGGAAAAGGAATGCAGACGTGTACAGCTGGATCACCACCAGCCTGGCCCACAAAGGCCATGACCAGACTCTGGACCAGGTCCCGGTGAAGATGAAGAAGCTCTGGCAGGCCTACCACAAGGCCATGGAGCAGAGCAGACTCTCCAGAGTGGCACCGCAGATTGCCACTACTTCAAGCAGCTGACTCCCACCCTGGGAGGGGGGGCAGTCACCTCCCCACCCATCCTTGTGGAGTCCGGCATCAGCTTCCAGGAGGGCAAGGTTGTGGCAGAGGAGGAGGAGGAGGCGGCCAGCCAGGAGACCATGTCCACCAGCCAGGACCTACTCCTCACCCTGGAGCCAGTTTCCCCCTCCCAGTATGTCTCCCAGGCCTCAGACAAACCCAGAGAAGGCACTTCAGGTGAGTTCTTTCACTCCACCAAGCTTGCCTGACCAAGAAACCACAGAAAGTGTCCACCCTCTTAGCGCCCTTCCCACAGTGCTTCCGAGGGTTCTAAGTCCGAGACAGGCTCCAATCAGTGTAGATGCGCTATTTCAGAATAATTCTGACTAATGTTGATGCTTCCCCATAGTGGGGACACTGTATTTCCATTTTGTTAAATTGAGAGTTATGTCGAATTTAGTTACTTTTAAATAATTTTCTAGTGTAGACAAGTCTGAAGCACTGTGCAAGAGGCAGTCATCTTAGGTCTTGAGCTAAAACAGATAGCAGGAGAAGGTTATTATCCCAGAAAGGGAATGGGCTACTTGCACTATGTTCTGAGTCTGGACGATTTTCAAGGGGAGGTTGGCTCTCCCCTCCTGCTGTATTCTGAAGGTGTTGGGCTCCTGCCCCATGTGGTGCTTCTAGAGGGGGATGATCTGCAGAGACCAAGTACTATTGAGGGTGAAAGTTATGCTTGAAGACTGACCCAGTTCTTGCTCTCCCCTGCTGCCTATCCTACTAATTTGGGAAGCTCTTGCCCCATGCAGAATCCCCCCCAAAAGATTGGGATGGGACCCTGGGGCCCTTTGTGAACCCACTTTGATTCTCTCACCCTGAACTACCTGTCAATAAGCAGCTTCCAGGCACCCCCAATGCAGTATGTGCTGCTATTGATTTGCTAGCATCATAGATGCAGCCCTTTAGAATGATCTTGTTCAACTATTATTTAAGTATGCCATCAAAACTTTACTAAGGAAAGCAAGTGAGAGAAAGGAAATGGCAAATTTTTACTCTTCCTAACTCAGATAAACTGGAACAGAATTTCATGGGGTAAAGCAAAGATACTTCCCTAGCCTGAGGGCCTTTGCCCTGCTGAATTTAAAAGTTGTGCTGCAAAAGAAATGGAGGTGCTAGAGCAACTTATAAAAAGCTGGAAGATTCTTTCACAGCAAAAAATGGGTTTCTACCAACTCCTGCTACAATTTCAGCCACGCTTACTTGCCTTTTAAGATCTCTTCAATAATGCATCAAGGGGAGATTTATTTTTTAGCACAACATCCTTAATGATTAATGAACATATACTAAAACTCACTTGGTCAGGCATGTAAAAAAAAGTAATACTGAGAAAAACATTCTGAAAAAATAAGTCAGAAGAAACATATGCAGGTGAATGCATAAGTTGCAGTAATACAACCAAAATATCCAAGCTACAAGAATTTCAAATTATACTGCATGCAGCTTGGGCAATACAAATTGTGCCATACCTCTTGTTAAAAAAATAGAATCAATGCATTTACTTTGAAAGTTACCAACCTGATTCTCCACTACACTAGTTTCACTTTAGTGTAATTCCTTTGAAACCAATGGAGTGACACAGATGTAAAAGTGAAGTAAAAGAGTGGAGAATCAGACACATTGCATGATTTTCTATCCAAGAGCCGTTTTAATTACTCATTAATTTGTGATGAATAGCCATAAGCAGTAGACTTCTAAAAATAGGTTCATTTGGCATATAGACATCAAAAGGAGTCCTTGTGGCAAAAATATCTCAACTTGTTTATTGTGCAATGTGTTCATTTTCTTCACCAATAATTATCAAGTTATTTCAGAAATATTTTTCATACATGGACCTGGTTTACAGAAAACATGGATAGAGAAAACTAGAAAAGCTGCTGTGCAGATTTCTTGTGATCAGGAACAAGTTGGAGTCCTCATTTCATAATGCTGAATTCCAATAAACCTTGGAACACTGGGGAAGCTCCAGAAGTCAGACAGAAAGGGCAAATGGGATGACATGGGTAACTACAGGTCTGTTAGTCTGATGTCAACATCAGACAAGATAATGGAGCAGATGACATAGGATTTGGATTAATAAAGAATCGAAGGAGGGTAATATACTTAATGACAATCAACATGGGTTTATGCTTTGTTTATGAAATTACAAATGCTTGATTATGGTGGTAGAACTCATTTTAGAGACTTCTGTGAGGTATTTGACTTGGTATCACAAACAGTCTGATTAAAAATAACTGGGATCATATAAAATTAACATGGCACACATTAAATGGAATAAAAGATGGTTAATTGATAGGTCTCAAAATGTAATCATAAACAGGAAACACAACGGCCACAATGACTAATGAAATAAATGGTGACATCAGCAGGGAAATCTTGAGTAGAAGTAAAGAGGTTATTTTACCTCTTTTATTTGGCACTGGTGAGATCACTGCTTAAATAATATGTCCAGTTCTGGTATCCACAATTCAAGAAGGATATTGACAAGCTGGAGTGGACACAGAAAAGGCACAAAAAATATTGAAGAATTAGAAACATGCCTCAGTGATAGATTCAAGGAGCTCAATCTATTTAGCTTAAAGAAAGTTAAGGGTGATTTGATAAACAATCTATAAGTACCAACATGGAGGTCAAATATTACTAATGGGCTCTTCAGTCTAGAGAGATAGAACATGATCCAATGGCTGGAAGTTGAAGCTTGACAAATTCAGTCTGGAAATAAGGTGTAAATATTTAATAATGAGGGTATTTTGCCAACAAAACGATATACCAAGGATCAAGGTGGATTCTTCATCACTGGCAGTTTTAAAATCAGAACTGGATGCTTCTCCAAAAGAATGCTCCAGGAATTATTTTGGAGAAGTTCTCTGGCCAGTCTTATTCAGGAGGTCTGTCACAAAGATCACCATGGACCTGCCTGGCCTTGGAATCTATGCATAAACAGACTAAACATGATTTTTATTTATTATTTTGAAGTATTACATTGCCGCCTAGAAGCCACAGCTGAGATCAAAATCCCAGTATGTTAGTTACTGTATTAACACATGGTAAGATACAATCTTTGCCTCATAATGTTTACAATTTAACTAGACAAGGCAGACAGAGGGTGGGAGAAAGGCAGGATTAGCTCTAACGCATAGATGGCAAGCTGAGGTGCAAGAATGATTAAATAATGTCTACCGAAAGTCTGGGGCAGAACCAGAAATTGAACTCAAATATCCGGATTCCCAGTCATTTGCCTTTACCACAAGCCTATCCTTATTATATCGCCAAATAATGAATTATAGAAAGATGACCTCTGATAATTTATTATTATGGAAAACCCACCAAAAGATTAATCAGAGAGAAATTCTGGTGAACCCCAAGGAGAAAATAAATCTCACTAGAAAAATACCTAATGCGGCTTGTCATATATATCTTGGGAATTCCCATTATCTGATGAATATTTTTATATTCAAAACATGCAAAGCCACACAATATGTTCAAGACATTCACCCGCCCTCTCTTCAAAATGTCACTTAGTCACGTGTACTGTAATGTGGATGATGATGAAGAAGTTATTGCATAGCTCTTACTCCGTAATCTCTGATGACTGCCTAATAATTCAGCACCACTGATCCATGCTTTAATTGCACATTGCACAATTTATAACTTACATCTTTGCCTCACTTGCTTGCACTGTGTCAAAAAGCAGAATTGATTCTAGCCTGCACTGAGTCCTGTGAGAATTAGTTTGTACAAAACTGGGTAATATTTTTGAACCATGCTAGCTCATTATATGTTGTTTCCATCTATTATACATTACAGCTCATCAGAATGTTTTGATACAGGTGTAGCACACTAGTATTCTAATCAAAGATAAGCAAACTACAGAAGCTTCACAGACTGTGCATGGTTGAAACCACCAGGTTAACTGAAACAGACTCTCCTTCAGAAATCAGCCACCCATTCCTTAACAGTTAGCAAATGGTTGCTCAGAAATGAAATCATTTTTTGACCATTAAAATAATACCAATCCTCATTTATTCCTGAGGTTAAGTATGAAGTTACTGAGCAACCTCGTAGGTTACCTGCCAGGGATGCCAACTTGATGGGCTATGCCAGTCACTTAGGCTATGTCTAGACTGCAGGCTTCTTTCGAAAGAGGCTCTTTCGAAAGCATCTTTCGAAAGAGCCTCTTTCGAAAGATCGCGTCTAGACTGCAGGCGGATCTTTCGAAAGAGCAATCCGCTTTTTCGAAAGAGAGCACCCAGCGAGTCTGGATGCTCTCTTTCGAAGACGCCCTATTTACATTGAAGAACGCCTTCTTTTGAAAGAGGAACTTTCGAAAGAAGGCGTTCTTCCTCGTAAATTGAGGTTTACCGCCATCGAAAGAAAAGCCGCGTTCTTTCGAATTAATTTCGAAAGAACGCGGCTTGAGTCTGGATGCAGGGGAAGTTTTTTTGGGAAAAGGCTACTTTTCCCGAAAAAAACCCTGAGTCTGGACACGGCCTTATAGTGCATATAATGGTCTTCCCAGGCCATTCTGTATATAGAACAGATACAGAGATTTCAGTGTTGATTCTGTAGCTAGATACAGTAGATTTAGACTAATACCAACTGGAAAGCTAGATCTCTTTTACTAGTGGTCCATATAAAGCACTATCCTGAAGCTACTGTGTGGTTTTATATCAGGCCTCTCACTCTATCCTGTGCAGATTTGGAGCTAGCTTTATTGTATTTCAAGTTGAAACTCTTGCTGGAGTTTAGTTTCACCTATCTTGGTTGCCAAGTTTTTATGCATCTCAAAGAGTTTTGCAGACTGTTCTGAAGATCAGCTAGAACTGTCGTTATCTTGTAATTGTCTTTGGACGTGACATCTCTCAGGCCTTGTGTACACTATGTGCTGGACTGATGCTGCAGTGATTGAGTCACTGGCTGTGGATTTATCATGTCTGTTTAGACTTGATAAATCGATCACCAAGCATGCTCCCATCGATACTGGTACTCCACCCAATGTCGATGGAAGAGCTGCCCCCACCGACTTTACAGTATGTCAACTTCAGCTATGCAAAAATTATAGAGATGAAAGCCTAAAAGTGTTACAAAGCATTAAGGATTCCTTTTTCTTTCAATTACAACTTGCAGACACCATATAATCACTTTCTCACATACACAAAACACTTAGATTAGCAGCATCACTATCCTTGTTTCTTTTTTGAGCACAGGCAGTGATTTACATGTCTTCGTGGGAATAAAGAGCATGTTCTGGAAGTGAAAAATACAAGATGCTGGTAATTGTACAGTCCCAGATTCCAAGTTACTCACAAATAGCCCTAATGTGGTAGGGATCCCAAGTTATAACACAAAAATAAACTGTAGTAATCAGAATTCTTGACCTGGTTTTGTTAAATGTTCTTTATCATCACCAATAAAATTGCCCACGAGGGAGACAGAAGCCTAAACAAAACTGCAGAAGCTTTACTCATTACAAGCTGAACTGTAACCCTACAATCTAGCCTGAGTAAAGGTCAATAGCAACTGTGACTCTAAAAAACCAAGTCTGTCTTATGCGCCTCTGCTCAGCCTGATGTGATGGGAGGAAGGCATGCTCTTCTCACCACAATGGCTCCAGTGGAATAGATAGTTTGCAGTAGCTCCAGATCTGTGATGAGAGTGCTGTGGCATCTGCGAGGAGGTAGTCAGGGGAAAAGAGTGTGAGACATGGCTGTAGAGAGGAGCCCCTTTAAGCACGAGTCTCAGCTAGCCTTGAGCATAACTAGCTCTAACTGGTGACATTCACCCCTACATAGTGGTGTGAATTCTTGTCTTGGGCTGTCCCTCTGCACTGGGATGAATATTGCAGCGTGATTATGTCACCCTCATGGTTGACCTCATGTAAATGAGTGCTTAAACACTTTCTACAAACGTCACCACAAAACTCATCTGATCACATAGAGCAGCACAGGCAATAAAGCCAGTATAAAGTCACAGTTTTAAGAGATGAGTATTTATTATTCCATCATGATTTACTACAGAGAAAAAAATAAAGTCAGAAGCTTATGAGCTCTTTATGTACTTCCCATAAACCACTGAGGTGACAGAAATAGAAAATAATAATCCAAAACAAACATGAGCTTTGGTTGCAAAGTAGATTTGACAGCAAGCCTCGTAATGATCCAGGAAATTTTTTCATAATTGTTACACTTTTATTGTGCTATTTTCCCACTGTATTCACATGCTTATTTCCTTACAGCGTTCAACCATTTAGGATATTATTAGGGCTTTAAGCCACAGTCCTGCATTGGGGTTAGTGAGGAACTGTAATGTCTTAATGGGAGCTCCAAGAAATAATACTGATAGAAATGTAGCCGTGTTAGTCTGGTGTAGCTGAAACAAAATACAGGACTATTTAGCACTTTAAAGACTAACAAGATGGTTTATTAGATGATGAGCTTTCGTGGGCCAGACCCACTTCCTCAGATCAAATAGTGGAAGAAAATAGTCACAACCAGATATACCAAAGGATACAATTAAAAAAATGAACACATATGAAAAGGACAAATCAAGTTTCAGAACAGAAGGGAGATGCGGGGGGGGGGGGGAGGGGGGAGGTAAATGTCTGTGAGCTAATGATATTAGAGGTGATAATTGGGGAAGCTATCTTTGTAATGGGTAAGATAACTAGGCTGTGTCTAGACTACATGCCTCTGTCGGCAGAGGCATGTAGATTAGACAGATCGGCAGAGGGAAATGAAGCCGCGATTTAAATAATCGCGGCTTCATTTAAATTTAAATGGCTGCCCCGCTCTGCCGATCAGCTGTTTGTCGGCAGAGCGGGGCAGTCTAGACGTTCCCCTATCGACAGAAAACCCTTTTGTCAACTGCCCTGGTAAACCTCATCCCACGAGGCATAATGGGGCGGACGACAAAAGGGTTTTCTGTCGACAGGGGAACGTCTAGACTGCCCCGCTCTGCCGACAAACAGCTGATCGGCAGAATGGGGCAGCTATTTAAATTTAAATGAAGCCGCGATTATTTAAATCGCGGCTTCATTTCCCTCTGCCGATCTGTCTAATCTACATGCCTCTGCCGACAGAGGCATGTAGTCTAGACACAGCCCTAGAGTCTTTGTTAAGACCCCGGCGTAAAGTGTCGAATTTTAGCATGAATAACAGTTCAGAGGATTCTCTTTCAAGTGCAGTCTTAAAGGGCTTTTGAAGCAGGATGCAGGTAATTAAGTCATTGAGACAATGTCCTTTCTGGTTGAAATAGCAAGAAACTGGGTTTTTTTGTGATCCTGTCTAATATCTGTTTTGTGGGCATTGATCCTTTGGCGAAGTGTCTGAGACATTTGTCCAATGTACATAGCAGACTGACACTTTCGGCACATGATAGCATAAATTATATGTGTTCTTTTTTTTTTAATTGTATCCTTGGGTATATCTGGTTGTGACTATTTTCTTCCACTATTTGATCTGAGGAAGTGGGTCTGGCCCACGAAAGCTCATCATCTAATAAACCATCTTGTTAGTCTTTAAAGTGCTACATAGTCCTGTATTTTGTTCCAAGAAATAATGAATCTCAAAGATGCATTTCCTCGTGCAGCTGCTTCATCTCTGGCAATGCATCTTTCTCATTCCATGGCTAGTCTGCTCTACTGGCTAGCATGGAAAAGGAAATGAAGTCATGAGCTCACTCATCCGGCAACACTGATTGGGACCAGTGCTGGACTTCAGACATCCTTCTGAGCAGGAGCTGGAACAGGACAGGCTCAGCAATATTTCAGGCTAAAATTGCCCCTGTCTCCCAGCCCTACTCTCAACCATTCCTACCTACTCTCTGCTCATCCAAAGAATCCTTTGAAAAATGAGCTTTTAAGGATGAGGGGAAATAATGTTCCATAGGAAGCACTCTCTTCTCTGCACTCCACATCCCTACCTCTGTCTGTCTTGGCTTTCATCTCCTCCAGTAAAAAAATAAAATAAAATAAAATAAAATAAAATAAAATAAAATAAAATAGAAGAGATTGTTTATACATATGAGAGAATTGCTGCAGTTGATGCCTTTATTAGCTGTGGAAGAAGGTGGTCACTGCTGATCTTCCCCCTTATACCACCAAACTGTTTCCAACACACTTATTGACCCAGGAACAAGAGAACTGCCTTCTCTACCCTAAACTATTAATCCTGAAATTTCCCAACACTGCTTACATTGGTTCAACTTCCCTCATGGGAGCAGCAGTGGGAACACACTGGCAACTAATGGTGTGTTAATCACCAATGGCTTAATTTTCAGAAGAGCTGTCCATCCACTCCTTTGACACCACCTGGAACTGTAGACACTCAGGACCTCTGAAAATCAAGTCCAGAGATCTGCTCTTCAGATTCAGAAGACAGAATATTTCAGATGTCATTGGTTGGTCTCTGCTAATGCTCTCACCATTGCAGCTGACTCGTTGTTATCTATGATAAGAAATGTTACAGAAAAAAAAACTTAGTGCAGGCACCCTCAATAGAACCATAAATCACAGCTGAATTTCTCATGTTGAAATTCCATGTAATACCCTAAAGATGCCAAACTGGTCTTTCGTGAAAACGTAAATCCACTAGGCCAGAAAAAGCAAGTAGTTGCCTAGGAAAACTTCTTACTGTGAAAACGGTAGGAGGAAACTAACTGCAAAATATTGTTTATGTGACCACGGTAATTTCTACCAAAACCATAACTTCAGTACAGGCAGTCCCCGAGATCCGCAGTTACGAACGGGGATTTCCGCCCGCCTCCTCCGGGGTGAGAAAAGCTACTCCCCGTCTCCCTGGTCTGCTGCGGGAGCCAGCAGACCAGGGAGACAGGGAGCAAAGCGGCACAGGACCCAGGCCGGACCCACGGCGCTTCCAGCTGATCTGGAAGTGCCGCGGGTCCGGCCCGGGTCCTCCGCAGCTTTGCTCCGCGTCTCCCTGGTCTGCTGGGGGGTACGCAGCTAGTGCCCCCCCCAGCAGACCAGGGAGATGTGGAGCAAAGCCCAGGGCCTGTGGTAGAGCAGGTGGGGCGCTGCCAGTTGGTCCCGCAGCACCGCTCCTTGGCGCTACTGGACCAACCCAGCAGCACCCCAGCTACTCTGCCCCAGGAGTCCTGATTCAGCCGCTGCTGATCAGTTTCAGCAGTGGCTGAATCAGGACTCCTGGGGCAGAGGAGCTGGGGTGCTGCTGGGTTGGTCCAGTAGCGCCGAGGAGCGGCCGCGCTACTGGACCAACCCAGCAGCACCCGAGCTGCTCTGCCCCAGGCATCCCCAAGTTAGCCGCTGCTGAAACTGACCAGCGGCTGACTACAGGAAGCCCGAGGCAGAGTTGCTCTGCCCCGGGCTTCCTGGAATCAGCAGCTGATCAGTTTCAGCAGCAGCTGACTTGGGGATGCCTGGGGTTCTTAAGTTGAATCTGTATGTAAGTCAGAACTGGTGTCCAGATTCAGCGGCTGAATCTGGATGCCAGTTCCGACTTACATACAGATTCAACTTAAGAACAAACCTACAGTCCCTATCTTGTACGTAACCCGGGGACTGCCTGTAGTTAATCCAAATAAAACACCACACTCTAACAGTTAAAAATGTGAAAACAGATTTCAAGATTTTGATATAATTCAATAGGAGGATTATTTTCTTCACTTACACAAAATCCTAAAGGAACTAC
Organism: Pelodiscus sinensis; assembly: GCF_049634645.1. Taxonomy (NCBI): domain Eukaryota; kingdom Metazoa; phylum Chordata; order Testudines; family Trionychidae; genus Pelodiscus; species Pelodiscus sinensis. The sequence continues at coordinate 165,025,190 of NC_134712.1, forward strand.
ATGTAAACATCCTGTTTCAGCAAGGTTCTTAAGCAGGTGGCTAACTTTATGCATAGTCCCATTGAAATAAACACACCTATTCATGTGCTTAAAGTTATTACTGTTATTTATTTATTGTATTTGCAGTAGTGTCCAAAAATCCCAGTCACGGATCAGTACGCTGTTGTGTTAGACACTGTACAAACACAGAACAGACAGTTTCTGACCCAAGGTATTTGAAATCTAAATAAAAGACTAGAGATAACTGTTGGATACAGACATGGGCAGGGGACCACAAGAAATAAATGAGACAATAATGGTCAGCAAAATGGACAGTGGCCTCAGAACACCAGTAGCCCAACTGAGATCTAGTATTTTATAGAAATCACAGCAGACGGAAACAGAACAATGAGGAATATTTGTGGATTTTTACAAGCCTCTGCTCCCAAGCATGAAGGGCAGCTTGGGAGAAATCACAAGTGCTTGTTTGAAAATATAAAATGTGGGTAATGAAGGCTGGCATCAGTGACACCTGCTCAAGTACCATTATGAATAGGACCTAAATGGCTGCACTGGAATCCAGAAAATAAATGGCAAAGCCCCCTTTGCTTTTCTTCTCTAGCTTAGACTTCTTGAAAAAAACATTTTTCCACTCAAGTGAAAAAATGTTCAGCTCCCAAACATTATGAAGGATACAGTTAGAATTTTAAAGGAAGTTTACCATCTAGAGCTGGGCTAGGCAAGATGCGGCCGGGGGGACAGATCTGGTCCGCCTAACACTTTGATCCGGCCCACCGACTGCACCTGGCCACTTAATATTTATATCCTGCTGCCTGTGCCATTGAATTTCCAGGCTGTGGCACAGGCAGCAGGGTCCTATTTAAATGGCTCAAGGCTCATGGTTGTGGCTCTACCTCAGCAGGGACCATAGCTGCAGCAACTCTGTGTGGCTGCCAGGCAACATGTTAGCAGCGGGGCTGGGAGGTGCAAGCCCTTTATTGTGTTTTTAATTCAAAGCCTCTGGCCTCAAACAACACTGGGGGAGAGGTTTCGGGGGGTAGCTCGGTTAGTCTGTACAGAAAAAAACCAACAAATGGTCTGGTAGCACTTTATAGACTAACAAAACATGTAGATGCCCATGAAAGCTCATGATACCATCTACATGTTTTGTTAGTCTATAAAGTGCTACCAGACCATTTGTTGGTTTTTTTCTGGGGGAGAGATTAGTCCCCAGCCCCGCCTCTTCTGCCCCAGTACCCCGCCCCTTCTGGGGAGGTGGAGCTGGCCCATGACTATGTACCATAATTCATTAAGTTGTTCCCCTGCAAAAATTATTGCCCACCCCAATGTAGTGTCAGAATTTCAGGGTTACCTGTAATATAAAACTATTTTTTAAATAATCACTTAAAAACTTGATTATTTTTACCATAATTCAGGTTCTGGAGAGACATTTTGGAAGCGTAGACTACAAGGACAATGGGATTGAAAATCTGCATCTGGATTTAGAATATCATGCAAAAGAAGATATTGATTGTTGGGTCTGGAATCATTTGTTTCTTTATTTGGAATAGCAGAATCCCATTATTATCTGGTAAATCCTTTTAAAGGGTAGACTTAGCATGTCTCCAAAAATATTTGACAGGTGAAAAAACTAAGCTTTGCTTAGCTGTGTAATCCATAGGACAGTTTTAACTATAAAACTCTGGGTCAATGGTGAATGGCCGCATAGATGGCTTCCCTCTATTTTCTCCTTTCAAAGTCCTGGGGACAGCTGGAGGTTCAACTAGCCCTCCAAAAACATGAAAGTAGCCTCAGAACTGCTCTTAGTTGTGCTAGTGGTTAATGAGTCCCAGATAGCCAGTCCTATCATCCAATACAACAGCACATTATCCCTCTCTGCCCTAGCTTGCCCCAAAATGCCCTAGCTAAAGGGAACCCTCTGTTGCTGCCTTAATGTGGTGATACAAAGGGGCCACTGAATTGGTCCTCTGTCTCTAACTATTGTGCATCACAAGATAGGTATCTTGACCATAATCAGTCTTACAGCATCTAACAGGGCATTATATATACAAAATTACAGCTAGCAATTTCAGTGGTTTCCCAGGTCTCCTCTTGCTTCCTATGATACTTGAAAATGTTGAGTCTTGTTCACTTAATTGAATCTTGGGTTTATACAGAACAAATCCTGTCAGACACATTTGATCACTTTTTGCACTGAATTACAAAATTACAGCACAAAAGAAATGGAGCTGATATAAAATATTGAGGCTTTACTGAAGCATTTGGGACAAAGCCTCATACAATCTTAAGTGGAAAAATTAATACAAATTGGCTTGGATCTGAGCACAGTCACATGGCTTGAGTTCTGGAGAAAAGTCCATGGGGACGCCAGGAGTCCTGGTATTCGGCTCAGTTTTTATTTAACATCTTTATTAATAATGTATCCCACTTCTAAACAGAACATTAATTCAATCTGAGGCTACATGAGAGGTGCTCTGAATCCCAGTGAGGAAATAAAGAATACAGACCTAGAAGAGCAGCTAGAAATTTGGGCCTCAGTTCAGCAAAGCACGTAGCACAGGCTTAACTTAAAGCATATGTGTAGTTCCATTGAAATCTGAGACAAGAAAGCCCAGAGCCCTAAGAACATGGAAACTCTTTGCCATACAGACTGAGAGAAATCACAATTTGAAGTTAATAGAGCTACTCATGGGCTGAAAGTTAAAAATACATTTAAATGGTTTGCCAGGGGAGCCAATTATATTTCCAGGCTCTGGGGCCAGGTGTGCATGTGGACTACTCCATGCTCCCATAAGGGGCAGGGCCTCTGGCAGAAGGTTTGGGGCCAGGACAGCCAGTCCTCAGCTCCACCTGGTCCGCGGCATGTCCCCCTGCCCAGCCCTTAAAGCCACCCCAAGTACACAATGCTCCAGCGGAGATTTAAAGAGCTCAGTGCCACCACTGCCACAGTAGCAGTGACTGCCAGGAGCCCGGGCCCTTTTGAATTGCTGGGCCCTGGGGCAATTTCCTCCTTTGCCCTCCTCCCCACCCCCATTCCCGCATTGGTGGGCCTGTGGTTTGTTAAAATAGGACCTTGGGTAGTATATAACCAAGGATCTGATCCAAAGCCCATTAAAGTCAATGGAAGTCTTTCCACTGACTTCAATGGAATTTGGATCAAGTCTCAAGTGAGAATCAAGCAAGAAAAATACCAATTAATATATCTGAAAGAAAATAATTTATGTGACAGAAACCCCATAACCTGAGTTACTTAAAGCTGGACATAGAACTAGAAAATATTCTGGTGGTATCTGTAGGGACCAATCTTGTGTTGGCAGTATGATGAACTAGATGGCCTAACAGGTCATTTCCATCACTAACTTATTTAATTTTAAGCTTAAAATGCATACGTGCAGAAAGCCCATCTTTATCCAGCTTTCAGTAAGTCATCTGGTTTAAAAAACGTGACTGATAGTAGCAAAACTATATGTTTTTCTTTTAATGGCAGCAGGAATTGTAAGGCACTGACTACAACAGCATCTGAAATAGTGTAAATTGTATCTAAAGAACAAGAAAAATGCTTTATTTAGGAAGTGAATTCTCTTAAAAACTGGAATCATTTAAATAGTTTGTTAATGCCATTTTATATGAAAAAAGAAGTAGCTGTATCCAGAGATGGACACAATCTACAAAGTCCAGACCCAGTTCCAAACTTTGGGAAAGTTTTTGGATGTACAGCTCTCATGTTTTGGTTGAGGTCCAACAAATGGAACATCAGTTCCCGATCTAAGCTGCCTCAAAGTGGGCTTTAGATCCAATATTTAACTCTTATCGTGCAACAGCACTTAGGGTATGTCTACACTACAGAGTATTGTCAGAAAAACTGCTGTTTTTCTAACAAAACTTGCAGAACATCCACATTGCAATTGCGTTCTTTTGAAAGTAAATTGAAAGAACAGAGGGGGGTTTTCCAACATTGGTAATCCTCATTCTATGAGGAAGAAGCCTTTTTCAAAAGAGCTCTTTTGGAAAAAAGTGTGTGTGGATGGCGAGGAGGATATTTTTTGAAAGAAGAGGCCTCCAGGAAATAGCACAGGTGCCCTGATGGCCACTCCATACAAAGTAATCACAACTCTATAGTTCCTGTCTCCTGGCCCCTCTTAAAGCTGTGGGCACCCTGGACATGCCTTGTGGCAGGAAGCCGATCGTGGAGCAGCATCTCACCGCACGGCTCTCTCTGCCACAGGCCTTGCCAGTCATGGCCGAGCCTCAAGCCCCCCGTCGCTCACTGGCCCTCACAGGGAGCAGCCCCAGAGATCCCAGGACCCACTCAGGCAGGGGGTCCCTTTAAGTGTGTGTCTCTGCAAAGCTCCGGCACCAGCACTCGGAAGCAACTGATGACCTAAAGCCCTGACTGAAGTGGTTCCGGGTGGCCTTTAATGAGAGAGAGCGTCCAATCAGTCTGGACGCTCTCTTTCAAAAAAGCAGATGGCTTTTTCATGCGCTTTTGTGTGTGGATGCTCCCTTTTGGAAGAAGTTTTTTGGAAGTTCTCTTCCGAAAAAAGCTTCGTCCGAAAGAAGCCTGCAGTCTAGATGTAGCCATAGATGCCTCTCAACCACATTAGAGGCACATTGTAAGTGCTGCACAAACATATAACAGTCCCTGCCCCGCAAAGAGTGTACACCTAGAAACTTTCATTCTTAAAAGTAGAGGTCTGCAGCAGTCCTGGGATCCCACAGGAACCGCTGCCATACGAGTGGGAAGGGGTAAAACGAACTTTGATGCAGGTGGGAGTGGGAGGGAAAACAAAACAAAACCCAGACTGAGGTGATTTGCACAAATATAAAATGTCTTGTCAATTTATCACACAACATTTGTGTCTGAATTCTATTTTTATATATTATAATATATTAACTGACCTTTCTGTTCCTTTTATATTGTTTAATAGCATGGGGAACCTGTCTCTCTGGCAGGATTTGCAGAATCTAAAGCTTCTGCGGAACAAAGAGGAATAAAAATTCAAGAAGTGGCTGAACTGTGCCATCAGATGTGGAGTTCCACAAAATGCATTTGCATTAGATCTAGAATTAACTGCCTTCTTGCTGGAAAATACACATATACTGTCATTAAAATGTGCGTCTATTTTTAGGGCTAAGAACATCTGGTTTATTGATGCATCTGCTATATATTGCCCTCAGACCATGCATTGAACTCCGACTGATGTCAGTGGGAATTATGCACGCAGATCAAGCCACATTCATCCAGAAGGCAGTTCCTAAAGTAGTTCTGGATCACTATCATTGCAACAGTACCAAAAAAATCATTTATATGAGGCCATCTACCATCAGAATACCTCAGTTTAGCCACCAACTAGGAATAGAGAACAACAACGTATAACATACACAAATCAGTTTAGTTGGTCAGATTGTGGGTTGGGCACAGGCTTTCTCCTCAAATAATATGACCACTTACGTGAAAAAAATTGCTCCTGGGAAAAACTGTTTTTGGATCAAGTCCATAGTTTATCCCCATTTCCACTCAGAAACTCCACTGTTTATTTTGGGGTAGAATATCCAGACTGTAGCTCAACAGAGTGAAGTAATTCATTTTAAGTGAGCATGGGTAGTTTTCATGATGGATATATATCTAGTTTGTTCTGATAAATGTGAGGGCACGATCCTGACTTTGATAAGGGCTGCAATATTCAGTATAACTCAAGAATATGCATAAGTAGCATGTGTAGATAAATCAAACCCAAGCTGCTTTGTCGACAAAACCCTGTAGTCTAGACGCAACCCTACAGGCAATAACACCTTCTGTCGACAGAACTCTGTCGACAGAAGGTGGTATGCCTCGTAAAATGAGGTTTACCAGCGTTGACAAAACTGCTGAGTTCTGTCGACGTTATGTCGACAGAACTCAGCAGTAGTGTAGATGCAGGTATAGTTTTGTCGACAAAAGCCCACTTTTGTCGACAAAACTCAGTAGTCTAGACACACCCTAAGACAAACAGCTCTTTATCCTCAGGGGAAAAAAAATCAGGAGTGAATAGGGATGTAACGGGTTAGCCTGAGGAGCTGGAGCAGCTTCCACTGGCCCCAGGTAGGGGGCTGCTCCAGTCCCATGGTGCCCACCACAGGCTAGGGCTGGAGCATCTCCCATCCATGGCAGGTTCAACCCACCACCCCCCCTCCCCGCCCGCCACTGCAGGTTACATACTGACTCCCTGGGCTTTGTACTGCCGAGCCTGCAGTGCATGTAACCGCTAGGATTTTTAGCGGTTATACTTCTACATTTTCAAATGACTTCTTACATCCCTGGTAGTGAAGCATGTATGAGACTCTGTGGACTAAATCCTGGAGATCTTATGCTTCATTCAGGCAGAAATGTTACTAGTTTCAATGGGGTTTGACTGAATAAGACCTAAATTCTTCAGGGTATGTCCCTTTAAGAAAAAAGTGTCTCTTTTCTGTAATATAGCAACACTTAAAGTAACACTGTATAACAATACTTGTGCTTACAAATATTTATGCTGGACAGACATATCCTAAAAGCAACATATTGTTTATCCTAAAAGCAGATAGCAAACAATGACTGTACTGTACTTTGCTAATTCAACTCTGCTTTGGCTTTTAACTTAAGGCAATAGTATCTTCTTCAATATAAAATGCAGGTCATTCAAGAGAAGACTATTCTCTAGAATAGAAGACTGACACTTCTTCTTACATGTTCACGTATTTTTTTTAATCTTACACCTCTTCTGAAAATATATTCAAATTCCATGCATTTGTTTTTTCAACATTCACTACAGGATCCTAAATGCAGTAGTTTTGTTGTCATCTTACATTGGTGTACTTCAGTGAGAGAGAAACAGAGAGAGACTGGTGAGGCACACAAATATACAGCTTTGATTGAGTAAACATAAATGAATGAGATAATTAAAATCTGACTCCGAGGAAGAAGAATCTAGCATTTATGGTCCCATCTCAATTTTTCTCCCAAGGCACTAGTGACATGTCATAAGGATTGATCACTAGACTGTTATAAAATGTACAGAGCAATATTTTTATTAGTTTTTAACCTTGTAAAAAAATTTTATTTCCCAGAAGCCTGACTTCGGTGTTGGGAGAAAAACAATAACTACGTCAGGCTACATACAGACTGCAGGCCTTTTTCAGAAGAAGCTTTTCCGCAAGAGATCTTCTGGAAAAACTTCTTTTGAAAGACAGCGTCCACACAGCAAAAGCACATTGAAAATGCTATCTGCTTTTTCGAAAGACAGCATCCAATCAATGTGGACGCTATCTCGCATTTAAGTTGTGATTACTATGAATGGAGTGGCCACTAGGGCACCTGTGCTTTTTCCTGGAGTCCTTGTCTTTAAAAAAAAAACACCTTCTTTCCCATCCACACACGCCTTTTTCCGAAAGACTCTTTTGGAAAAAGACTTCTTCCTTATATAAAGAGGTTTACCACTGTCGGAAAAACCTCTGCATTCTTTTGATTTTCTGTCGAATGAACGCAATTGCAGTGTGGACATGTCATTTTTCCATAAAAATGGCTATTTTCCAGAAAAACTCTTCAGTGTAGACATACTCTCAAGGACTTTCATTTCTGCATAATTAGCTTACCTTCTTCCAGAAGAGAATATGACCAATAAGGTCCTAGATTCACATCTCCAATCCTCTCTCCCACCAAAACAACAACAAAACCCCCAAAACAAACCAAAAAAACCCTTCTTCCCAGCTCACGTCTGTCTTTTTCATCCTCCTCTTACATCCTTTTAAATGAACTTTTTCTCTCAGTCTCCCTCCCCAAGCATTCTCTTCCTCTGTAAACTCCACTTCCAACCCATTAAATCCTTGATCTTGCTCTCCTAGTTGCATACCCTGAAAAACTTCTTAATTTGTCTTTGACTCTCCGCTGTCTCAAACCTCCTAAGATTACTAAAAAACTTGGATTTAATCTAGCATTGCTCTGAGTACCTCCTGAGAAAATCTGAGAATTCTGAATTCCCACTGAAGTCAATGGGAATTGAAGGTGCTGGGCATCTGACAGCAGGAAGCCATTATCTCTGCTTTTATTAAAATAGCAAATCACTAGGGAGTCAAAATACAATGAAAGACTTTTCCCTGGACAAAATATAGATTTTCCTGTCACCTACTCCCAGAACCAGAAACCAAATGGCTCATAAGTATGCCTTTAAAATTAAACATGCCAATCAGCACAGGTACAGTATAATCACTTGACAGAATATGAGAGATCAGCATTATTTTCATAATACATTTGTTCAGAGGCAAACTGGACTTTCTATATGTATATCATATTTATTTAATTCCCACAGTTTTTGGGTGACATCATTTATTATAATGAAATTAAAGGTCAGGCCAATGTATGAAATAAAGTCTGAAATATGGCATTTCTAAAAGTTTGCGGTCTCTATTATCATACACACGATTATTTCTAAGACTTGTGGGTGAAAGTCCTTACATTATAGCCTGCTGTTTTCTCACTACTGTGGATTCTAGCTCAATTTTGACGCTAGGCAAATAACATGGATCTGTGGGAACAAGAGACTACTGTTCATTCTGAAACACTCTGTGGCATCCCACAATGATTTGCAGTTCTCTTATTATTACTCTTTAGAAAGATGCAGAATGAAGGAACTCTGAAATGTCCTTTGACTTACAGTATCTGAAATCCCCTTCATTCACTGTATGTATTGTAAGAAAGCAAAGAGTTATTATTCTAACAGAGAAGGTTTTTCTGTTTTCCTTGAGAAACCTCTGAAAAGTCTGTCCAACAGCTCAAGAAATTGACTGGGGCACTACATAAACTCATCGGCTGTGTCTACAATGGCATGAATTTCCGGAACTGCTTAAAACGGAATACTATTCCGTTTTCAGTTTTTTCGGAAAAGGAGCGTCTACATTGGCAGGCTGCTTTTCCGGAAAAGCCCTTTTTCCGGAAAAGCGTCCGGGGCCAATGTAGACGCACTTTTCCGGAAAAGAGCCCCGAGCGTCATTTTCGCGATCGGGACTTTTTTCCGGAAAAGACTACTGGGCTGTCTACACTGGCTCTTTTCCGGAACAGTGTTCCGGAATAAGGACTTATGCCCAAGCGGGAGCAGAATAGTTTTTCCGGAATAGCGGCTGATTTTGTACAGTAGAGCATCGTTGCTTTTCCAGAAATTCAAGGGCCAGTGTAGACAGCTCGCAGCTTATTCCGGAAAAGTGGCTGATTTTCCGGAATAAGTGGCCCAGTGTAGACACAGCCATCTTGCATGAAACTATATTCTGAGTTTTTCAGCTCATAAAAACTGTTTATTCCTATTTTTATATATGCTATGACAAGCAAAGTTACTTATAATGTTTACTTCTTGACAACTAGGCCTCAAATATGGAATTGGCAAACTGATGAACACCACACTCAGGGTATGTTTACACTACAGAGTTTTGTCAGAAAAACAGCTGTTTTTCCGACAAAACCTGAGTTATGTCCACACTGCAATTGTGTTTTTCCAAAAGTAAATCGAAAGAACAGAGGGGTTTTTCCAGCATTGGTAATCCTTTTTCTATGAGGAAGAAAGACATGTGTGGACGGGGGAGAGGGAGTTCTTTCGAAAGAAGAGGGAAGAGGAAAAGCACAGGTGCCCTAGTAGCCACTCCATCCATAGTAATCACAGCTTAAATGCGAGATGGCATCCATTCAGAGTGGACGCTATCTTTCAAAAAAGCAGATCGCTTTTTCGATGCACTTTTGTGTGTGGACGCTCTCTTTCGGAAGAAGTTTTTTCAGAAGATCTCTTCCGAAAAAAGGTTCTTCCAAAAGGAGCCTGCAGTCTAGACATAACCTCAGCTGGAACAACTGCTAGGAAACAGGGCAGGTAACATTTCAAAAACTTTAAATTATAGCTCACCTAGCCTGTTTAAATAGCATACTTTATGAACTGACTGCTGGGTGCTATCAATGACTGAATAAGCGTACATATATTATACATATCCTATATCCACCGTATACTGTTTTGTTGGTACATTATGGCTGATGAGTTATAACATCCCTATGAATCTCTCTTCTCACTAAAGCTAGAACTGTGATTTTGTTATCTATAAAGAGTTGTATAGTTTGATTAACCTGTTCAAGTTTTATAGTTCAGTAAGCACAGAGGATAGAACACCCAAAAGTCTGGCACAGAATGCAACTTTGAACTCACAGGGAAGAATACTGTGGAATGTGTAGCTACAGGTTTATGGGAAAAGAGAGAACTCAATTTATAGGTTACAAATGACTTAGGAACATTTGTCCACACAGCAAAACTGCCAGGCAAATTGCTAATAAGAATCAAACTAAACATCACTAGCTGCAGCAACACACCATTAAGATTCATTAGTTATTAACAGAGAATCAGCAGCACACTTCATGGCCATATGAGAGGTTTCCAACCCTGAGCCTGGCCCTAACACAACTTCTCACCACCTAATGTTATGGCAAAAAGTTGCTGTCAGGGCAGAGGCTTGTAATTAGAAGATTGCTCTAGTGCTTTGTGCAATGCTTATTTTTAAAGCATTCTATGAAATGCAAATGAATATCTTCCAGCACAATGTATTCCTGGGGGCTCCTGATAATTAGGGCAGCCACTTAATTTTCACATTTCTGTTTCTACCAGGGTATGTGCCAGTTGGAAGAATCTACTTCATTCCGGACTTCTATTTTTTTTTTAAATCCATGCAGCTAATTTAGAGCTGCCCATGAATTCCTTTGTTTTTTAAAACAATACACCTTATATTTTTAGATGCCTACCGCATGAGCTGTCTGTATGCTAGGCTCATACCATGCCTGTGTAATCCATTGATCCTTGTGTGTTACAAACTCCCCCACAGTGGTCAATCCACAGAGGATATAGGTTCATTATTGTTCACTGCTTGAGAGCCAGGCTCTTTAGCTCAAGCTGGACAGACTTACACTTTTAGCGGGAGCTGTCCCCAATTCAATTCCTAATATTATTCAGGAAGGCAGCTGTTATACCTGCACTCCCCAATGTCATTGTGACAGACAGTGGGCAGGGCCATAAGGGCATGTAGGTGTTTCTCTTCATATGAAACACGCAAATTACACATCCTCTGAGACATCAAAGCCCTATGAGAAGACATAATTTAATGTTGAACTGATTCAAAATAAATTATTTTGGTTCAGTTCAGCAGATCGTAGTACATCAAATCAGGATGAAACCACTTGGAACTATACATTTTGTTCTGATTTTTCAGACAACAAATCAAAAAAGTTGACAAAACTGAAGCTTTTCCCTTGACAAATAACAATTTTGTGAAAATTGCGTTTTCATCAAAAATCATTTCAACTGAAAACCTACTCTGCTGCTGGCTGTATGACTATATGGTCTTATCACCTCTCTTTCCTTCCTGTAGTTCATAACACTCACTTCTAAGATCTGAACTTCAAGAAAACTGTAAACTCATTGGGGGGTAAGGACCATGTTTTCTTATGCATGTGGAGAGTGCCTAGCACAACATAGCCCCCATTCTCTCCTGCCTCACATAAGGCCTTTGGGTGCTAATATTTTTTTCTCCTTCTAGAGATCACAGTTTCTCTTTAACTCCAATCGTCTCTGTCCTACCTGACATACTATATTTGGGACAGCTGCTCTCCAGGGAATGTTATCACCTAGTTCTGGCTGTCTCTCAAAACACAGCAGCAGGATCTCTCTAGGGTGTTATTAGTTTTAGAGAAAAGCTCCCATTGTTTATCCCCAGGGCTAAAAATAAAATAAAAAATGCTGTCAAAGGCTAAAAGCTACAATCAATAAAAATTCCTTTCCAGCTGGTGCCTGCACTGTGGAACGCTGTGGATATCCCGGACAAGAACGACATCTTTTGTGCAGGCCTAAGGCGATTCAGTAGTGGCAGAGCTAGGCAGAAGTTAAATCAAAACTTCAGCCTTGCCCATCAGCACTAATGACAACATCTGTTGCATTGATCACAGGATTAAAATCTCATGGTGAGAGTCTACGCCAGCCTGCTAAGAGATCTCATAGCCCAGAGATGGGGCATTAAGCCACCTTAGCACCTGAATTGCTCCAATGGCTGGGGAGACAATGTTACATGGATACTGCTGGGAGCCTGGAGGGTGTAAGTTAAGGAAGTTTCCCAGTGGGCTGCAGCTCTCCCTCCTGAATACCCCTCGTGTGCCCCAGTCCAACCCCCCCAGAACACTCCCTACAGCAAAGCTGTAAGAGGGGTCCCCAAGAGGCATTTTTATAGCTGTGTCCTGCAGTGCCTGTGCTGGAGGACTTCTCCCCTGACTAGAGCATGGGCTTTTAGGTCCCTTTATACCATATGACATCAAAAGAGCCTAATCTAATTTATGCTTTTCTGGAAAGTCCAGCCAAACTGAATTGTGCGGTTGGTTGACTTGGTAGGGATGTGAGGTTGTCATAGCTATAATATACAGATTGGACCTCTCTGGTCCAGCACCCTGGGGACCTGATGAGTTCCGAATGAGGGAATTTGCCAGACCAGAGGAGGTCCCCTGCTACCAGTTCCCCAGACCACCTTCCCTGCCTGCTGCTTGCCCCTGCCGCCACACCCCTGGCTTGGCTGCCATATTGCTGTGGCCCCAGCAGCCTGGACGGCCTTGGTCCCAGCCCCACTATTGGAGCTTCTGAGTCCCTGGCCCCAGCACTGCTATCAGGACTATCATGGCTGCCACGTCTCTGGCTCTGGCCCTGCTACCATGGATGCTGTGAGTGCCATGCCCCCCAGCCCTGCTACTGGGGTTGTCATGGCCCTTGCTTTGCTACTGGGGCTCTGGCACCAGTCCCAGCCCTGTGGGGTCTGAGCTGCCAGCTTTATTGCCACTGGGGCTTCCAGACAGGACTCCCTGCCAGACCATGGAGTTGCTGGATGAGGGAGTCCTGGTTTTGGGAGATCCAACCTATATGGGTATGTCTACACTACCCCGCTAGTTTGAACTAGCGGGGTAGTGTAGACATACCCTATTTGATTTTATCCTGTATGTTCTACAGAAGTCCAGTTTCGGGAGCCTGGAGGCAGCTTTCACATGACTCAACAGTTTGGAAATCAGGGGAGCAAGAATCTATTCTTTATTGTCATCTAGTTCAGAGCTTGACTGTCAACACAGAGGCAGAACCTGTCTCTCCTCTTCCCCCTGTTTATACATAAAGAGGACTGGTGCCCAAGGGAGTGAGGTTGTTTGGCAAATAAATTCCTTGGTCAGTTTTCTCTGGATGTACGTACACAGTGTGGCCAGCTCAGGCTCTGACATGGAATAAATGTGGCCAAAAAGAATCCTTACCACTGTATGCATGTCTACAATGCAGTCAGAGTCTGTGCGTGGAAGCAGGGAATCAACTCTATTCCAATACAAGTCACTGTGTTTAGAAAGGAGTTGGAGTGCAGAATAGGGGGCAGCCCTCCCAGGTCAGTCACCTCACTTGAGTCTGTCCTCCCTACCTGCCCCCCTGAGGATGGTACTTCTGTTGGTAAAGTTCCAAGGGAAAAACTGTCCCTTTCTACCTGCTAGTGAATGGAAGGGTTGTGGAGGGTCAGTGAGAAGATGTCTAGGATCAGGGGAAAGCATGTGGAATGGGTCATACTACACCATAACATTTCCCAGTGCCCTTAAATGGTAACATCCAATAGTATGGTTGCTGTGGTCATTGGTTACAAATATAGGGAGGATCCATCAATTATTTCTACCAGGTCTAGGGCAGATCCTCTTCTCACCTCCTGCCACTTGTGCAACTGAATATCAATCTGAACACCAAGGTCAATGAAGGTGTCAAAACCTTCTGGGGTTTCTACTTGGACCAGCTTGCCTGTAACCTCCTCCTGGCAACGCCCCTGGCTGGGCCAAAGACACTATTTAAACCACAAAGAGGAACAGGAAATTGTCCATATAAACTACTATGGACAAGCCTATGCATGGTCTTAGATAGTGATTAGAGGAGGAGTAAGGAGCCAGAAAATGTAAAGAAGAGTCATAATTAGAGTCAAAGTCAGGAATTGGAACCCAGGGTTGGAACAAAAGTCAGAAGCCAACTACCAGGGCCAAAGTTCAGTGTCAGAAAACAGGGGCAAGGTTCAAGACCATGGCAGTAAGGAAGAAGCAGAAACAGAGAAAAATCACAGAATACTAGAACTGGAAGGGACCTCAAGAGGTCATCAAGTCCAGTCCACTGCCCTGATGGCAAGACCAATCACCATGTAGATCATCCCTGACAAACGTCTATCCAACCTGTTCTTAAATATCTCCAGTGATGGAGATTCCACAACTTCCCTAGGCAATTTATTCCAGTATTTAACCACCCTGACAGTTAGGAAGTTTTTCCTAATGTCCAACCTAAACCTCCTTTGCTGCAATTTAAGCCCAGGTAAGCCAGGAACTCACCCCATTGCATGTACAACATCCTGTCTCTTGTAACTTAGATAGCGCAGCTGTAACAATCGGAGGGGCCCGACGCTTCTTCACTCAGGAATCTTGGGGGTGGTGCCTAAGGTGGAGCTAGGATTCCTTAGCCACTCAACTCATTAATTGCCCCTAAAATGCTAAATTGCAGTTGGGATACAAGGATCATCTAGCAACATGTAGCCCCAGATTCAATACTCATAGAATCACACATTGTTTTTACATTAAAAACAAAACAGATAGGAAAATATATGCAGTGTGGCCAAATGAAGGCCCTGATTAAAAAAAGGATTAAGCATCTGTTTTATTTTTAAACATATTCTTAAATGTTTCCTGAATAAGGGCCTAACGTTGATAGGGAAGTCTCACAGACACTTTCTGTCTTTATAACATTTTACCTATGCCACTTTATCTTCTTTTTTATCACCATTTTTACATTTAATTTTCCTGCTTTCTATTAAAGGAAAAAAATAGCTACCACTAAATTGTTTTAAGGGCTTAAGGTTGCATTTAATCTCCAATTCAAGAAAGCATCTTATTCAGTAAAGCCTTCCAACAGTGAATGAGAATACAGACGAGATTAATTAATCAAATTAATCATCAGTTTAAATGTTTCATTTGAACTGGGACTTAAACACTGTTTCATTCACAAAGAGAGATGAATGCAAGTTAAGTTAAACAAGAAGGTCGTGTCTACATTGGCATGATTTTGCGCAAAAGCAAGCGCTTTTGTGCAAAAACATGCTTCCTGTCTACTTGCGCAAGAACACTGATGTTCTAATGTGTGAAATCAGTGCTTCTTGCACAAGAACTATGATGCTCCCACTCAGGAAAAAGTCCTCTTGCGCAACTGTTCTTGTGTAGACAGGCAACATGAATTTCTTGCGCAAGAAAGCCCAATGGCTAAAATGGCCATCAGAGCTTTCTTGCGCAAGAGAATGTCTACACTGACACGGATGCTTTTGCGCAAAAGCACATCTCTTGCGCAAAAGCACATGCCAGTGTAGACACTCTCTTGCTCAAATACTTTAACACAAAAACTCTTGTGTTAAAAGTATTTGCGCAAAATCTTGCCAATGTACACATAGCCGAAGAATTCCATTAAACCCATGTGGGCTGCTCTGGCTCTGTCCATGTGGCTAGTTGTATTTCCCCATTCCTTGTTCCTCTTGTGTCCCCTCAATAACAGTTCCTCCAGGGACTGAGTCCTCTGACTCCAGTTCCTCTCACTGTGACACACCTTAATGCAAATGCAAACTATCCCCATTCAAAGGAAAGATAAGAAGGATAGCAAGAGGGCAGTATGGCTCCTTCAAGAAATCTTGAATGACTTGAAAAATCAAAAAAGTGATCCTTCTGGCAGTTTTCAGCTTTCTGTGGGGATGTCCGAAGAGATTTTGGAGTGGATTAGATTTTACTAGGGCAAGAGAGGGGGAAAAGTAAAAAGAAATGAATAATTACAAGTTTCTTGATATCAGAGGGGTAGCCGTGTTAGTCTGAATCTGCAAAAGTGGCGAGGAGTCCTGTGGCACCTTATAGACTTACTGAAGTGTTGGAGCATAAGCTTTCATGGGCAAAGACCCACTTCGTCAGATGCATGTAGTGGAAATTTCCAGAGGCAGGTATAAATATGCAGGCCAGGATCAGGCTGGAGATGATGAGGTGGATCCAATCAAGGAGGATGAGGCCCACTTCTAGCAGCTGATCTGGAGGTGTGAATTCCAAGAGAGGAGAAGCTGCTTTTGTAGTTAGCAAGCCATTCACAGTCTTTGTTTAATCCAGAGTTGATTGGGTCAAACTTGAAGATGAACTGTAGCTCAGCAGTTTCTCTTTGAAGTCTGGTCCTGAAGTTTTTTTTGCTGCAGGATGGCTACCTTTAGATCTGCAATTGTGTGTCCAGGAAGATTGAAATGATCCCCTACAGGTTTTTGTATGTTGCCATTCCTAATATCAGATTTGTGTCAATTGATTCTTTTACGTAGGGACTGTCCAGTTTGGCAGATGTATATAGCAGTGGGGCATTGTTGGCACATGATGGCATATATTACGTTGGTAGATGTGCAGGAAAACATACTAGTGACAGTATGGCTGATCTGGTTAGGTCCTGTGATGGTGTTGCTGGTGTATATATGTGGGCAGAGTTGACACCGAGGTTTGTTGCAAGGATTGGTTCCTGAGTTCGAGTTATTATGGTGCAGTGTGTAGTTGCTGGTGAGAATATGCTTCAGGTTGGCGGGTTGTCTGTGGGCAAGGTAGATAGCTGCTACCTAATGAGTTTGGGGCTGAATAAAAGTCTCAGGGGAAGGAAGCTGGAGAGAACAGGAAAAAAGGCAGGAAGTTGAAGCAGTTCTCCTCCTCTTTCTACAGATGGAGGAGGGTTCCTTGTAAAGGGTGAAACAGTGGTGGGAACAAGCCTGTCAATAAACTGCACTGGTGGTTAGTGAATCCAGAGTCTCTGAATGACTCTGTGGACCTGGTAGAGGCAGAAGTCAAGGTGGCCTGTTACTAAGTGGTTATTACTATTATGAGCTGCAAGGCAGTTCCAAAGCCATAGATATGTTGGGTCTGGCTCTAGAATAAGGAATTGGTGCTAGTATGAGCAACTTGGTGATGGAGACCAAGAAGGGGCTGAGCAAGCTGTAGCGCTTAACATTGCTCTAGAAGACTTTTTTTAAAATGAAATATCTGCGTGCATACTTCTTGAAGGCCTGGAACCAGGCTTCCTCCATTTCCCCTCTTGTTTCCCTGATTCCTAAGAAACCTACATTCTGTCAGAGTTGGATAGAGCTCCTGAGATGAACAGGAAAGGTTTCTCTTCTTCTGTCCACACAAATTATCCCAGGAACAGCAGCCTTATGTGCAAGAAACAGTTCTTACATGTACAAGATTTTGTCTATTTTCTGATTGTAAAGATCAGATCTAGGAAAGAACTACCACCCTTAACAGAGAATGTAACATCTAGGGGGCTAGAAATCATGTCTACTTCATGAGTTAGCATAAGAGCTAAACAGTGTGCTAGCACTCTGGTGCCATCATCCTGACTGTGGCCTCTAGGGATTACCATAATACAAATACTAAATAATACTTTGTGTTCTTTAAACATTTCTGCACAGGAAAACAGAGATGTGTTTCTAGGACTTGTGTTTTAGAGACGATATCCTAGAGAAAATGAGTTGGCCTTATGAAACAATAACTGTTAAACAACTTGTAGGGAGTGGGCTTGTACCCATGTATATGAAGACCAGCATGTGGTTTTCTGTCACTTGGAAGATGGTGTTGAACTGACAAACATTAGAGAAGATTGGAAGTAATCACTCCATTTTGTAACAAAGCCACTGTAAATATATTAGTTGTTTTACAGGAAAATAAAGAAATGAAGAAAGACAAACTGACCATAAGACAACACAACTGTCAGTAACTGAGGCGTTTCTTTTGACTAAACTGATTACATGATTGTTTTTTAGTTTAGGGTTTGTTATTATTTGAAGAGTGTTCAGAGAAGAGCTGTGAGAATGATTAAACAATTAAAAATATGCCTCATAGCGACAGAATTAAAGAACTCAATTGATTTATTTTAAAGAGAAGGTTAATGGGTGTCTTGATCATAGTCAATAAGTATTTATGTGTGGAGTAAATATTTACCAATGGGATCCTCTGTCTAGCAGAGAAAGGTGGAAGGTGGTGCTAGACAAATTCAGAGTGGAAATAAGGTATAGCTTTTTAACAGTTCAGGTATTTAACCATTAGAACAATTTACCAAGAGTTGTGTGGGATTCTCCATCACTGATCATTTTAAAAATCAAGATTGGAAGTTTTTCTAAAATATAAGCTCTGAAAATTATTTTGGGGAAGTTCTAAGGCCTGTGTTGTTATAAAGGAGGTCAGATGAGATGATCACAATGGTCCCTTCTTGCCTTGGAATCTCTGAATGTTGTGGCTATCATTCTTATGGAGGATAGGCCTTTTCTAAGAAGTTTTGCAGGATTCCTTAAACATGTGCAAACGATGCTTTCCCCGCTCTCCTTTTGCAGTTTGTTCCATAACAGACTCGGTTGGCCACGAAAGCTTTAACCCCAGCTCTTGTGTGCTTTTTTCCCTCTGCACTTTCACCTGTATTGTTACAGATAAGTACAAGTGTCGATGGCTCAAAGATTGAAATTTAGTCTTTAATCTTCAATCTTTGTAACTATCTTCAGAGTAACTTGAGATTTCCTTTGTGAGCTCTCTCCAAAGTGAACTCACAAGAAAACCTTGATATGGATTGGATGTCAGGCTTTTCTCCCAATTTTGCCCAAGCATGCTGCAGCACACTGCTAAAATGTACAGGGAAGCCTGGAACCAAAGAAGACCCAAAACAAGTAAACTGTCTAGTACTAGATAGCAGATATGAGGATACATTGGTTCTATTTTTGCTGGTGTTGCAGACTACAAAATAGCAATTGCTGATTAAAGGCAGCTATCAGCTGAAAAAGGGTCCTCCGTATTATCCATTAAATCCTCAGTGCTGTGTAACATAAGAAAGGCAGCAAAGTAAAGTACGTTGTCATGGGATAAGAGAGAAAAGTCCTCTCATGGACTGATAACTGGTTAAAGGACAGGAAACAAAGGGTAGGAATAAATGGTAAGTTTTCAGAATGGAGAGAGATAACTAGCGGTATCCCCCAAGGGCCCATACTGGGATCAAGTCTATTCAATCTATTTATAAATGATCTGGAGAAAGGGGTAAATAGTGAGGTGGCAAAATTTGCAGATGATACTAAACTGCTTAAGATAGTTAAGACTAAAGCAGCCTGTGAAGAGCTTCAAAAAGATCTCACCAAACTAAGTGATTGGGCAACAAAATGGCAAATACAATTTAATGTTGATAAATGTGAATTAATGCACTTTGGAAAAATTAATCCCAACTATACATACACAATGATGGGAACTAATTTAACTATAACCACTCAAGAGAAAGATCTTGGAGTCATTGTGAATAGTTCTCTGAAAACATCCACTCAATGTGCAGTGGATGTCAAAAAAGCAAACAATGTAAGGAATCATTAAAAAAGGGATAGAGAATGAGACAGCGAACATCTTATTGCCTCTATATAAACCATGGAATGCCCACATCTTGAATACTGTGTGCAGATGTGGGTCACCTCATCTCAAAAAAGATATATTGGCGTTGGAAAACATTCAGAAAAGGGCAACAAAAATGATTAGGGGTTTCAAATGGGTCCCATATGAAAAGAGATTTAAAACACTGGGACTTTTCAGTTTGGAAAAGAGGAGACTAAGGGTACATCTACACTTGCTCCCTAGTTCGAAAATGAGGAGTAACATTAGTGCGTCCCGGAGCACACTTCCTGGTTCGAATCAGCTGGCACACAGTCAACCTGTGGAACTCCTTGTCAGAGGAGGTTGTGAAGAACAGAACTTTAACAGGGTTCAAAAAAGAACTAGATAGATTTATGGAGATTAGGTCCATCAATGGCATTAGCCAGGATGGGTAGGAATGGTGTCCCTAACCTCTGTAGGAGGCTGGGAATGGGTGACGGGAGAGGGATTGCTTGATGATTCCCTGTTCTGTTCACTCCCTCTGAGGCATCTGACATTGGCTACTGTTGGAAGACAGGATACTGGGCTTGATGAACCATTGGTCTAACACAGTATGGCCGTTCTTATGTTCTAAATGCAGCTTTCAGGAGCAGAAAGAAACTAGTCTCTAACCCCAAAAGATGTTCATACTGTTTCCACTCCTGTATAGATGCCTTCTCTCCCAATCCCGCAGCTAGGGTCATTAGACTATTTTCACCTCCAGACCTGGGAACAGAATCCAAGAGCAGTTTCTTCCAATGCCACTTCTTAAATCGCTATCCCAAGAAGAGGGAGTATGTTTACACTGCAGCTGGGAGCATGCCTCCCAGCTCAGGCAGACAGACTTGCACTAGCTGTGCTCTAGCTAGTAAAGCATGAACTGAATTGTGCACAGTGTAGCACAGAGGGCAACTCAGGTTAGCTGCCTGAGTCCAAACCTGCAAAATCCCTTGGATCTGATTTCCAAACTTCTGCTCTGGCTGCAACGTCCACATTGCTAGAATGATATTTATAACATGCAGGCTCAAGCAGACGTAGCATGACTTTGTCTACCCCGGCTGACGGGCACTCTCCCACAGTGACATAGCAGAGTGCCTTTCTCTACATACGTTACCTGGGCAACAATAGACATGGGGAAAAAGGAGCAGCAAAAGGCCTTGTAACTGTTTTTAACATCCTTGTACACACACAAAAATCTACTGTAATCCTTCTCTGATTTCCTGCCAACCAATTCTCTGCCCCTTCACCTCCAAACAAGGAGAGGCACAGGTTGGTGTAAAAATGAACACTCACACAGCCAACATGATATTCATGAAAGTATTTTGAAAATCTGGTTCCTACTGATTAAAGGGACATAGGCCCTGACTAAAAAAAGTCCATTGAAATCTACAGGAATCTGACTATTTCCTTCAGTGGACTTTAGATTAATGAACACTTACATTTCTAATTAATTGCACATGGGTTGACAGGCATCTGGTTTTCAGCTGGAATGCCTGATTGAAAAGGGACCCTGGTGCACTAGTCAGCACCACTGACTGGGCAATTAGAAGTCTGGTTAGTGGTAGTGGGGCTAAGGCAGGCAGGCAGGCAGGCACCTGCCCACCCTGACTTGGTATGGCTCCCAGAAGCAGCTGGCATGTCCCTGCATCTCTTAGGTGCAGAGGTAATCAGGGAAGCTCTGCACACTGCCCCCACCTCAAGCACTGGCTCTGCACCTCTCATTGGCTGGGAACTGTGGTCAATGGCAGCTGTGAGGTCTGCACATGTGGGCACATAGCCACCTGGCCACCTCTGTGCCTAAGAACCAGACATGCCTGCTGCTTCCAGGAGCCACAGGGAGCCTGCTTTAGTCCCTCTGTGCCATTGACTGAGACCTGTCTGAGGTAAGTGCTGCCTGGTTGGAGCCTACACCCCAATTCTCAACCCCTAGTCAAAACACCCTTCTACAGCCACACTACCTCCCCTCCTATACCCTAACTCCAGCCCTGAGCCCCCTCCTGCATCCAAACTCCCTCCTGGAGCTTGCACCTTGCAGCCTTTCCTGCATCCCAACCCCTTCAGAAAAAGGGGGCAACAAAGGGGTTTAGTTTTGTGTAATTAGAAAGTTGGCAACCCTCCTTCCAAATTATACCCTCCATATAACTTCCACTATTTATAGCTACCTTTTATACCATTGATGCATATGGCCCATTCTCTCAAAATTCCTGTGTTAGTTAAATAAGTATCATGTAGTCTGGTGTGCAAAGCATATATATTGACCCACGATGGTCACTGATCCTTGACATTATCAGCCTGACCCCACTGGGTTTTTAACAAAGTTTCACAGACTACTATTGGGTATTGATTATAAAACCTGGCCTTAAAACAAGTAACTAATTAAAAATCTCTTTCTACCTATTTGTCCAGTGCCAAAATGCATAGGTTTTGCACATTGTGCAACTTCTTATCAACGGGCAGACATTGGTAACAAATTTCTCACTCTCCTATTGGCATTTGGAAATCCACAATGGGTCATTTTAAAGCAATTTCATTTCTTAATTAAGCCCTCCCTGCGGTATTATCACTAGGGATTATTTCCATTTAATTCTTCTATTTAATATTTAAGAGCAGGAAGCCTGAGTAAAGAGACTCTCCCCCGATTTCAAAGTTTTCCTTCCAATTAACACTGAGAGAAGACATGTGTTTTTAAAAGTATAGAACATTCAGTAAAAAAAATCATTATAATAATGATCAAGTGATTGCAAAGTGAAGTTAGGACCAAATTAATACAAACAAACAAAAAACAGAAAGTAGCATTGCTTGCTATCCCAAATTTTCCAGCTTCAACTGCACAGATGGGAGTCCAGCACCAAATTCTCTTTGAGTTTCAAGAGAAGCAGTTTATCTCTTCTGAGTTTCATAATAGTTGCTACTTTTCTTTAGATTGCAGTTCTTGTATTCATGAGGGTAGGGGAAAGTAATTCATGACTGCATAAATTATTGAAAACACATCCTCAAAGCTCTCCCAACACCAGAAGACACATTAAAAAAAAACAACCAAAGTTGAGATTTTTAAAAAGTCATGATTTTGGGGACCCTAACACATGAGTTTTGACGGTTGGCAATTCTGCTGAAGTTGGGTGTCTAACTGCCTTGTGAGCCATAAAAACCTTCCCCTATGTAATTATGAGGTAATCTGTATGATTATTACTGGTCACAACTTTCACCTATGACAAGTATCAGACATGTATCTGTGTTAGTCTATATTTGCAAAAGCAACCAGGAGTCCTGTGGTATCTTAAAGACTAACCAATTTATTTGGGCATAAGTTTTCATGGGTAAGGACCCACTTCAATCAGATCTTCGGATGAAGTGGATTTTTGCCTACAAAACCTTATGCCCAAATAAATCTATTAATTTTCAGGTGCCACAGGCCTGCTCATTGTCTTTCCACTGAATGCTGTATCACGCGCATGCCATGTTAATGCAATAAAGCAAACAGAAAGAAAAAAAGCAATATAATGAGTGATACAATAAGCACATATCCTGGTGTGAAAATATTATGTGTAGCAGAGCAGCATAAGAGTGGCAGCTTATTCAGCAAGAACATTTTAATTCTGGGGGCTGAGAATAAGGTTTTCCTGTTTTTAAAAAAAATAAATATTAAAAATTAATATATGGTGTCACAGATCCAATAGAATATGTATATTAACATTATGCAAAGCATGACCAATAAGAATTTATATCATGCTGCTCTGGTTCTTTCCAAAACCCAAGTCTCAGTCCTTGTCCCCAAATCTTACAAAGACAAGATGAAATACAGCACAACAGTTCAGGTAAAAAGGGGAGTGAAGTGATCAAGCTTAGTGATCAGGATTGATCCTGTTTTTTTGGCCTTGGTCATGCTTTTAGCAGGGGGTTGGACTCGATGACCTTCTGAGGTCTCTTCCAACCCTATGATTCTATAATGGCATGTGAATGACTATTCACAGAATTAGATTGTAGAGAAGGATTTGGAAGAGGAACGAAAGGAGTTACTCAAGTAGTTACCTACTTTTTGTCCACCAAGTCGATGAGATAGCATTAAAAATGAGTAGCATACCACAAGGTGGGAGGAGACGAAGGGAGCATTTGGATATAGGGTCTATTAAGAAAAAGTGGGAGGACATGAGAATGAAGATGTAGGTGGTAGTGACATTATGCAGAAGACTGAAGGTGCAAATAAGCTTGAATTAGATATGATAAGGAAATAGGGAGGCAGTGAAGGGTTTTAAAGAGAGAGTGACATACTGAGAGTGACAGAGAAAAAAGATGACACTGCAGGAATGTTTAATCTCCCTGCTACTTTGCTCAACTGAGAAGATAACGGTAGCTGAGATTAGAGATGGATATGAATAACCATTTTGGAACTGGGAATAGAAAGAAATTGAAACTTTTAGGGTACGTCTACATAGCAGAGCTAAAGTCAAATTCACCTATACAACTTCAGATACATCAATTGCGTCGCTTAAGTCGAAACTGCAGGAAGTTGAAGGAAGAACATTCTTCCTTTGACTTCCCTTACTCCTCATGAAATGAATCAGAGGAAGAAGTCCTCCAGCTCGACATTATTTCAAAATAAAGGCTTGTAGGGTAGATGCATGCTAAGTAATTTTGGAATAATGTCAGTTATTCCAAAATAATGCTGCTGTGTAGATGTACCTTGAGTGACATTAGAGAGGATTAACAGAGTGTAAAAGGAGCAATCAAAGGTGACACCAAGATTGCAAGCTAGGGACTGGGAGAGGACTGAATCTGTCAATGTTAACACAGAAAAGAGGAAGTAAAGAGGGATTAGAGGAAAAGAGAAGAGACTGAGATTTGGACAGATGCAGTTTGCAATAGTTGTGGAGCATCTATGAGCAGGAAGAAAAGTGGAGGTGCAAAACTAAATAAAGGAGCTGAGATTGGAGGAAGAAAGTTAGTTTTGAATGCCAGCACAGAGATGGTGGTTAAAAAACAGGAGTTGATGTGGTGGTAAGGAATAAGAAGGGGAGGCGACCAAAGAAAAAACACAGAGGCTACGTCTAGACTGGCATGATTTTCCGGAAATGCTTTTAACGGAAAAGTTTTCCGTTAAAAGCATTTTCGGAAAAGAGCATTTAGATTGGCATGGACGCTTTTCCGCAAAAGCACTTTTTGCGGAAAACCGTCCGTGGCCAATCTAGACGCACTTTTGCGCAAAAAAGCCCCAATCGCCATTTTTGCGATTGGGGCTTTTTTGCACAAAACAAATCTCCGTTGTCTACACTGGCCCTTTTGCGCAAAAGTTTTGCGCAAAAGGAACTTTTGCCCGAATGGGAGCAGCATAGTATTTCCGCAAAAAGCACTGATTTCTTACAGTAGGAAGTTAGTGCTTTTGCGGAAATTCAAGCGGCCAGTGTAGACAGCTGGCAAGTTTTTCCGGAAAAGCGGCTGATTTTCTGGAAAAACTGGCCAGTCTAGACACAGCCAGAGAGATACCATAGATAAAGGAAGAAAGGAGAATAAGGATCCAACAAAGCTGACACCAAAAGAGAAGCCAGTTGTGTAAGAAGGGAACCAGGAAAGAACAGGTCAAAGAAATTGAGAGAAGAAAGTAATCAGTTGTATCAACCATTGCAGACAGTTCAACTGGAATAAAAATAAACGAGTGATCCTTAGACTTTGCCAGCCACTTTGCTGAATATCAGTTCCTGAGCATAGGTAGCTTTGTATCTTTTCGGCAACCACTGCTAAACAGTCAGTTCAGTCTCTTTTGTTTCTTGGTGCATTTAATGTAAGAGTAACTCTGAACTAGCCAAGTCTACTACTCCACAGCAGGGATGCAGAAGAGCAATAGAGAGGAGTCTTTAGGCCAAAGTGAAATCAACAGTGACTCCACTCTGCCTTAAGGATTTGACCCTACACGTGGTGTAAGATAAACCGCTTGCTGCAATATACAGTCTCATTTTAGGTAATATCAGAAATAAAATAAAAACTAGTGTGGAGTTTATTATTTTTAATATTAGCCACTCTATATAATCCCTACCTGTATAAGACGACTTGATACTTGCAGAATAATAAAGTTGTCTGGAGGAGGAAATGCATAACCATGCTTTTGAGAAATAACCATTGTTGAGGATACTTTCCCCTTTTGTATCTGAATCTGGCTTCACTGCACAGCCTCTTAGGAAGTGAAAACTTGCAACAACATTTGCACTTTAGAGGCTGAACAATAAGAAAGGCATAACAAGAGTATGGCAAAATAGTATGAGTACTTAGGGGATATAGATACAAGATGGCAGAAGTGATAACACCTCAAGAGACAATGCGAGACTGTTCCATCCAAACCCCTCTAGTACAGTATCATCAAGCTCTGTTATGCTGCTGGGGCAGTGCCCAGACCAAATGGCAAAACATTAAATGAATCACATTATAGTACAGAAGGAAACTTATGTTTATTCAAAAGATACAAGTACTATAGCAAAAGCAGCTCTTTATTTAAGTATGAAGCTACTTATTTAAATAGATTTTCATTATAAAAGTTAGTTTCAGTCATCAACAAAAAAAAATTATCTTCCTGAAATTCTGCCTACCATATCTTGGTGAACATAACAGAATTATTACACGAAATACCATTCTTACAACAATAAAAATACCCATTAACCTTCTCTATCTTTTATCATAATCTTAGATGTTATATCTTCAAAACAGAACAATGAAACTATGCCAGTGCAGAAGAATGTACTCTGAACAATGAATGAATGAATAACTGAACAAACTCATAGACTGAGAAAAATGCAATCTTTCCACATCAGGTCCCCTGTCTGAGGTTGAAACCCTTGGGTTTGCCTTTCCTACCCCCCACTGAGAATGGCAGGGCTCAAGTGGGCTTAGATTTTGGTTCCCCCCCCCCCCCCCCGCCCACAGACACACCTGGTGTTGTGTAATATTTTTGTTGTCAGAAGAAGGGTCATGGTGTAATGAAGTTTGGCCAAAGTGCATCCTGAATATAAGGCCAGTAATTTCTATGAACTTAGGATGAGTATGAGATTGAACCCATGACTACAAAAAAAAGTGGGGAGGGTTTATGGAAGACCATTTTAATTTTACATTCTCATTCCTGTTAAGAAGAGATGTGCAAAAGTCATAATTTCTGTTCTTCCTTTCATCCAAGATCACAAAGGAAGTCAACATTTCCTATCGAACAAAAATTCTGAAAAATTTAATTTCCAAAATTACAAAATGAACTCATCAAAGTGCATTTCAATAAAGTCAAAGTGTTTTGTTTAGACTTTATACTTTTGAGTTGTATATTATAAATTGCAATAAGTATAATATATTAAAGTAGCATACGACAGTGTAAAAGCTGTTCAACCTTATCAAAATTAAACATTTTGATAATTTTTCATAAAAAATAGACTAATTTGATACGACCTAATGAAATGTTTGGATTTAATCAGAACAGCATTTTCCAACAAATACCAGTTCCACTGGAAAATTTTCCACCAACTCAGTTGGCTGATTCACTTCCCCACACATGTGTAAATAATTGTTTCATATTTGCACTTTGGACTGCTTTTGCTAGGTTCCATTTCCCTTCTGTGTGAGGGATGAGCAACCCCAAAAGAGAAAAGAAGTCAGCAGCAACTTTGCTAGGGTGATCAAAGCATGTATGCAAAATAATAAAAATATTCAAGAAAATTGATGTAATGAGACATTTTTGGAAGAGAGGGGTATGGCAGCCCTAGGGCAGCTTGCATGGAGATGAATTTCAGTTCTTTACTCTAGTATTCAGTAAAATATATATTTAATACTTACACTGTATTAGCAACTGCCATATCAAATAACCTTGATGAACAACTCAGAGGTGCACCTACTTTGCTGTGTTTTATGTTTTAAATATATAATTCATGGATTCTCTGCA
This sequence comes from Pelodiscus sinensis, assembly GCF_049634645.1. Lineage (NCBI taxonomy): Eukaryota > Metazoa > Chordata > Testudines > Trionychidae > Pelodiscus > Pelodiscus sinensis. The sequence goes on from NC_134712.1 coordinate 165,052,597, forward strand.
GATCATAGTAATGTCTGTTTTACATTCTGTCTTGTGACTCAGCACTTGGTTAAGACCTTTCAGGGCTTCTTAAATTGATGCTGCTACCTGCAAGATCTGACTTGGGAGTAGGTAGGGCAGAGCAAAGATGCAAGGTTGTTAGAAGATGAACAATGCAGCCTAGTATACAGCAACCCTTAAAAGGACACAGAACAGTATACTGTCAGAATTAAAGTGCAATACAAGAAGTATATATGGGAGGAAAGATACATCACAGTAAAAAAATTGTTCACTATCTCTAAGAAAATCTGTTTATAAGCTCTGATTTTTTTCTACTGAAATGCAGTTCCACTCCAAAAAGCAATTATGTAGAAATGGCTCCTTTTCAGCCAGCAGCTCTGCTACTTGTGGTGTATTCAGAGTTTATTCTCTGACTTCAGTGACAAGAGATTTTTCTCCCTTCTGCTACTGTCAGCCCTGCAGAAGAACCACAAATTTTCAAGAGGGAACTAATTCTCAGCCTCCTCGTTCATTGTCAACAGAATTGTCAACTAAGCTCCATTAAGAGAACCATCTGTGCCATCCTTATGCCTTGTTTATTACACCTATATATGGCTTTCAAGTCTGCTAGAGTTTGCATGTGTAACTGAAGGAAAATTTTGAAGAAATAATTTCAAAATAATGGTTTGCAGTGTAGATGTGCTCTTTGTTATTTCAGAGTAACATCAGTTATTTCAAAATAATGCTTCTATGTGGACATAGCCCCCATGAGCAGGATGACCAAATAGTAAGAGTGAAAAATTAAGATGTGACGGGAAATAATAGGGTCTTATGGAAGACAAAGCCCTTTTATCATGACTGTCCTGATAAAATCAGAGGCTATGTCTACACTGTAGGCTTTTTGCACAAAAACCTGAAGAGCATCTACACTGCACGCGTGTTCTTGCACAAGTAAATTTACAGTACAACTTCAGAAAACAGGGCTTCTTCCGGAAGAGTTGTTCCTCTCCCCACGAGGAATAAGCCCTCTTGTGCAAGAGCTCTTCCACAAGAAGGCAGTGTAGACAGCAACACGAATTTCTTGCGCAAGAAACCCCTATTACTAAAATGGCCATCAGAGCTTTCTTGTGCAAGAGAGCGTCCACGCTGCCATGGATGCTTTTGCACAAAAGCACATCTCTTGCACAAAAGCACATTGCAGTGTGGACACGCTCTTGTGGAAGACCTTTTGCGTAAGAACTCTTCCGCAAAACAGTTCTTGTACAAGAAACCTGCAGTGTAGATGTAGCCAGAATGTCTGATCGCCTACCTGTGAGTTAATAGAAGAACAGCAAGTAAATTGCAATGATTCTGAGAGACAGAGATGTCACAAATCAAACAGATTATTATATTCATGATCGACCTAAAATTCTTCATAATGTTTCATATACCCTTTTTATTACCATGCTGAAAAGAGAATTGGAAGAAAGAAAGCACAACTCGGCCTGAACCTGCAAATATTTACATATGTGCATGTGTTCATTAAGGGTGTGTCTAGACTACATGCCTCCGTCGACGGAGGCATGTAGATTAGACAGATCGGCAGAGGGAAATGAAGCCGCGATTAAAATAATCGCGGCTTCATTTAAATTTAAATGGATTCCCCGCTCTGCCGATCAGCTGTTTGTCGGCAGATCGGGGCAGTCTGGACGCGCCGTGTCGACAAAGAAGCCTTTCTTGATCGGCACAGGTAAACCTGGTTTCACGAGGCATGTAGTTTAGACGTACCCTATGACAACTCAAGCCAATAAAGTTAATGGGCCTAGTTTTGCAAGTAAAGTTATATATGTGCATATAGCCCCTGCAGAATTGGATCAAGAAAATAAAAGATTGCTATGTCCATACTGTATTTAACTTATAGTCAAAAATCAGAATCATACATACTAAAATAATTCCCACAAAAGAAAATGTGCATCTGCTGATACATTTTTAATCATTAGAAAAAAATTACAGTAAGACCCTGAATATACACACACAACCCATATACCAACTTTTGTTGCCAGAGATTAATTTTCATATACAAAATGACAACTTGATAAAGTACATTTTTCTATTAGCTGTGCATTACGATGTGCACAAAGATGAAAGGACATGACATGTATTTTATGAAATGCTCCACCAAGTTTGGTGAAGTGTTAAAATTGTGATTCTTAGGGATGGGCAAACTTTATGATATTTAGGACTCATGCATTGCTTTTTTAAAACAAGTCTGCCTTATCCCACAGCACATTCACAATCCAACAAAAGTTTGAAATAAAAAAAAAAAAAAGCCCTTTCCCCTACTTCAGCCACTTACTTCTAGTCTTTCTTAGTGACAGTCTCTCTTGGGACATCACTTCCCTCTCCTCCCACAGACAGAACGCCAGCCTTTGTGCTAAAGACTGAAAGAGGGGCAGGGCAAAAGGAAGACTCTACAACTCCAAAAAAGAGGTTTTGTACTTGGTCTTTAAAACCAATCCTTCTGGAGGCATTCTTCCTGCTCATGTTCTCTGGGAATTGCCGCTAGCACTTGTCTCATCCCCCGTCTCTGCACCCTAGCAGTAAGGAGGTAGAAAGCAAAACTACAAAAGGGGCTATAACATTCTACTGTTCCACAATTAAAATGCCACCTACATTTCCTTCAGAATAATTGTTCTTTCCCATTCTCTTCCAGTGGTATGAAAATCCAGAGTTTGAGACACGGTAGTTTGCTCGCCTGGCCTATACACTTTAAGATACGGGATTTCTCTGCACCTGCTTCTTCATTTTATGCAATTGGACACACAAACCAGACAGAGATACTTTAGCATTCAGACACTTATGCTGAGATGATATATTTTAATAATTTGTTAGGACTGTCTTAGTATAATTGCTCAAATACAGACATTACATCTTTTGCCTACACCACACTATTAGGTGCAATGAAGACAACATCTTAGTTTAGGAGAATTATTAATCCATGTTTTCATTGTCTGAGACATTAAAAAAAACTGCATGGCCTAGAAACTGCTAGCAAGCCATGCTGCAGATAACCACAGCACTCTGCAAATACCCAATTTTTAAAATCAAAGCTATTAAGTGAATGGTAAGGGAGCTATTAGGAGAAGCTGTATGGAGAGAGATACCATGCCACCATGTAGAACCATGTTAATTTGGAAAATAAGAAAAATTCTGTGTAGACTTCAAAAGCAGATAGTGGGTCTGTACTAACAGGATGTGATTTGGGTCGGGATAGAAGAGTCTGTCATTCCTCAGGCAAAATTCTCATTCTTCAAATGGGAGTTTTACCTAAGTATGCACAGCAGGCTTGCCTTCACTTTTAAATGAGGCAAAATTCAGTATGGAAGCAGAGAAATAGGCTAGGAAGGACAAGTTCCGGCAGCATGCTCTTTGTAGACTGCTAGTAGCAGAGCTGGGATTTGGGAAGAGCTCTACCTTGAGACTGTCTGCTTGTGTGATGAAGCCATTCTCTGGAATGCTTTTTTTTCCCTCCCCTCTTTGGAACTGCAATTCTCTACATCATCGCTTGAGTTAATGTACACTAATGTCTGTAAAACAGTGGTCATCAACCAGTAGATCAGGATCTACCAGGAGATCTTGGAGCCTCTGACAGGTGATCCTGACTGGTTTGGCCACATGGCTATTAAGTGCTGGCACTTCAGCTGCTCCTTCTCCTACTGCTGTGCATCTCTGGCCCTTTGCCTTGGAACTGTTCCCCCAGGAGCCTCCTGTTTGCTCTGCAGGACAGGGAAGGGAGAAGAGGGGTGCTGATGTCAAGGTGCCCCCTTCTCCCACCCTGTATCCTATCTCCACAGAGCAGAGAGGGGGCACAACAGGACTAGGGATAGAGGAAGTTTGTTTGCTGCTTTTGGAAATGGTGCAGGGCCAGGGCAGGGGTGAACCTGCCTTAGTCCCACTGCACCATCACCCTAGGAGCAATCTGAGCTAAGCAGTACCCAGCTGGAGTCCACATCCTGAACCGCTACCCAAGTCATAAACCCCTTCCTGCACCTCATGCCCCTGCCTTAGCCCTGAGCCCCCATATATCCAAACACCCTCCCAGAGCCTGCACCTAGAACCCCCTCCAGTACCCCAGCTGCCTGCCCCAAGCTCAGCTCAGAGCCTTTCTCACACTCCAAATCCCTTAATCCAAGACCAGAGCCTGCACCCCAATCCTCTGCTCCAGCCTGGTGAAAGTGAGTGTTGAGAAGGAGCAGGATGGAGTGAGCAGGGACGGGGCCTCAGAGAGAGGCGGGGCAAGAATCACAAAGGAGGCGGGGCAAGGATATTTAGGTTTGAGGTAGATCTTGGATTGCACTTAAATTCAAAAAGTGATCTTGTGTGTAAAAAGGTTGGAGACCACTGCTGTAAAATATTGGCCCGAGGTACAGCTAGAAAGAGAAGGCCTCAGAAGAGAATGCCATGGCCACACTGCCATCTCTCATTTCAGATTTACTGGCCTTATAAATACTCTATGGAATACAAGATATTTTTACTTTCCCAATCTGGAACTGTGGCAAAATGCTATATTAATGATCCAAGACACTACAGAATGTGTAGACAGAATTGTAATGTCTAGGTGAATTTGTACCCTTTTAGTTTACTATTTATTTTCTAGTGAAATAAAGTAATGAAAAAATGAAGAAAAATAAGGAGAATTATCATCAACTCTCAGATATAGCATTGCCAGTTGTCATGATTTTACTGCAAATAATGCAATATTTGATGTTTTACAAAAAACACATCTCCTGTAGTCATATGGAAATCCCAGATTTTGGGTGGCAATGTTGTTTGTTTTGTAAGTATATTTCTAGTCTTCACTTTTGCAGAAAAAAAGTTTAACAATGTGACCAGAAGGTATCTGAAAGATTCAAGAATCCGAAATAAATAAAAAAAACTCAATTTAAAAATTTAATGATTTGGGGGTGGGGAGGCACACCAATTCACTATTTTTGAATGTTCAGTGGGCAATACAGCTTATATATATATTACTTTGGATGTGATGTTAGCATGATTAGAAGGAAGTTTCAAGGCTTGGAACTAGCAAAACAATACTTCATGTACCTTGTGATGTTCAGTTTTGGATAGATGGTAAAATTTGCCACATTCTGCAATCTTTAACTGAATATACAGTAACTCTTTTCAAATTTAGAAGGCATTTTGGTCAATTTTGGACCATGGAATTTCATCGCATAATAGTCTTTCCATCTTGGCTTCAAACTACTGCTAAGACTCAGTACATATATGTAAGTATTGCTGAGTCATAATGCTTATACAACACTGCCTACTATTTAAAATACTCTAATATGATGCATTCACATTGCATAATTTAGCTTTGTGAAAGAATCTCATCCATAATCTTTATATATCATGTACAATTCCAAACTCAGCATATTTTAATGGCTAACAGGCCTTTCATGCCTGAACAGTATTAGCTTGGAAATCTGATGTTCCGGTTTCAGAATTAAATATTTCATCTAGTGCCAAGACATCTTTTTTCTCTTGCATCTTACAGTCGAAATAAAAAATTGCCATTTACAATGTACCGCTTCACATGCTGTATCCTTCTTCTCTAAACATTTAATTGTATGCAAAAAAGCACTTCTATGTCAAATTCAAAATGATAAGTGTATATTGTGCATCTTTTCTACCTGTAATTAATGATACAAGTCAAATACTGCATCCCCAATAGATGATAGATGTGCTGCATTAAAATGTGACAAAACAACAGCTTGCCATTTTGCTGAGTGTGCAATAGGCTGCGAAGTAATATCACAAATCTTCTTAAAGGGATACTATCAATATTGGCATGCCCCAATTTGACTTACTTTATTGCTTCTGATATATGGTAGCAAAGTCTCTGTAAGTTATGTAATACCAATGGTGGTAAGATGTGAGTTTCAAAACAGTGCTTCAGTAGGATTTTCCCCCCTTTGGGGAGAAAGGAAAGCACCTTTAGCATATGAGGATGTTATATTCTGTTCTCCCCAACATCTGTGCAATTCCTCAGATTCTCTTAAAATTGCACCAATGAATATGAGAAGAGGATTTGCCCAAATGCCTCTTTATCCATCACCCATTCTCTTTTTCCCTTTTTACTCTCTCCCTACCACATGGTAGGAAAGGGGGGGGAGAATAATAAAAGCTAGAACTTCTTACTACTCACGTCGCCTTCCAACTATGGGGAGTAACAGATCTTCCCTTTTGCAAAAGCATACCATGATAGCACACAATGGGTTTTAAACTAATATTGGTAGAGCCTGAAGTGCATTGATTATTGCATCTAGACAACAGCCTCGTGTGAAATTTGGCATTATTGCACGTGAATTGCCTTACAATAAATCCTAGATTCCAGTGAGGTGCAGTTTCCCCATGTTCCAAAAATCTGGCTCTGCAGTCCTGTGTGTGGGCACAAAGTGGAACTCAATTCAATAAGAAGATAGATTTTAGTTTCCAGTGTTCAAGACCTTATTAATAATGTTTTTAAAATGTAAAATATAAAACTTAATACATTTAAATTTAAGATGACTACTGAAAAGGCAGGTAGATGACATAGTAAGAAATCACTCATTTAATCAAAGTGCAGTTTTACCTAATTACAGGCAATAAAGTACAGGAGACCTCTCTTGTACATACTACTGTTTTAAGAGTGAAAAACTCAAGCTTAAATTGGTTTTAATTTTAGGGGGCCTGATTCAGGGTATGTGTGTTTCAACCTAACGACCTAGATGTGAATTTTATTTCAGGCTTTATCTACATATTAGTACCAGTAAAATGGCTACTCACACATGCCCAGAATACCAGGTATCACAGTACTTCTGGGAATGACATAGGCCTTCCCCTACCTATGGGATAGGTAGCATTACCTCTTCAAAATAGCATTCACCATTCAATAGCAAACAAAACCACCTCCAGGTTGTGTCTCAGTACCAGATGGGGGACATACCTTATAAAAGCAGGACTATCCAGCTTAATGGCCTGCTTATCTACCAATCTCTGCGCAGAAATACAAAAATACATAAAAAGTGTGAAAAAGAGAGGCAACTTGACTCATAAAACTAAACTTTGGGAGATCTTTGGGATAGCACTTATATCTACAGTGAGTTTGGCTGATCATTTATTTTAAAATCTCAAAACAAGAGCATAAGGTTTCCCTTTGTTAGCCAGGTAACGAAGCACCATAAATAAAAGATATAGGCAGAGATACCAGACTTTATTGTTTGTAGTATGATAATTTTTATTATGATAACTGTTCTCTCACCACATGAGATCAGGCACCATTGTGCTAAGCACTGGGCAAACACTTCAAAGAGAGAGTGTCTCTGTCCCAAAATGCTTACAATCTAAATAGAAAAGTCAGACAAAGGGTGAGAGCAGAAACAAAATCACAGAGAGATGAAGTGCCCAAGGTCACCCAGAAGATCAATGACGTCCCGTAGTCTAAAATCCAAATTACCCAATATTCAGTTAAATTAGATCATCTTACGTCATTGCATGGTATTCATTATATCAGAAAAAGGGGGCCTGATTCAGGGTATGTCTATACTGCAAGCTTATTTCTGAAAAAGCTCTTCCAGAAGATATCTTCCAGAATAGCTTATTTCAAAATAGAGTGTCCATAATACAAGGAAGCCTCAAAATAAATCCAAGGCAGGCTCCCCTAATGTGGACGCACTATCTCAATTTAGAGTCCCAGGAGGCACTGGGGAGGAATAACTTAGAATGGCCTTGGTGAGGAGCTATTTCGACATAGCAGCAGTGGCACATCCACATACACCCTCTTCCGAAAGAGCTTTTTTGGAAGAAGCGTTATTCTTTGTGGAATGAGGTTTATCAACGTCGGAAAAAGCCCTCCATTATTTCGATTATCTTTCAAAATAACGCAATTACTGTGTGGACGCGGGTATTGTTTTTCCAGAATAACAGCCATTATTCTAGAAAAACGGTGCAGTGTATACGCACCATTAGATTTTATACTGGTATAAGTCAGAAATAACTTCACTGACACAGAACCAGCGTACAGAAGAGCAGAATCATATTCACAGACTCTAGAAGTACTCCGGTACATAGGATTTCAAGGAAATGGGGAGTTGAAAAGCTTAAACCATCATGACTCATACTGAAATTCCAGATTAAAGCCACTTCAGCTGAATTAACACATCCACATCCTTTTTTGCTTGAACAAATTAATACAAACAGTTGTATTTCTCCCAAAGGGCTCTACCTGCAATCCTTAATTATCCAAAACTCCCATTGACACCAATGGGACAGTTATATGAGAAAAGACTGCAGAGTAAATCACAAATTCATATGTATTTTTTATTGGGCTCAGATAGAGGCTTTGATTTTCCACTGCTTCCACCATCTGTGGTCATTTACACCTCTCAAAAATGTGATGAATGCTAACATTTGGTAGTGTTTTACATCCACTTTGACTTGGCTGCAGTGAGGTGTAAAATGAGCACACAAGGTACAACACAGTAAAGAATGAGGTCCAAGAACCCCAAATGTCTTCTTCTGCCAGTTGCTCATTAGTAAATGCAGCAAAATAGCATAACCTGAAACTGCCACCTAGAATGAATGGATTATTCAATTACAGGATGTTCTAGCCAATGAAAAGATGACAAACTCTAAGAATGACTCAAATCCATTCCTTTACCATCTGGCTACCATTCAAGGAGTATAACTGGCCTGAACAAGCCAAAGAACTGGCTAACTTTTCTTAATTTTAAAACATCTTGATGGGTTCAAGAGTGGATTGTACATCACTTATTGGGACATGGAGCCAGCATGCCTTTTATTATTAATGCTTGAACTTCTCCTTTTTTCTGGACATCATGTGTTTTTCACTGGCATGGAGAAAGGAAGAGAGAGAATCCTGTTTTCTATTTAAGAATAAATCTAAAGGAAATGATGTCAAATTTGGCCCAAAAATGTTTACCAAATCAGATGCTAAATGCCAATGTAGTTGTAGAGGTTTTCATAAAAAGAAATAAATACCTGCCTGTAGTATTTGCCACACAATGTTTATAAGATTATGCCGATACGTGAAAACCTGATACTAAAATGGAAGAAAAATGATTGCCTATGTGCATTGGCCAAACTGAACAGTCTCTACACAAAATAATAAATGGACACAAATCAGACTTCAAGAATGATAACATACAAAACCAAGCAGGAGAACACTTCAATCTTGCTGGACATTCAGGCTGTGTCTACACTGGCACCTTTTTCTGGAAATGCTTAAAACGGAACAGTTTTCCATTTTAAGTTTTTCTGGAAAAGGAGCGTCTACATTGGCCGGGCCTGGAGTTACCGTTATAACGATGCGCTTTTCCGGAAAAGTGCGTCTACATTGGTGGTGCGCTATTCCGGAAAAGCAGAAGCCTGCAGCCATTTTGAAGAGGGCAAAAGCCACCAGACCTTTCCGGGGGCGGGGCCAGAGCGCCGTTCAGACACGTGCTTAAAGGGGTCTCGCCGGACAGCTGTTGGTCTCCTGCTCCCATGCCTTGGGGCCTCTGCCAGGGACTGGCACCCTTCGCAGGTTCGGTGGTTACCCTCAGAGTTTTGGGGACACCACCCTTTGGCCCCCAACTGCTTTTCCCTGCGTTTTGTTTTTTCTGCCCTGCTCTGTATGCTATGGAGCCGTGGGTGGCCATGTGCCTGCTTGGGCCCCTGTTGGGGCTGTACAAGTGCCTGCTGCTCGTGCTGGAGGCTGGTGCCCTGGTGTTCATGTACCAGGAGGCAGAGATCGCCTTGGACTCCCTCACCAGGGAGGCCCTGGCAACTATGTCGCATCAGCACCCCATCGTAGAGAGGCCCGTCTGGAGTTTGGAGAGCAGCACCGACTGGTGGGGCCGGGTGGTCCTCGGACTATGGGACGACCAGCAATGGATCTGGAATTTCCGGATGAGACAGCGGACCATCCTGCAGCTGTGCACCTGGCTCACTCCTGCGCTGCAGAGAGCCGCCACCTGGCTGCGGGCACCCATCCCCGTAAACAAGCGGGTCGCCATTGCGCTCTGGAAGCTGGCCACACCGGACAGCTACCACTCAGTGGCACAGCAGTTCAGGGTGGGAAGATCAACCGTTGGAGTGATCGTCGTGGAGGTAAGTCCCAGCGGGAGTGGGATGGGGGGAGGGTGCTGCACTCCAGGCCCAGGGACAGCAAGACTCCAGGCTGGGTCGCCCAGGGGTTTGGCCCGTCCCTCCGTTGCACAGGCCCACTGGTGGTGGGGGTGGCCATGGGGCGAGGGGGGCCCTGGTGTGTGTGTGTGTGTGTGTGTGTGTGTGTGTGTGTGTGTGTGTCTGGACAGAGGGAATCAAGGAGGGCCCAAGGGAGTGCACACTCATCCCTGCCGTATGTGATGTGTTCCCTTGTGTTTCTCTGCTCCCTTCTGCAGGTCATCCACGCCATCAACGACGTCTTGCTCCCGCGAATCATCCGCCTGTGTGACGTGGATGATACCATGGCCGGCTTCACTGCCCTCGGGTTCCCCAACTGCGGGGGAGCCCTGGACGCCACCGACATCCCCATCCGGGCCCCGGAGCATCGAGCAGGCCATTTCATGAACCTCAAGGGGTACTGCTCCATTGTTCTGCAGGCCCTCGTGGACCACCGGGGCCGCTTCGTGGACATTTACGGGGGCTGGTCCGGCCGGGCACACGACGCCCGCATCCTCCAGAACTCTGGACTGTTTCGCAGGTTGGAGGTGGGCACCTACTTCCCCCGGCGGGACTTGACTGTCGGGGATGTGCCTATGCCCATCTGCGTCATCGGGGACGCGGCCTACCCCCTGATGCCCTGGCTAATGCGGCCGTATACGGGGCAGCCGGACTAGAACCGGGCCCGGTTCAACAACCGCCTCAACTGGGCCCAAAACCCAGTGGAGCTGGCCTTTGGACGTTTAAAGGCCCGCTTCCGTTGTCTGCTCACCCATCTCGAGATGGGTGAGCAGAATGCAACGGAGGTACTGGCCACGTGCTGGGTGCTCCACAACATTGTGGAGTGCAGTGGGGAGGCCTTCCTCCCTGCATGGATGGCAGCCAAGGCACAGATGTTGGAACAGCCCGACACAGCTGCCCTCCGCCAGGCGCGCCAGGATGCGGTGTGCATCAGAGAGGCCCTGGTGGACATGTTTGCCCAAGCCCCATAGTAGGGTCGCCTGGGTCTCCCCAGACTGCTCCCTCGCATCCCCTACCCTTCCCCACCCCCTCGCCTTCCCCCCCCCCCCATTGTAAAGCGTCGGGTCAAAGAACATCGGCCATCATCGTGACTGTTTGTCAGGTGCGTCGGGCTTAGGTAGGGTTTTTCTTTTTAGTTTAGGCTAGGGTTTAGGCCACCATCGCCTGTCCTGAAGAACAGCCAAGAGGATTCGGGGTTCGTGCGGAAGGCTCAAGTCAGCGTACCTGATTCCACTCATCTTCCGTCGAGGGATCTCCTGGCTGTTCCTCTCCTGAGGCCTGGAAGGACCAAAGGATTGAGGTGGCCAGCAACACTACCCAATCGTCTTCCCTGCACCTAGACTATGTTTAATAATCTGTAGTGTGCATCTTTTCACCGTTCTTTCTTGTTTGTTAGCTATGTAAATATAGTTTGTGGTTTACATTTTACTGAAAAGTCTCAGTATTTCTTTATGCGCCACAAACCAATGACCACTTACAAAGGCCCCCCCTCCCCCCGGTGATAGAGTAAAGAAGTTGTTGTTCACAGTTTGTAACCCTGTTAAATTTAAGTGGCTAATTGGCATCTCAAATCATTTCTTACAGTTACTAGAGTAACACAAGAACCAACACAAGAATGAACTGAAAAATAGACAACTTTTTATTTACAAGGCGGGGGGGAAGACCTTCAACTGGGACAGGGAGGGTGGGGAGACCTTCACCTGAGACAGGGAGGGGGGGCAGTTACTGTGACGTGCGGCCCCTGCGAGCGCTCCTCCGGGGGGGGGAGCTGCACACGCTGGGCAGACCGCATCGGGGCAGCCTGCACGGGGAGGTGGCAAGGAGCAGGGGCAGGGGCAGGAACAGCCAGGAGCAGGGATAGCAGGGATAGCAGGGATAGGAGCAGGGATAGCAGGGGGCATGGGCTGTGCTACAGAAGGGATGGGGGGGGCATGGGGTCCGGCCATGCCATAGTGAATGGCGTGCACGAAATGTGCTGTCAGCATGTCAAGCGAGCTGCGCATCCCTCAGCACTCTTCGAGGAAGGCAGCCCAGCCCTCCTGCTGCCACTGCAGGTCCCCCTGCACCCGCTCGGCAATGGAGCCCTGGATGCCCTCCACGGCGTTCATGTGGCAGCGCAGAAGCTGGTCCCTCTGACGCAGCCTGCGCCTCCGGGGTTGGCCAGCTGGGGGTGCCGCTGCTGCTGCAGTGGAGGGTCTGGTGCTGGGTCCCGCTGCAGGGAACAGAAGAAAGGATGGGTCAGTCAGGCAGGCCGTCCACTGTCCCCACACCGCATGCCCTCCACCCCTGAGCCCAGGTGACCCCACAGTTGTGTGGCTTGGGCCCACTCGGTTCCCCTCCTGCCCCCGTGTTGTATGTTGGCAAGGAGGACCGCCCCTGGAGTAGGGTCCTCCCTCCAGTACTGTAAGCACCGGTCTGAATCCTGGCCCCGTGGAGCGCGGGAGGGTGCTTGTGCTGCGTTCACCTGTAGAACTCCCTGCCGGTGGAGACTGTGAAAAGCGTTGGCCTAATCAGTGGTGTTTGACAGGGAGCGAGATGCATCCCCACACAGTGCCTGGGAGCACATCTGGCAGAGGCGGTCTGGGCTCTCAGATCCCCTCGCGTGGGATATCTCCTGAACGGAACCAGAGGAGTGACTGGATGCGGGAGGTGTCCCATCCTTGCAGCAAAACTCAGGGGCCCTTCTCCCTCCCACTATCCCTCCCGCAAGGCCCACTCGGGACATGTGTAGCCCAGGGACATGTGTGGCCACAGTGGGGACTTCCCTCGGGGAACCAGCCAAGGCACCGGGAGCAGGCAAGGGACTGTGATTCGGGGTTCGTGCGGAAGGCTCGTGCGGTTTTCCCAGGAGCAGCTGGCTGTGCCTCACAGCCAGTCATGGGACAGTGTGCCGTTCTCCGTGCTGCACCTTTGGCGGAGGTGTGGGCTCTGGGCTGAGTTCCTGGGGCCCTGGCCGGTTCCAGCTGGCATCCACCCTTCCCCCTGGTCCCGCCAAATGTGTGTGAGCAGCATGGTCCCAGGCGTGCCCTGCAGCTGCCTGCCACGGCCAAGTGCCGCTCGGTCACCAGGCTGCATGTGGTTGCACGTGCTGCTTGCTGCCTCATGCTACGCAGCGTGCAGCTCATGTGACCTGAGTGACATGCTCTTCCCCTCTTCCCTCCGGGCGCCTGGCTCTCCCCCGTCCCGCCCCCCGCCTTTTGGGGGTGCAAACTGCAAACACTCACCAGTGGGTTCCTCCCTGGCCTCGGCCTCGGAAGAGCTGCTGGAGGGGGCCTGCTGGGTGGCAATGCTGGCCTCCTCTCCAGCCACCGCGCCGCCGCTGTCCTCTCCCTCCTCCGGCTCGGTGGGTCGGATGATGGGGGGGGGGCACTGACAGGTGTCCACTGGGACTAGCGGACCTTGTGGGGCTGGCTGGCCCAGAAACGCATTCATCCTGTCGTAGTAGGGGCAGGCATCTGGTCCTGCCCCCCTCCCCTCGCTGGCCCGCACGTACCCCAGCCGCAGCTCCTTCACCTTGGAGCGGACCTGCTCACAATTGCGGCTGGGGTGTCCCTGCTGCACAAGGTTGTCGGCCATCCGGGTGTAAATGTCAACATTGTGTCGGCGTGAATGCAGGTCACGGAGACCCTCCTCCTCCTGCCAGAGGTCCAGGAGGGACTCCAGCTCCCTGGGGGTCCAGGATGGGGCCTGGTGTTTGCGGCTCCTGGGGGCCTCCTGAGCTGGGGGTGCAGGTGGCTCAACACCCTGAGCTGCCATGCTGGGCTGCGAGTGAATCCTGGGCAGCACAGAGGCACGTGGCAGAGCTCAGGCAGCAGGGTCTGTGGTACGCTCCTGCCACGTGTGCCCAGCTGCCTCCGAGCTTTTTAACAGCTTGTGTTACCAGGAAGTCCAGGGCTCCTACGGGGTCTCGCGGCGTCCAAACTACTTTTTTCCGTATCTTCTGCTTTTCTGGAAAAGCTGTCTACACTGGCCCTTTTCCGGAAATGCTTTTCCGGAAAAAGGACTTTTGCCTGAGCAGGAGCAGCGTAGCGTTTCCAGAAAAGCGGCTGATTTTGTACAGTACAGCGTTGTTGCTTTTCCGGAAATTCAAGCGGCCAGTGTAGACAGCTCGCAGCTTATTCCGGAAAAGCGGCTGCTTTTCCGGAATAAGTGGCCCAGTGTAGACACAGCCACTGTAACCAATGTAAAAAGTGGTCATCCTTCAATAAAATAACCTTTCAAAAACAGACTTCAAAGAGAAACAGCAGAACTACAATGTAGTATTTGCTAACTTGCCATTATTACTGGGTTTGAATAGGGACTGGCTGGTTCACTGCAAAAGCAATTTTCCTTCTCTTGGTATTCAAACCTCCTCTTCTACTCTTGAGAATGGGCCACATCCACCCTGAATAGGCCTTGTTGCTGCTGGTTCTCCATTTGATAAGGTAATTCCCTTCTTTTCATGTGCTGGTATATGTATTCCTGCTTCTGTAATTTCCGCACCATATATCTGACAAAGTGGGGTTCTGCCCACAAAACCTTGTGCCCAAATAAATCTGTTAGTCTTTAAGATGCCACAGGACTCCTCATTGTTTTCGTGGATACAGACTAACATGGCTACGCATCTGATACTACCATGTTAGTTACCTTTACTGAAAAGCTGGTTTAGCTAACATGGCAATAGAAGTACATGTGAGTATAGGATCCCAATAAAAGTGTCATAGGTAGGATTATTTTCCAAATCCCAATGTAGACAAGATCAGGAGCTTCTACCTACTATTACCATCACAGTGTTGGCATTTGCCCCTCACAGAACACGAAGGGGTTCAACTTCTAAACAGACAGATCACCCAAGATCTTTGCAGATCTGCAAAGGCATTATGCCTTCAAGCCACTTTCTGACCTTCAACGCAGCACAGACTCATCAGAAGCCATTCTGCTAATTCCTTCTGGATGGCCACTCCTTTTGGGAGGAGGAAATTTGCTGTGCAAGAAGATCTTGTATTAGGGTATGTATACACTTGGGCTGTGTCTACATTGGCATCCCTTTCCGGAAAAGGGATGCTAATGAGACACTTCAGAATTGCAAATCCGCGGGGGATTTAAATATCCCCCGCGGCATTTGCATTTACATGGCTGCCGCTTTTTTCCGGCTCGGGGTTTTTGCCGGAGAAAAGCACCAGTGTAGACGCGATTTTCCGGAAAATAAGCCCTTTTCCAGAGGATCCCTTATTCCTACTTGAATTTCCTACATCTTTCAAGTAGGAATAAGGGATCCTCCGGAAAAAGGCTTATTTTCCGGAAAATCGCGTCTACACTGGCGCTTTTCTCCGGCAAAAACCCCGAGCCGGAAAAAAGCGGCAGCCATGTAAATGCAAATGCCGCGGGGGATATTTAAATCCCCCGCGGATTTGCAATTCCGAAGTGTCATCCCTTTTTCGGAAAGGGATGCCAATGTAGACACAGCCAGGCAGCCTATTTCAGAATAGGGCTGCAAATGTAGGCATTCGGAATTGCAAATCAAGCCCAGGATTTAAATATCCCCTGCTTGAGTTGCATCTTCCTGGCTGGGCACCATTTTTTTGAAATTTACAAGCCTGGATTAACTGCCCGCGTCTACACGCGGCAGTGAAACAGGCATTCAAAATAAAGCCCTATTTTGAGCTACCTGTTATTCCTCCTGCAATGAGATTTAACAGGTAGTTTGAAATAGGGCTTTATTTTGAATGCCCGTTTGACTGCCGCGTGTAGACATAGGCAGTTCTTCCAGGCTGTAAATTTCAAAAAATGGCACCCGGCTGGGAAGATGCAAATCAAGTGTGGGATATTTAAATCCCGGGCTTGATTTGCAATTCCGAATGCCAACATTTGCAGTCCTATTCCGAAATAGGCTGCAAGTGTAGACATACCCTTAGTTAATTACAACAGGATCAGCATTAATTTAATCCAAGGATCCACATAAAGTTAAGGATGGCATGGCAAGCCATTGCCAAGGAAAACTGCTGAACTTAAACCCTAACCCTCCCTCTACCAGCTCCTCTCTTCCCCTGCTGCAGTCTACTTCCTGCAAAGTGTAGCGTCTTTCTTCAGGAGGGACAGAACCCTATAAAGCCTGCATTCCTTCTTTCTGTTCTCCATCCTCCCCAAATCCACTGCTGTTTGCACTCCTCCTCTTGCAAGAGTGAAGAGAAAAAACTCCTTTTACATGATTTTAAGCCTGTCAGTTTAATTCCCAGGTCTTCATTTCCACCTGCTGTAGTCCTGAAGGGAACTTCTTTAAAAACAAACAATTACTAATTGAAATGTTACAAGCTCTTTGATCCATTGTTGTTTTAAAGATACTGTAAGAGGGCCATAGTGGAACTAAGACATTAATGGATGGTGAGATCTTTCTTGAAATGGCCTTATTATAGATGTTGAATAGGCCTGGGTAATTGCCCAGGGCCCAGTGTTTTAAATTGTCCCAGAGCGCCTAGACGACAACACTGCTATTGTCGCAGTGGCGGTAGGCAGAATCCCAATCCCCTTTGAATTGCCATTGGAGTGCCTGAGTGCCATGTTGGGCACTCTGTGTAGCTTTGAGGGTAGGGGTTGCTAAGGGATGACTATCCTTGGCCACTCTCCTTCTGGAGATATGGAGTTGGGCCCACCCACACCTTGTCCCCAATCCTGCAGTGGCTGTCGACTCCATGGATGTTGAAAAACAAAGGGGTAATAAATGAATACCCTCATGTATAAGTTTGAAGAATTGCAAGTGCCTGTCTTGCAGGAGAAACTGTTCAGCTATGTCATAGAATCATAGGACCAGAACAGACCTTAAGAGGTCATCTAGTCTGGTCATGTCAATATATGAGAATTTAGCAGCACTGGTAAAATCTAATATGTTGACTGGAATTTTTAGTGGATTCAGGATACAAGAGTCCTTGAGTGTTAGATTTATTTTTTATTTTTAAGAGCTTCTGCTTGAATTAGAGCGACTTCTGCTTGAATTAAAGGAAACACTTTAACTTGTGCGTTCACATTTTCAAAGATTTCAATCAATTTTAGAGAATAAATGACAGTCTGTTTACAAGTGATCCATTACCAAAAACTGTCAGTTTGGTATAATCAGTTCCCTTCGTTTTGGAACTTTTTCCACTCCTTTCACTGACACATGTATCTTTCCCAATGCAAAGGGAAAAAAGTAATGGATGAGTCAAATCCTGCTTGCATTACTTATGCAAGTTGTTGCTGTCTTTATTAGGATTACTCACAAGAGCAAAATGAGCAGCTTTTGGCTTCTAGCTGGGATGAGAATGCTCAAAGTCATTAATGGTATTTCCAAAGCTCCCCTAAAGCATCCTGGGTTTGCAAGGAATGTGAATCAGACTGCATATACACTCCACATAAACAATGACTGTAAAATGACTAGCCATTTATTTATTGCAGGAAATTAAATATGGAACATGTGATTGGATTTGATTGTACTGGTTAGTTAATTGGGTTGCTGTGGCTGTAATTATATGATTTCCTATTAAAAAAATCATTGCCACCTTCATATGATGGCATTTTCTGTTAGAGTCACTGATCCAAACAGAATAGTGACAGAAGTCCTGTATTTTGATCCAAACAGTTCTCACTCTGAGCCACTCTGTTTTCCAATAAGCCTGCTTATGACACACAAAAATTTTTTAAAAAAAAGCTGAAATGACAGTACTTGAATTTTCTTCCTGTTTAGCAGTCCAAATCTAAGAGCATGCTTGCAACACACTATATAATATGTTATACAAGATATAACTGTGCATGGAACATCCTGATTGATTTACTCATTCTCAAGCCTTGACTATGCAAAAAACTGAAAACATTGAACTGAAGATTTGGTTTAAAATTAGAGCACTGAAAAAACATACACACAACTAACAGTTATTCTGGAAAGACATACTGTTTCTTCCCATGCCACTTTGGGAATTCAATCACAGGATTAATGCTATACATTGACTAAATGTACACTGCTTTTTAAGTTTTTTTTTTTTCTGGCTGGCAAATGGAAATAAAACATATCACTTATGTATCCCAGTAAGGGGTGGTTTCAGAGACAGGAACAAGCCAAATAAAAACTGCAGCCAGAATACACACTGTATTCCATTTACAAAACAAACATTAGACAGAGGAATAATAATCCCTTCTTAGGGAAAATATAAATTTTCAAAATGAATCCCCAATCTAAAATGAATTACTGTAATAGCTACAATCCTAGTATGATCACTGATCAGAAAGGCACAGCTGACCACCAGCTGTGACACATTTTTGGTAAAGCAATTCCACATCCCCCTTTTGCTGCACTCTTCTTATATGAATATATGTCCCCATTGAATCAGATGGCAGGTTATTAAATGCATGGACAAGAGGATCGCAGAAGGATTCTCCTTTAGTCTAAGTGATTGTTGTATAGCCACTACTCACTTCAGTTGAGTGCAGCATAAAAAGGAACTACTGCAGCTCTAAATTGAAAGATGCAAAAAACTAGATACAAATCAAATAATTTTTCTTCAACTACTATAAAAAAACCCCAAGTCATTACATTGGCTGTAGTGCACATTGACACCAAATTAACTGTACATATACATGCTATGCTAACTGATACACGCAGTCTCTGATAGTTTTAAAAGCTATATTATGTATGGCTATGCCATTGATCTTAGCATACTTAAAATAAGTTGTGACAATTCAACCACCTATGACAATTGATAAAAGATGTTATGATGTAATAAAAATGTAACCAAAATATGAAATTATAACATTAGCTGAGATCACCACAGAGGAAAAAAAAAAGCAAACACTTTATGCTTAAAAATATGCTGCATTATCATGGAGTCAAGGTCTGAAAGAACATAAAGCCCAGATAACACTAGTAAAAAAATCCAGTATAGGATTCTTCACTGAAACCTCTATGTATGCATGTTCAACATGAGACCAACTATGAGTGACATGACATCAGTAAAAATTCTACATTATTTGCTTGCTAGTGAAATTCAGATAGCAGGCCAATGGTTAAGCAAATAATCAAACACATCCTATACGCTGTCCTGAGAACAAGACCTACACCACCTTCCTCTCCATCCCCCATCAAAACACAACATAGACCTATGGATTTCCATTTCCCCTCCCACATTAGGCAACCTCAAGGCAGTGGTAGGACTGAAAGCTGCTCTGAATCCAACAGGAACACACAACTGAACCCCTGCCACTGTATCTTGAGTCCTGTGTCCAATGGATGAGGCAAAGCCACACATTAGCCATCCTACCCCTCCAACCAATCATCTTCACCTGTCTAAGGCAAACAAAACAAACTGCCGGGAGGGGGGATTCTTTGTTGTATGACCTGCCAGTCCCTGCAGGCTAGGATAGTTGGTAGCATGGACCATTTGCCAGAAGGCCCACTGCTTAGACAACCGGGTCCTTTCTTAGCCGACCCTTCCCAAGCCCATGCCAGCTCTATGAACGCTACTGCTGCCTTTTTACAGAGAGCATTTACCAGCAGGCAGGGTGTGCATCTCACCCCACACAGCACGCTTTGCAGAGACAACATGCCGGGCTGGGGGGGGGGGGGAGTGAGGAACTACACGTCCCCTTTCCCCCCCATGTCAGGAGTAAAATTCAGTCTCCGCAAGGGCGTCCAGCGCCTCCCCCCTCCCGCGGGGCGGAGGGAAGCAGAGCCCATCCCGTCGCAAGCAGGGGAGAAGGAGGAAGAGGCAGCAGCCCCCTACCTGGAGGATGCCGGTGCGGGCACAGATCATGCTCCCCCGAGCAGGAGCCAGGGCAGGTTTTAGATCCCACATGTGCTGCTCATGGCCAGGCGGGGCGGCGGGAGAGCTCAGCGCCCGGCTCGCGCCGTGTCCCCACAGCGCCGGGACAGGGGCGGGTGCGCGCGCGGCTGTGTGTGTGTGTATGTGAGGGTGTGTATGTATGTATGTCAGGGTGTGTGTGTGTGTGTGTGTGTCAGGGTGTGTGTGTGTGTGTGTGTGTATGTCAGGGTGTGTGTGTTAGGTGTCAGCCCCCGCGAAGACGCGCCACAGTCCAGCACCAGCCGCCGCAGCTGATACGCCTGCAACGCTAATGCCGCTGCTCCCTCCTCCTCCCGCCCATCCCTACCTCCAGCCTCCTTCCTCTCCGGGTACCAGGCAGATGGAGCCAACCGCAAGCCGCGGCTCGCACGGATCAGCGCCACCCAGCCCTTCCCCTGCTCCTCCTCCCCCGCCCGCACACACCGAGCAGGGAGACCTGCTGCTGCTGCTGCTGCTGCTCCTGCTCACTTCCCCCCAGGCCGAGCCTCCCCCATTCCATCCTCCCCCCACAAATATGGGCTGAGCCCCTCATTGCACGTATCGACTCCAGCCCACTCACGCCTGCATGGAGACGGACGCGCGCGCTCACGCCCGTATTGACACCGCTTTGGAATCTAACGCACACACACACACACACCCGCCAACAGAGATGCACCCCACACACACACACACACACACACAGAGGTGCACCACAGAGAGAGATACAAGACCCCCCCAAATCCGCCCATGCCGATCTCCCTGGGTTCACCGCTGTCCGGCCCTCCTTACCAAGGGAATTGCACCCGCACGCACACGGCCCCGCAACCACGAGGTCTAACACGCACCTGATTCCCCCGTGGAACTCCCCACCGGCCCTGCCCCCGACGGAGACTCCAGAACGCGCTCGGTCAGTGCCGCCCGCACACGCGGGGGAGGGTTTACACACACGCGCCAGCAAACGCCCGCTCGGCTCCGTCCACATACTGGGTCTGATTCTTTCCCAGCTACTCCGGCGGAAATGCGACGTAACTATTGAAATCACTAGGGGGCTCGCCTCATGTAAAAGCGGCGTATGCAAGTCTGAGCAGCACCAGGCCAAATGAATCCACTTTGCCCGCTGCCTTTCCTTATGTTGTTCTCAGATCCCTCCCAATAGCTCTCCCCTAGCGCGTTATCCTCGTGGGCTCTCATCATTAATTTCTTTCTCCCACACAAAGAGACCTATCTGAAATGATAGCCTGGGAAGGCACTGTTGCCGCTTTAGCAGCTGCACCTCCCTCTCTGGGGGGAACACACACCATTCAGTTTCCTTCCTATGTAATTGGGGATCTTTGTGCTCCCTCCTCCCCCGTTCTCCCCGTACCGAAAGCATTTTACGAGTTGCACTACTTGACAAAGAAAGGTGGAAATCTCCATCTGGAAGGGGGAGTGAATTGGTTGCAAACCACAGCTAATGATCCGTGCAGAGGTGCCACACACTCATTACTGCCAAATAGGTTCCGCATTTATGCAAGCATCAATTCCTGCATCCATCGACCTGCCAAAAATAGACAGGGAATGCTGTGGTGGGTTTCAGTGAGCATCCACAGTTAAAGTGTTGTATATGTACCCATCAGATGGAGGAAAAAAGAAAGGCACTTCCACCAAATATCAGCTTCAGATTTCATCTAGAACAAACAAAAGATCAGGCTTCTAAAAATCTGCTTCAACCCAACCAGTATTTTTATAAGCAAATAAAATGTCATTAATGTTTTTATTACTATCATTATTCTGGCAAAGTATGGTTTGTTTGGTTTTTTACCTTAAACTGGCAAATTTTTGTGGCAATACTGCAAGGCTCATGTAGAACTTAATTTGTAACCTAAAACAAAATATTCTATAGAAGTGACAAAGCAAAATATGGGTACAAATGTTCCCAGTAGTGTTTACTTCATGGCAGAGGTTGAGAAATTGTTTTGTATCTAAGCCCCTCTTTTTAGTAACATCTGTTAGGACTGAAATTTACCCTGATTGGTATCAGCCTAAGGGTGGTTTTTCTTAGACAAGGCTTGAAATCAATCAACTTAGTTATTTTTTAGTTAAAAATATTTATTAATTGTCTTTCACACTGTGGCATTTTAGTTCAACTCATTTAACTTAAAAAAAGGAGAAATAAAAAATTGAAAGTTGGCACAAGCATAGTCCTCATTGACAAAAGAAAGTTAAGCCAAGTTTGGGAAAAAATGGTTCAATGTTTTAATCACATTCAATTAGAGGATTAAATAACCTGTTCTGTCAGTTTATAAAATAGGTTTAGTGTCACCCTATGTCTACACTACATGTTTTGTCGGAAGAGGCAATGCAAACAAAGCGCTTATTAGCATTTTCTCGTACTTTATTTGCATAATCTATTCCAATCCGTTTTTGCTCAAGAGGTTTTTGCGCAAAAACATGCTGTGTGGATGTGTCCATTTTGCACAAAATCCCTTTTTGTGCAGGATCCTTATACCTCTCCAGGATTTTTGTGCAAAACAGACATGTCCAAATGAAGCATAGAATCATAGAATCATAGAATACTAGGACTGGAAGGGACCTTGAGAGGTCATCGAGTACAGTCCCCTGCCCTCATGGCAGGACCAAATACTGTCCATCCCTGATAGACATTTATCTAACCTACTCTTAAATATCTCCACAGATGGAGATTCCATAACCTCCCTGGGCAATTTATTCCAGTGTTTGACTACATTGACAGTAAGGAACAAACAGTTAGGAACAAACCTAATTCCTTCAGCCTTCCCTCATAGGTCATGTTCTCTAGACCTTTAATCATTCTCGTTGCTCTTCTCTGGACCCTCTCCAATTTCTCCACATCTTTCTTGAAATGCGGTGCCCAGAACTGGACACAATACTCCAACTGAGGCCTAACCAGCGGAGAGTAAAGCGGAAGAATGACTTCTCGTGTCTTGCTCACAACACACCTGTTAATGCATCCCAGAATCATGTTTTCTTTCTTTGCAAGAGCATCACACTGCTGACTCATATTCAGCTTCTGGTCCACTATAACCCCTAGATCCATTTCTGCCGTACTCCTTCCCAGACAGTCGCTTCCCATTCTGTATGTATGAAACTGATTGGTCCTTCCTAAGTGGAGCACTTTGCATTTGTCTTTATTAAACTTCATCCTATTTACCTCAGACCATTTCTCCAATTAGTCCAGGTCTTTTTGAATTATGAGCCTATCCTCCAGATTAGTCGCAACCCCTCCCAGCTTGGTATCATCTGCAAACTTAATATGCGTACTTTCTATACCAATATCTAAATCGTTGATGAAGATATTGAACAGAGCTGGTCCCAAAACAGACCCCTGCAGAACCCCACTTGTAATGTCTTTCCAGCAGGATTGTGAACCATTAATAACTACTCTCTGAGTACGATTATCCAGCCAGTTATGTACCCACCTTATAGTAGCTCCATCTAAGTTGTATTTACCTAGTTTATTGATAAGAATATAATGTGAGACCATATCAAACGCTTTACTAAAGTCTAGGTATACCACATCCACTACTTCTCCCTTATCCACAAGACTCATTATCCTATTAAAGAAAGCTATCAGATTGGTTTGAGAAGATTAGTTCTTTACAAATCCATGCTGACTGTTCCCTATCACCTTGCCACTTTCCAAGTGTTTACAGATGATTTCCTTAATTACTTGCTCCATTATCTTCCCTGGCACAGAAGTTAAACTAACTGGTCTGTAGTTTCCTGGGTTGTTCTTATTTCCCTTTTTATAGATGGGCACTATATCTGCCCTTTTTCAGAAGCATGAGAAAATGCTAATCAGCACTTCATTTGCATTGCCTCTTCTGACAAAACACATAGACTGTGTCTACACTGCACCCCTTTTCCGGAAAAGGGATGCAGATTAGACACTTCGGAATTGCAAATCGACGGGGGATTTAAATATCCCCCGCGGCATTTGCATTTACATGGCTGCCGCTTTTTTCTGGTTTGGGGATAAGCCGGAGAAAAGTGCCAGTCTAGACGCGATTCCCCGGAAAGTAGGAATAAGAAGTCCTCCGGAAAAGGGCATGGTTCTTCATGTGCTACCTGTTATTCAAACTGGCAGCTCCCATTCTGGAGAGAAACACCAATGGGGTTGTACTGGGGGTGGGAGCAGTACCTGAAGCCTTCCTCTCTCCGCTCTGAGATCACAATTTTGAAAGAAAAATGCCCAGCAGCAGCTTTTCTGAGCGGTGTGCAAGTGGGGCTCTGCTGCGTCCAGAGGTCGGATATGGTGGCTTGGCGGGCTAAATCCAGCCCGTGGATCATATTTTGCCCCAGCCTGCTCTATCAGCCCCCAACATTTCCATGATATGGAAAAGAATCCTATTCTAGGCACATCCTGTTTTCCTGGCAGAACCAAACTCTGACCTTGATTTGAGTTAGAATAGTAGAAAGCTGTATACCAAATTTGGTGGTCCTAACTTTTACCATTTAGAAGGTGTTCTAGAACATATGGGCTCATTGATGGACAGACGGACTTACGGACAGACAGACAGATGCACAAACTCATACACACATACATTAGGTGCAACATAAAAATAAAGTAAAAGACAGTCATTGCCCCAAAGAAGTAAAATCTAAAGCCCTAACCCTGTAAAAGACAAAAATGCAAGAGGCAAAAACAGAGACATGGAGTTGAAATGACTTGCCCGATGTCACACAGCAGTTTATTGGAAGAGCTGAGAATAGAACTAACATTTCTTGACTCTCAGTTTCTTGACTCTCAGCAGTGTATGAGCATTTTGAGGGTGAATCAATATAGTCTTAGAAGAATATCAGAAAAGCTCTCAAATTGCTACAGGAGGCCATCACAGCCAAAAACAATCCCAGAGACTAGTAATTTAGTTGGACTGTATTATTTATTTTTAAAGAGCAAAACATTTTAGAAGCAATAATAGCATTGCAACTATGGAAGCCAAAGATATGATGCAAGAAACTGCAAGTCTGAGAGTAAGGATATAGCTAGCTATTTGAAATATGTACACACATTCTGGTCACCCAAGCCCCCTTCGCCCACACTAAACTAAACTGGCCATCACACATAAATGATTCCCAACAGTGAGTACAGCTAGTTACAGAGATCTAGCAACTGAATAATTAAACATAATGATCTCCCAGAAAGTTGTGTGCTGTATTATACTGTACACGCCTGCCTATATCCCCATTCGACCAGTTGTAAACAGATTGCCTCAAGATCAGGCAGAAATTTCTCGTCTCACCGTAATGAATTTTATTTTTCCACTTTCAGAACCATTCAATACCAGCAGCCTTTGAAAATTAGACAGTGGACAAGACAGACCTAAAATTTCATCCAGTTATACTAACGCCTGTGGTCATAACATCTGAAATGAGTGCAAACTTCACAACAGGCATTGTTCTGTTTCTGAATTAGCTAAAATGGTAAAATCAATAAATGCTCTAAAATACACACTGCTAAATCCAGCTAAATCCTTATTCAGCACTCAGTTCTGCCTTGTAGAGGCAAACCTAATGTCAGGGGCAGGTTTGAGCCACACCACACCAACAGAAGCACTTGAAAGGCATCATACTTAAGAAAGCACCATGCCTTCCAAAGTTCCTTGGAACACGGAATTAAAAACCCCTCTTAAAGGAACACATCACACATTCTGCTTCATAGCCAGCCAGGGCTGTTGTTACCCATACATAGAATAGACAACTGCATAGGTCACCTGAAAATTTGGGATACCACTGGGTCTTAATGTCCACACCTCACCTTCCTCTCCCTGTTATGCGGCTCTGCTTCTTCCAGAGATGATGTAGTTAACTTAAAAGTGAAAAAGCCTGCCAAACCTATTAGCAGAACATTGAACCTGTGAAAGAGCCATTCAAGTGGTAATGAAGCTATTGAACAGGCATTTGGCAACACCTGTCAGTCTCTGACCTTATTGTGTTAGTCTACAGGATCTGCGTTAAAAATCCCCTTTAAAAATAGTTCATTAGTGTATTGCTGAAGACTATAGAATCACATCTCTAAATAATCATCCACCCTCCACCCCAGGTTTCTGTTGAGCATAGGAGTACCAGTTTAATAGTATTGTGTAGGACCTATAAATCCTAAGGACAGCCCAACAGCCAATTAATTTCCTAATACTTTGGGGTTGATAATGACCCTAACCCCATAAACACTGCTTAATGTTCTTCAGTAGTGTGGAAAACTGTTCTTCTGACAATAAGGAGACAACACTACAAGGAACTGGCAAATTAAGATAAAGACAGAAAAACCTCAAAGTCTGTAGATCATAATAATATAAAGCCAAAATCGTTCTTGGTTACACCGTGCAATTTCAGTGAAGTCAGTGGGGTTGCACTAGCAAAACAGAGCAATATTTTGGATACATGTGAGAGAGAGAAAGAGTATATGCATTCATACAGACCCAAAATACATACATTAACAACATATGGTAAATCGCTTTTATCATGCATCTTTGACCCCCTCATCTATACTCAGACTGTTAATCTATGCAGCTGAGTCCACTTTTAACTTTTCAAACAAAGCTGCTTTGAACAACTTCCAATAGTTTATTAAATAAAACAAAACAAAGAAAAACCTGCCTTAAAATGTTTTCATCTTTTCCTTAAATGGGAAATTTCCTCCTCAAAATTAAATCCAGGATAAAAATTATTCAGTTTGTAGCATCGATAAGCTTTGGACTAAATATGCATGGACTCATTTCTTAGAATAAAATTTAGAACAAGAACTTTCCACCACTGGAATAGATGTTCCAAAGGCTATGTCTAGAATACACTGATCTATCGGAAAAGGGTATGCAAAATGGTATGCTCCACATTTTGTGTTCCTTTTTTCCAATTTTTTTTTCGGAAGAGGCATTTCCAATATTTGTCCCATCTATACTGGGACAAACTTTGGAAATTCCTCCTCTTTCAGAAGAGCCCTTCTTCCTCATGGAAGGAGGAAGACAGGGCTTCTGAAAGAGCCCTGTCTTCTGCTCTTCTGCAAAAAAAAAGTGGAAGAGCAGATGTGTTCCCTGGACATGGTGGAGTTTTTCTGGGATACCTCCCGTATCCCAGGAAAACCCCATAGTCAAGACATAGCCAAAGAGAATCATAACATTCCTAATAATCAGAATGCTATAAAGCCCAATATCTCAGGCACATCAAGGCACAGACTCAAGTGCTGGTGGACCCCAGTGGAAAGGAGGAACCTATCATTTCTAGCCCTGTATCTAGAATCTGATTTATCTTAATCTAATCTAATCTAATCATTTATACCATAATCATCTCCATTGTAAGTACCTTACACAAGTTCACAGAAACAGGTAGCTCTTGACAGATTGCCCATTGACAGGGTCTGAATAAACTGAGGAGTTCAAAAAGCAGCTCAAGATGCAAATTGTATGTCTCAGGGCCATCTTTAGTAGATACACAGTCAAATTGTGAATAGTTTCAAATGTAGCAGAGAGGCATGTAAAGCAAAAAATAAGACAGATTCTAGATTTATTTGGGTTTCTAGTCACAAGAGGGGAACACCACCAATATGTTGGGCATAATGTTATTTGCTCTGTGACAATGCTTTAAAAAGGAAAAACAGAACAGTTTAATGAACCAGCACTGTTAAAACTAACAGACAAAAGTTGAGTAGTTCTGATTAGAGATGCGAATGGGTAACCGGTTAACTGGTTGCCTGGTTCCCTGGGAGCAGCCCCCCAACCGTGGCCTGTCACAGATGGAGGCCTTCCCCAACCCTACTAGGCCCCAATGCGGGACTGCCAGCTGGCACCCCACTCTGGCTGCTGGGGCTGGGAGCGGGAGATTTGCGAGCTGGGACGCTGGAGTGGTTCCCTGCCTGTGATCTCGCTTAGTCACGTTTCCTGGTGATTCACTCTCTGCTTTTGCAACTTTGTTGGTGCAATACCTCTAGCCACCAGCCTCCTGACAGTTTGAAATATTCCTGTGTCAGTGTACTGAAGGCTATCACCTGAGCCACCACTCTGGTCACTATTAGTACTAATTAGGTTCCCCTAGAGAAGAACTAATTGGACAGAGGTGTACCTGATTATCAGGGCAAATTGAGGCAATTAAGTCAGTGAACCAATTAGCCCATTATCAGGGAAGTTGTATAAAAAGGAACATGAAGGTCTTGCTCAGAGGAAAAATAGAAAGAGGATAATAGAAGGTTAGGAGAGTCTTATGAGGGGTGCGTGTCTTACCTGGAGTCTCTTGAATACAGATTCCTCCTTATCTTTGGAGAACTGGTTGGAAAGTTGAGACACAGTGTGTAAGGTGACAGTGATGCCACTATGTACTAGTGGAGGGATTAAAACTCTAGGGCTGTGTCTACATTGGCAAGATTTTGCGCAAAAGCAGATGCTTTTGCGCAAAATCTTTCCACCTGTCTACACTGGCTGTGAGTATTTGCGCAAGAACACTGATGTTCTAATATATAAAATCAGTGCTTCTTGCGCAAATATTCTGATGCTCCTGCTCAGGGATAAGCCCTCTTGCACAACTGTTCTTGCGCAAGAGGCCAGTGTAGACAGGCAACGTTAATTTCTTGCGCAAGAAAGCCCGATGGCTAAAATGGCAATCGGAGCTTCCTTGCACAAGAGAGCATCTACCCTGGCACGAATGCTTTTGCGCAAAAGAACATCTCTTGTGCAAAGGCACATGCCAGTGTACACACTCTCTTGCTCAAATACTTTAACGCAAAAACTCTTGCGTTAAAAGTATTTGCGCAAAATCACGCCAGTGTAGACGTAGCCTAGGTAAACTATGCATAGGTATTTATAGTAAAGAAGGTCTCAGACATTGTTCTGTATTGTGTAAAAGGTAGGTGAGGTGTGACATGCTACACTCTCATAATTATATACAATATTCCAAGGGGAGTTTCCTCATTTGCACTCCTGGAGTGTATTGACCAAATTCTACAGTATGTAGCGCACACAACTGCATTGACTAGCATGAGAGTATCTCTCACTGTGGGAGTGGGAGAATTTTGGCAGATGAAAGGAAGTCCTAATGTGTGTCTACAGGAAGACTTATTATGCAGTGAGGCAGGGTGTCAATTTACAGCATATTAGTTTGCTGTGCAATAAATGGCTGTATGGACAGCAATAGGTCAAAACTCACCCAAGAACTTCTAAGTTTCAGTGGGAGTTAGGCCCAGGTAACAGAGAACAAAATTGGGTTTGCATCATGACACATTCTCTGTAAAAGAGTGTATAATGCAAAAAGTTGACTAGATTTTCAAAATAAAAACTGTGACATTTGTATGACAGTTTTAGGGTTTACAAAATCCTTGTACAGAAGAACTTTGTGACCTCACTACTGTGTGCTTCCAGCTCAACTCCAGCTCAATATGCATGTTTCAAGGGTTTGTCTAGACTGTGTTGCTATTTTGGTATACAGAAAGTATCCCGAAATAGCAATGCCGCAACTTTAAAAGCGCCCTCTATTTCCCAAAATAGCTGGCACACTATTCTGGTGTCCCTGTAACTCTTGTTCCATGAGGATTAAAGGATTTGTTGGAATAGTGACTTATTTTGAAATTTGGCACTGTGTAGATGCCAAAATTAGCTGTGTACACAGCACCAAATTTCAAAATAAGCTTTTTCAATTTACACTCGGAATAAATCGAGACTCAGAAAAACTTATTCCAACAGAAGGGTGCTGTCTAGATACACCCATAGAGTGAAATTTTTCCCTCCAGTAACTTAGGGTGAGTCTAGACAGAACTCTTCTGTCGGAATAAGCAACGCAATTTGTGCTGTGCAAATTGTGTAGCTTATTCCAAGTCTAAGTCGAAAGAGCTTATCGTGAAATTTGGCACTGTATAGACAGTGCCAAATTACAAAATAAGGCACTATTCTGACAAATGCCTAATCCTCATGGAGTGAGGGTTACAGAGATACCGGAATAGCGCGCCTGCTATTTCGGGAAATAGTGGACGCTTTTAAAGACATCGTGTTGCTATTTCAAGATACTTCTGGTATCCCAAAATAGCAATGCAGTCTAGATGTACTCTCAGTATTCTATGAAACACTGATCAAGAGTCATGACCATTCATTGAGTGAAAGAACAGTTTTGAGAGTATTTACGCTCATTTGACTTTTCTCTTCACCCCAAACATCATTCATCACATTGAATTCTCATTCCACAGGCATGTTTGTTCCTGGTAAACAAAGTGAATTTTACTTGAGAAATACAGAATAAATATATTTTGAAGAATCATTTTGTAGTTATAAAGAAGCCTCATACATTTTGGATAATGAGATGAAAAACTAGGTCATTTCAGGTCCTATGATTTTAGAGAACATGTGGACATCATACAAAAAACAGAGACATAAAGTCACTTTAATGTTTAAAGATGCCTTTTGTGATAATATATTCTCATCTTGAGCTAAGTGGGTTGTGGGAGAAAGGTGAAATATGCTGCACATGTTTTATCCTATCTTTTCTTGCACTTGTAGAAAAAAAAATAGGCTTGGGGCTCTCCCAAAGGAGATGCCATCAGCATCTAGTCCCTAACTTAGCATTCTTTCTTCCTAAGCCATAACAAATGAATAAGTAATCTAAAGTGGTTTAAGCTTTCAATTGCGCTTTTAATCCTGCAAGCATGAGACTCTATCATTTTGCCATTGTGAGGTCATTTTGTCTTGGCAGAAAATCTGTCGCTGTAGAATGGATTGGTGACAAACTGAAAATACTACATTTGTGATATGTGTCCCATTGAAGTCATAATGGCAAGATGTGTTGGGCTTTGTGGGATGTTTACTGTTCAGATTTATATTAGTGTACAAGGGGCCTTTTGTCTCTGATGGAGTTGGATGTCTGTTCTGGATATTACTACTTTGCCCTTTTCTGTAATCTTTGCCTTTTTTTATATTGTGTATATACCATTTAACAGCATCCAACTAGTCCAACAATGACAGCTTGATTAGAGATGACAGGAATATATGCACTCTACTGTGAAAAGCTTACATATAGTACAAAGCAGCAATTTCTCCACACTGCACATTTGTCCAAGTTGGAAGTTCATATCTTCTCATACCTTGTTTATATGACCACTTGTTATAGATTATTCTCCCTACTGGCACTCAGAACTGCATAACCCACTCTGACACATTCATACTATCTGCAAGAATGCTCCTGACTAATATTATCTAATATCTGTCACTATATCTTTGCATTGCATAATTGGGATATCTCATCTGACAGCTATGCTTTGGGCAATCAGCTAGGTGTTACTGCTTCGGGCTCCACTTTTACAGCATTTGGGTAAACACTCCTCACTGAAATCTCAGCCATGCCTTTTGCCTCATTCTGAACATGTCCAAGGATCTGATGGTATGATAAAGACCTCTCAAATGGAATAATCTGGCCAATAATTATTGTTGCTTGAGTAAACAGGAATCAGAAGGGAGAAGGAGAAACCAAAATCTCTTACCTCTGAAATAATGGAATCCACTTGCCTTTAAACATTATTTTCATGACAAAATGTAATATTATATAACATTCACAAACAGAATGAAACAAGGGCAACACTAATCAGTATATGAGCATGTTATATGAGTTACTAAATTACTAGAGCACTTACCCATCTTGATCAAAAGAATTCCAGCCCTAGGGCTGCAGTAATTTGCATGGCCTACTTTTTGCAGTTTTTCTAATTGTTTGATATGTGGTTACACATTGGTTTCACATTCCTCCTTCTAACTTCCTTATGCCCTCTTTTCTTGTGAAGCCACATACCTGTTTTCTGCAGAACAAACAGCAGTAGCTATCTTCATGCTTGGGAAAAAAAGATATAAGATTGCATAAAATGTTATTTGACACAGGTAAGCATATTACCGGGGTTTCTGTTAATAGCATGAAATAACCTCAGAGTATGTCTACAATACAGGACAAAGTCAAATTAAGATATGCAACTTCAGCTACATTAATTGCGTAGCTGAACTCGAAGTAATTTAACTCGGCTTTTGGCACTGTCTACGCTGCAGAAAGTCGAAGGAAGAACACTCTTCCTTCGACTTCCTTACTCCTTGTGAAAGCAGGGTTACCAGCATCCACTGGAGTGCCTCTTTCACTTTGAATTAGCTGTCTTAATTTGACTGCTAATTCAAACCCTGTAAAATTGACCCTTCAATCTTGCTCTGTAGTGTAGATGTACCCTGTTGGAAATAAGCCAGGACACTCTGGATGCAGGTGAAAACAAGCGGAGGATTTATTATACATCAGCTGATGGAGTGACACGCAGGGGTTACCCTGGTGAACACTGGTTAATTAACACTATACAATAGGTTATATAGTCAGCAGGTGGACGGAGGAAAAATGATTTGATAGGTCTAGCAGCAAGACGAAATGAGCACATAAGCCAATAGAACTACTAAAGATTACATAATATCTCCGCCCATTGCAAAGTAACAGCTCGTTAATTAATATACAGGTGGTTATTGTTCAAATTCCAAAACATGTCAGCAAAACAGTAATAACATTTTAGTCTGCATAGATGATGATGTTGCTATAGCAGGCGGGTATGGCCTTGAGTTGGTGCAGCACTTGGTTCTCAGGCTTATTATCTAGGAGTGAAGCAAGACAGTTTAAGCAGATTTTATGAATGTTATCTTAAGCAAAATGTGTTATGTTACCAACTGAGACCCTGTCCGAGTGTTTTAGAACGTGGTTGCTATGGTGCCCAGGGTCTTTTACTGTCTGCAGCTCTTATCCTGACTGTGGTGTTCCCAGGCCTTAATACTAGAATGGAGTTATGCTGTTTAGAGGCCTACTAGCACATTTAGGGCTGCCTCAGTTTACCCTACAGTCCTCACTGAATAGCCCAACTATCTTATATTATTTAGTTTATTCATTAATAAATAAGGTTCTCTAGGAAATATTTGTTTCTTACTGAATTATGAATTTTGGCTTGTGAAAAGATTGATCCTGGATCTCAAAACTCCTGTGAATTCAATGGTCTTAGTTGCTTCATTGTGCAGTCAGGAATCTAGCTCAAATGATATCACCACAGCTGGAAAAAAATGGATACTCTGATTGACAAGCTCAGCACAAAGGCCACCAATTGATTTGTTTTAATTAGCGTATGTTTTTGTTAATTTATTTATTATTTATTTGGTGTTCTGAATTTGAGTTACATTATAATGTGACACATTAAAAAAAAAAAGAAGCCACAACTTCTGGAACTTATTAACTATCTTTCTGCTAAAGTCAACCCCTCACTGCGTTATAACTTATCAGCCAAGAGAAATCAATTATTCACCTTCTTGAGATTACTCATGTGTTGATGTGCTTTGCTAGAATGGAGTCCGAGGATGTGCTGCCAGTATTGTCAATGGGAAAACTCCCAGTGGAAGATCAAGTTCCAAATTGTCATGGAAGCAATCCTCATCCTTTGAAGCAATGTCTCCTAGTCAGGATATGGTTGATGTAGATTGACTGCCTGCCAAACCCTCTCAGTCTAGGATCTGAAAGTAATACACTGTCCAGCTCACTCATTGGTAACTGAAGATTTCTTCCTTCAGAATTTATTCGAAGATTCTGTTGGTAAGGAAGCAGCCTCATAATTATCTTACTCTGCAGGACTATCAGGAGAAATATGATGCAGGCCCCAGCCCACGAAGGACCCAGTGGTGATTATGGGGGACCATTCCATCCCTAGGTTGGTTGGGGCAGCCACCGCAGGGCCCCCCAAAGCACCAGGCCCTGTGCAAATGCCTCTAACTACAGAACAGCCCTGTACACACCTCACTCAGGCCATAGGGACATCCTGGCAGTGGCATGGCGCTAGCAGCCAGAAGCTGCTCTAGGCTCACTATCCTGCCGGTGATGGTGGCGGAGGCCCCAGAGGTTTTTAAATTGCCTGAGGGTGGCAGGCGGCACAGGAGGATATTCAGGGGGGAAAGGCACAGGCCAGCAGATGAGTGTGTGTGGTGGGGGAATGCACACAGAGACTCCTGCTGCCTTCCTGAAGTCCTGCCAGAGCTGGTGATCACTGGCCTGTTAGGAGGATTTGAGGATTGGCACTAGCCCTAACTCCTGACATAGGATTTTTCACTGGGCTTCCTCTTCCTCTTTTTGGCAATGTCTCCAGCAAGTTAAGGGTATATGTTCCAGCTCACATCGACAGTCTCACGCTAGCTTTAGAGCTAGCCCATTTAAAATAGTATAGCAGTGGTAGGGCTGTCAGCAGTGAGGAGAAGCATGGGCTAGCTATTCCGCAAGAGCCCCTGCATACATACCTGGCACAGGTAACTCTTGCTGCTGCTTATTGCTGCCCATACACTGCTACACTATTGTTTTAACACACTAACTCAGGAAGAGCTAGCACAGGTATGTCTATGCAAGATGAGATTCACTCCCCTAGCATATAGTGTATAAAAGATAGGCACTATAGCCTGAGTCCCATGCTTTTCTTCCCCTCCCCTCCCTCAATCCCACCCCTAGCCTTGGATGAAGGAAGCAGGACTGTCTCTGCTGGGTCTTGT
The DNA here is from genome assembly GCF_049634645.1 of Pelodiscus sinensis. Classification (NCBI taxonomy): domain Eukaryota; kingdom Metazoa; phylum Chordata; order Testudines; family Trionychidae; genus Pelodiscus; species Pelodiscus sinensis. The sequence continues at coordinate 165,087,080 of NC_134712.1, forward strand.
CTCCTAGACTAGTGCCTCAGTGCTTGCTCTGAACCCCTCCCCCCAGGACCAGTGCAGCTGGGGATAGTAATACAGGGTGAAGGGGTGCATAATGGGAAAAGAGGTTTATGCTGCCAAGGGCGCTTGATGAAGAAGAAAAACTGGTGCTGAAAGGAGGGGAAGAAGCTGGGTGCTATTAGCAAAAACAACAATATTTTTCTTTCCTTCCCCAAACTAATTCTTTTTCTTCTTTAAAAATATGGAGACTGTTACCAAAGAAAGATTTAACCTTTGATATGGCTCATTTGTTTTGCTGGATCAGTTTGCTTTTTTAAAAAAAAGGTTCCTTTTTGTTTATTTATTTTTAATGGATTTCACAGAATGATGCCCTTATGCTGAAAAGCCCTCATTGTAATATCTCAGTAATGAAAGTCTTTTTTGGCTATAGATTTCTGATAATCCAGAGCTCCATATGCATTACTTCAGGCTTGAAAGTATTGTGTGAACCTTCATGCCATTCTCACCTCTCTTCCTCCGTAAACATATTGCTAATAAAAGAAAGCCCATTAGCATCTGCTGTTCACAAGGAGAAAGTTCACAAATGCAGTCGAATGTGGGTGTATTATTTCTGCTGAATCCCATGTCGAACCTATATAGATATTTGTTCCAGTAATGTTGTGGAGCGCATTAAACACATTAAGGTGTTGCTCTCAAGGTAAGGATTTCTGATTTAATGTGAGAAAAAGGATCTGATTGACAACCAGTGATTGTAACATAGGTGCCTCCAAGGGTCAGCTTTCACAGATTTACTGAAGCTTGCCTATAGTTTGAAAGAGAAAATGGTGACTCCTTTTAGTCAATGCCATCCTGTCTTTGTTAAGACTCTTCCAACTCTGTGATATGAGGAACTCCCTTCTATCTTGTGATGATCTGCTCATTGAGAGTGCCTTAAAATTAGTTTAAAAAAGTTGAGGAATAATAATAAGGAACAAAAGAGAGTATCATTTTCTCTGTTTTACAGCATTGGAAACTGAGGCACAATCTGGGGCACATCCAGCTAGCTCCTACTCCAGAGCCCAACCTAGCCTACCATAATATTACTTAGTTTAGTAATATCCTACTTTATTTACAGTTATCCTATTGAAAACCGACTTAGTAATTTTTTCCTTAAACTTGTATTTTCCAATTTTTTAAAAAAAGAAGCTTAATTTTCTGATTAGGATAAAAGATTCGTTTCCAGTGGCTGATATGACAGCATGCTGTCTAGTTCTGTGCCAGGAAAGCATGGGCATGAGCAAGTACTTGCAGAAACAAGGAGGTCTCAAAACACGTGCATTATATCTCTGCCAACACAATTTCTCTGTCTTTAGACAGGCTGAGGTTTCACCCACCCTCCCTGCTCTAGGCTGACTGATGTCTGTGCCAGAGAATGGAAGATTCAATCCCCACTCACTAGAACAGAGACAGGGTACGTCTACACTACAAAGTTAGTTCAAACTAACTTAGTTCGAATTAGTTAATTCGAACAAAGCTAATTCGAACTAACGCGTCTAGAACTAAAAACTAGTTCGAATTAGCGTTTTGCTAATTCGAACTAGCAAGTCCACATTGAGTGGACTCTGAACAGGGCTTAAGGATGGCCGGAAGCAGTGCCGGCAGGGCATAAAAGGAGGACTTAGAGCATGGAGATGCGGTCTCAGGCTAGCCAAGGGCTGCGCTTAAAGGGTCCCGACCCCCACCCCGGACAGACAGTTCTAAGGGGTGCCCCGCTTGCAAAGAAGTTCTGGCTTGGAGTGCCCAGAGTACCCACACTGGGCACATCACACCACTCGGCCATCAGCCCGGCTGCACTTGCCGCAGGCTGCCATCTGGGGAGAGGGGGCAATCGGGGGGCTGCAGGAGAGCTTCCACCCCCAGAAGCCCGCAGAGCCAGCCCAGTCCTCCCCATCGGGGGCTCGTACCCCATTCCTCCCTCACCTCCTTCCACTTACCCTTCCCTAGCCCCCCTTCTTATTGATGTACAAAATAAAGATAACGTTTCTTCCAACATTGACTCTGTCTTTATTGAACAAAACTGGGGGAGACTGGGAAAAGGAGGTGGGAGAGGGGAAGAGAAAGGCTGGGAGAGGGGAGGGCAACTAACATGATCAGGGGTTGGGAACAGGTCCCAGATGAAGAAAGGCTACAGAGACTGGGACTGTTCAGCTTAGAAAAGAGGAGACGGAGGGGGGACAGGATAGAAGTCTCTAAAAGCAGGGGTTGGGAGGAGAGGGTGCATTCATAAAAGTTCTTCCTGAGTTCCCATAAAGAAGGACTAGAGGACACCAAAGGAAAGGAATGGGTAGCAGGCTTGAAACTAGTAAGAGAAAGTTGTTGTTCTTGACAAAGCAAATAGTTAACCTGTGGAACTCCTTGCTGCAGGAGGCTGTGAAGGCTACAACTAGAACAGAGTTGAAAGGGAAGTGAGATCAAGTCATGGAGGTTGGGTCCATGGAGTAGTCTTAGCCAGGGGGTAGGAGTGGTGTCCCTGCCGAAAGTTTGTGGAAGGCTGGAGAAGGATGGCACGAGACAAATGGCTTGGTCACTGTCTTCGGTCCATCCCCTCCAGGGTCCCTAGGGTTGGCCGCTGTCGGCAGACAGACTACTGGGCTAGATGGACCTTTGGTCTGACCCAGGACGGCCATTGTAAGCTCAGGGCTCAGGGTCGGGGGTCTCAGTGGACCCCCTTGATTTTCATGCACACCTGCTCTTGGGTGGCCAGGCTGGCAGCTCTCCTGCCCTAGACGGCCACTTTCCTGTGCCTAGTGCGGAGATCGTGGACAAGGTCCACGAAGTCCGCACTAGCCCAGGAAGGTGCCCGCCTCTTGCGGTCCAGGGCAAGCTCCCGGGAGCCGCCAGCCTGGTCCCGGGAAGAGGGGGTGGGCTGGGGGACATCGGGTGGGTGGCTCTGTGCCGTGCCAGGTGCAGGGTCTGCTGGCTGGGTGCTGGCAGGCTTGCACCTGACAGGGGCTCCGTAGCCAGCCCGTGCCCCTTTAAGGGGTCCGAGGCCGGGAGGGGGGCATAGAGTTTCCCTGGTGTTGGCCAGAGTGGCCACCAGGGAAACCTGGGGAGGGCTAGTCTCCCACTAGTTCGAATTAAGGGGCTACACACCCCTTAATTCGAACTAGCTAGTTCGAACTAGGCTTAATCCTCGTAAAATGAGGTTTACCTAGTTCGAACTAAGCGCTCCGCTAGTTCGATTCAAATTTGAACTAGCGGAGCGCTAGTGTAGCGCCTATTAAAGTTAGTTCAAACTAACGTCCGTTAGTTCGAACTAACTTTGTAGTGTAGACATACCCACATGTATGTGTGTGGAGGGGTTCTTTGTGAACAGCACTGCAAAAGAGCTATGATAGAAAGTGAGGACCCTCTCACATACTCAAGGTACATCTATACTGGAGATGGAAGCATAATTTCTGTCCGTGGAGAAACCATTGAACTGGTTCTTCCCAAGCTAGAATGCTAGCTGTCCCAATGACGAGCATGTCTGGATCTCCTGGGTATATACTTAGTGGTCTAGCCTGAATTACTGCCTGTGTCACGATTGTTATATTGCTAGCACACTAGCTCTCTTTAAGCTAGCACAAGGAAGTCTCCTCATGCTGGGAATCACATGCCCTAGCTCAGGTGTAGATATACTTGCAGAATATTCTCTTGCAGTGGTATCATTGAGGGCTCTGTGGAGCAGCGGCATCCAAATAAATAACCCACTTAGAAAAATGGGATACTTCACATATCAGAACTCTTGTTATCTCGGCAGATGCAGAAATAGGGCCATGGGGCATTTATGGTCAGGGCACCATTTTTTGCATTGTGGAAAAATGAGGAATCGAAAAATGTATTTTAAAAATTAAAAACTGAGATTGACTTTACATAACTCTGGAAGCTGGGGCCTTGGCTACAGATCAGTAGTGCCAATGTCTTAGTTTGTCCCTGACTCTGGGTCCTTCATAAAGAGAGACACTGTAGAGGGAAGAACATAAATTGGGGCTGAAGGGATGAATGCGTACTTAAGGGAACAAGCATCTGCTAGTGGAAGAGGTGGCTTACTGGCCTCACTAAGAGCATCACAGCAATATCATGGCCTTTGTTATCAAGGCAAACCCGCATTAGCAGGTTGGACCAGGTGATCCAATATGTCATGTCTTCCTCCAGCTATTTGTGGTTTTACAATTAGATGTCAATGGATGAATTGTACATGGGATGTGCTTCTCACCACCTAAAACAGGAGTCCATGCACTCAGCAAATTAGCGTTGGTTTTGTTTGTTTGTTTTGTTTTGTTTTTGTTGTTGTTTTTTATGATGACAGCTCAATTAAGTGAAGTCCTCTAACCACAGTGGGAAATACACCAGATGGATGAGCAGTTTAGGGTTTTCCCCTCTCAGCTCCATACCCTGATATGAAGGGACTATTTCTAAGATTGAGATGATATCCATGACCATTTGGCTCATGGTCTTCTCCACTGAGATTACCAGCAAGGAGAAGCAGTGATGGTGCTGGCCATACTAATGTGCACCTTCAACTCGCTTTATACTGACCATTATAGAGCAAGGTTTTTTCAGTCTTTCCTCAGTTAAGGCTTTTCTTGCTTCTTTTCTTTTACTGTCCCAACCCCCTTTCCTGTAATTAGAAATATTCGTAATACTTTGTCTCATTATGTGTCCATCAGATAATACTACTGTTATTGTACCTGCTTGAAACACCTGCTATAAAATTTTTATCGTTTTCCTTTTTCAGTTTTATTGTATTATACTGCACAAAGTTATATTATTGTAAAACCTCTCAGGCAACAAGCTCCATACTTTAGCAAGAAAAATAGATTTTAAATATTCCATAACAAAAATAGTCATTAAAGTTCATTCATTATTCCTCATATTGGAACTATATGTAATCTTTCTGGCAGGCGGGGCTACCAGCAACCAGCGCTAGATTCAATATCTAGGGATTCCTTTCCATTGATACAACAGAACCAGTTCAAGCCCCCACTCTCTAACCTGGGAAAGCCACATACCAACCTGAGGTGCCTCTGAGAGGGAATACTTTCCCACTTACAAGCATAAATTGACTGTAGAAAAGAAACGTTTGATAAAAAAAGAGGGGGAAGTAATTCAGAGTTAATTTGGGAAAACACTGAAAACAGGGTTCATAAACATAAACCATGAGCAGAACACCAACCTCCAAGGAGGTTGAGAGGTGTCCTTTCCCTCTCAGTTTCTTAAGTCCAGCAAACCAAAAGTCCTTTCCATAAGTGTGACTCTTCTCTGTACCCCACTCACAGTTGCTGTCTTTGATTAGTGCCGACTCAGAGTTCAGAGGCGCATCTGCAGAGTTCACCTCTCATCCTGGGCGTGGAGGGATGAAGAGGCAGCTCACTCACTTTGCTGCTCAGGCACTCATTCACCTCCCCTCTCCCGCAGGCACCTTGCTGTTTGTTCGATGGCCATTCCTTCCAGCTGCCCACTCACTGCTCTCACTGCATCTCTCCGCCAGCCACCCTACTGGCTCTACTCTGCCTCACCAGCCACTCTGCCAACCGTCGGTCACTTTCTGCCACCACCTGCCTCACCAACCTCTGCACATCAGACTCTTAGGGTATGTCTACACTAGCCACCCTAGTTCGAACTAGGGTGGCTACTGTAGTCATTTGAACTTGCAAATGAAGCCCGGGATTAAAATATCCTGGGCTTTATTTGCATGTTCCCGAGCGCCGCCATTTTTAAATGCCCGGTAGTTCGAACTCCCTGCCTGTGGCTACACGCAGCACAAGCTACGTAGTTCAAATTAAAGCTCCTAATTTGAACTACCATTACTCCTCATTGCAAAAATTAGGAGCTTTAATTCGAACTACCTAGCCCGTGCTGCGTGTAGCCGCGGGCAGGGAGTTCGAACTACCGAGCATTTAAAAATGGCGGCGCTCGGGAACATGCAAATAAAGCCCAGGATATTTTAATCCCGGGCTTCATTTGCAAGTTCAAATGACTACATTAGCCACCCTTGTTCGAACTAGGGTGGCTAGTGTAGACATACCCTTAGTAACTTTCAGCTCTTTGCAGGCTCGTTCCACTGCTCCACCTCAAGTGATTTCAGCTCTGAGATTTTTAGCACTTAGCAAGCAGGTCAGAAATACAGTCCTACTATAACTGACGTCAACTCTGACTGAACATTTACAGTAACAAAAGGTTCCTAAGGAAATCTGGTGAGTTCTCTCTTTGAATGTGGGAGGAGAGGGTACATGTTAAACCAACCCAGAGGACCATTGTAGGAGGGTCTACACCTCTTGACTGAGACACCTGTTCCCATCCCTCTTCATTCTACCAGGCTCTGGCATTCAAGACTCTGACTTAATGAGGTCTTTTCAGCTGAGGCTGACCCCCTCATATGGAACAGGTTAAGCACAGTCCTGCTTTCCTGTATTCATACAATAATGCCCACAGTATTGCTAACAGCATTTCACTATCCCTGCACTCAATACTAACGTGATTTATAATCTAACATCAGCCAAAGTTGTAAATTGTGAGAAACAGTGCTCTATTTCCTGGATATCTAAGCAGAGTAGGTGTGTTTATGCAAATATAGTTTGCTCTGGAAGTCTCTCCCCTTCCCAGCTAACTGGGGAGAATTCATTCAGTTCATTTAGATCCTTATAAGTATAGTCAAGTATTCTGCCTTGAGTTATTATAGTTTGAATGAACATTCGCTGATCATGATCAACTTTTTTTAAACAAATCATGTGACCTTCACTATTCTCTGATCAATCAAGGTAAACAATACTCCACACAGTAAGAGTACAGGAGAGAAAGGTTCCATATAAAGTAACATTCCTGGATATTGTTCATGGGTGTGGATGTGGGTGTCAGTGTGGGAGAGGAAGTGGCAAAAGATATTGCTACAGTCATGCTAAGGAAATCTTGTTGTTCAGAATATGACCAGGTCCAGTCACCAGGTCCAGCCATTACTCTTACAGTCCAGTTTTTAAATTCTCAGCCATTTTGACTTTTACAGCTACAGCACAGCACAGCATGTATCTTGGGATATTAAATAGGTAACCAGTAAGCATACTAATATGCTTGCCAGTGAACTCTGGAGGTAGCCAGCCATGCTGGACCAGAGCAGCCTCACTTATGGATGGGCCAGCAGGCCAGATAGCAGAACTGCACAGCTGTGGTGGGGCCAAGCAGCAGGCTGGATGGGCAGGTCCTATGTTAAAATGATCAACCAGTGAAGCACTAGCATTTAACCAGTTAACTGTTTTAACATCCCCCTATGTATCTATGCCTAGTTACCCTGTGATTCAGGGCTGGATGAAATGAGGACACAAGTGTGACTCAGAACACAAAGTTTAATTTTTTGGCTCAGTCACAGACTTCCTATGTGATGCTGTGCAAGTAGCTATGCTTGCTGTGCTCAGTTCCTCATTGTAAAGTAAGGTTACTACTTCTGAATCTCACACAGAGAATGTGAAGATAAAATCCAGACTGTGAGGCATTGAGATACTACAGCAATGAGTGGAGAGTGACGGATAATGATGTTCATAGCCACTGGGATAGTGATGTTCATTCTATACTATATAAAAAATAGGCAAACAATTGTTGCACAGCATGTCATGCACAACAGTAGGGGAAGCTGACATTTTGGCCTGCTGGATATAAAGCAACATGGGCTCATTAAGTGTCTAGATCAGGCAGGCCCTCAGTTTTTCAAGATCTAAAATGATACAGTAAAATGCATGGAATATTGAAGCGGGCGGGGAGGGGAGCTAAGGCTTGAGTCAGGTTCTCTGTGCTTGCATTTCAATTCCTAGGTAAATTGGGTTTGCACTACACTTGAAATTATATGACAAAGAAGATTAAAATGGGGGGAGGGGTGCTTTGTGAAATGTAATGCTAAAGAGCAGCAAGTTCCCCATGCAGAAAAAGCATATTCAGATTGCTCCTCAGAAGAAGAGAAAAATACTGTAGAAATAAAAACAGCTGTCTAAAGACAAACTTTCATCAAATAATAGCTAGTAGTTTCAACTCTATGATGTGTTCATTTTACCTAAAGCAGAGCCCTTTGTGAGAATAAGACCTAATTCTGCTCTCGAGTACACCAGTGCAGATCCAAAATAAACTGCATTGGCTTACTGCAGTTATTCCCGTTTTATATCACTGCAGTGAGAATGTGGCTTGTGTAAGGAGAACTCCATTACTAGGAACTGAATAATTGCTCAAAAACTATCCTCTCTTTTTCTTTTTCTATTGCAATAGTAGAACTGCTTAAACAGAAAAAAGATGAACAAGTTAAAAACCCAGGCTCAGACAAAACCAGGACAATCACTGATGCAGAAATCTCAAGCTGATGTTTTCAATTTATATCTGTATTGGTCTCTCTGGGCAAAATCTTACATTCAGCTATAATCCTGTGCAGCTCTATTGAAGCTGTTCGAGTTGCACAGATGAGGTCGGAAGCTGGTCCCACTTGGATAGTGGTGTTCATTCAAACTAAAAATCTTCTGAAAGCCTCATAGGAGCACAATTGTGTATAGGAGGCCAACAGATGTCAGCATACTTGTTCCTTGGGGTGAGATCTTCATTAGCAAATTGTCTGGGTGATGGGTGGAAAATGGAGGTTTCGCCTACTTATGACTAGTTCTTTTCAAAATATCATCTCAGTCCTGCATCTGGAATTGGAGAGAATATTTTTTGACAAGTAACTATATTTTCATAAGGGACTAGGATGTATTCTTAATGAAAAATTCTTTGTATATAGGGCCTGATCATTCCATTGTGAACCAGATTCTATATAAGGGACTCTCTCTTCTACATGGAAAGAAGGGGCAGTCATCTCTATAGCAGGATGCTAGCACCCCAACTTTGTCCCCAGGTCCCATGGCTGGGTCTAGTATCAGGTCATGCATACCATTCCCACACTTGGCTTGCAGATATTCTCCCACAAAAACAAAACAGACTTAGATTGCATTACATTTCTGTGACCTCCTATTCATAGCAGGAAACCTGCCTTTAAGGGATTCTGGGGATAGCTTCTGGCTGCCTATGGTTCAAGGTTTCAGCACAGGTTCAAGAAAACCACACAGGCAAGGGGGCACTGGGATAAGAGAGCCAGGGCAAAAGCACAAATGTTCTGAGCAGATAGTTCTAGTTTCCTGCAGATCTGGGTGGTAAAGGAAAGGCTATGTGACATTTAGGGGTTGGAGCCATGGGATTCTTCTCATAATTCTGATGGAAAATAATCAGTAAACTATTTTGGAAGAAATACACTGAAATAGCTTATTTCAAAATAGCACTACAGGGAAGCCGCAAAATTAGTCCAAGGCAGGCTTCCCTAATGTGGACACGCTACCTCAATTTAGACCCCCAGGAGGCACTGGGGAGTAATTACTTTGAATGGCCTTGGGAATTAGCTATTTTGAAATAGCAGCAGGGGAGCATCCACACTACTGCTATTCTGAAATAGCTATTAAGGAATAGGTATTATTCCTTGTGGAATGAGATTTACAAAAGTAAATAAGCTGTCCATTATTTCGAATTTATTTTGAAATAACAGAATTGATGTGTAGACGCTCGCATTGTTATTGGAATAATGGTCGTTATTCCGAAATAACGCTGCTATGTAGATAAGAAAAAGCACTCGATGCTATCCCACTGAGTTCAATACTTTCCACTATTGTGAATGGGAGCAGAGTCTGTCCCATATATTTGAATTATCTTTCACTTTATTCAATGGTATGCCTGTCTAATTATCTTTCCTTGAGTCAGGTCACCTTTTGAAAACATCCCTAGACATGCGTTTTCTATATTTTTGAACAGCTGTTTAGCTAACAGCAAACATTCTCTGTAGATACTCTTCCTAAACTGTCAGCCCATGTAATCCATTGTTACTGTTATTACCCAATCGGATAGAGCTGATACTTCTTTTCTTCTCTAATCAGGGAATGCCCTATTTCATGATTAATCCAAAGTAGAAATTTATAAGTATTTCATCTGAAATACATTTTTGCCTAATGCCATATTTCTAAGATGCAAAAGTTCAGTAAAAACAACTTAAGGACATGCATGTGAAATAAATTTGGATCTAGATTCAAATTTTATCATACTATGGGGGGAGGGAGGACAGATTTAGTGGTTTGGTTTAGACCCATTGCTACCTTTCTTGAATTACTTTGGCACTTTTTGTCCAGAGTGTGAATATGAATTAAAATTAAGAGGGGAAAAAGATATTTTAGAACTTCAAATGTTTTGAGCTTAGTTCTTAAAGAGATTCAAAGAATGGGGGGAGGTTTTTAATTTACTTCTGATTGGTTCACAAATATCCTTTTGAAAATAAAGTTGTTGTTTTTTTCTAAAAAAGTAGGCAAGTGTCTAAAACTTGCCTAGAAAAAAATACAATTTTTAATACTTTGCTATTAAAATACCACTAAAAAATTTAACTACAGTATTAGAATTTAAAGTTAAAGATGGATTCCAGGCTGAGACTTTGTATTGCAACTTTCAGACCAAAGCATATAATAACATATGCCTTGTGAATTCATCTACATTCAAAGTGGATTTATCATGTGAATACTGATAAACTCTTAACTATGCTTCCAATTGCCAGTACATACACAGTATATAGGAATTTCCACTTCTCTAGCATTTGAGGATTAATAGTTTACTGCAGTATCCAGTATAAGGACCCACCACATCTTTTTTTAAATGACTACTGCTGTCCTACTTTTTTTTTGTTTCATATTGTTTCTTTAATCACTTAGCAATTTCATGCTTACAGCTCTGATTTCAGTCCTCATGGTCTATTAGCCCTGAAAGAGTTTGAATTGTCTGAATCTCCTGACATTTGCTTTTTTACTTATTAATTCTACAGTTTCCAGTTCATCAGTAAAAGATGCTGATGCCATTTCCTACCTACATTATACTATTGTATATAATATATTGTCCTAGAAAAGTCAAATCAAACCAACGTAGGGAATGACACTATGTAAGAAGAGCTGCCCTTGAAAATAAAACACTACAGCTGTGATACAAAGGCAGTCTCACTCTGCTTTCTGATAAGAAATGGAACACACATTATAATGAGGACAGAATATTGCCCTCATTAGTATTTCAATTTTTTTAAACAATCCACATTACGCTCATTCACTTTAAAAAAACATTGTAGTAATTGTTTTGCTTCTGCAGCAATATGTAATCTAGAAAGAAGCATTGCGTACTTAAACCTTAAAAAAAGCATTCACTATTCATCACCAAAAAGTAGCAATGAAGTTTGTTCAAGGCACAGGGATAAATAATAAGGTGACACTATCTTCCTAATCAAAACACAGCACACTTGTAATGTTGACATTTGTTGGAGTTGAGAAATAATCATTCAGAAGAGAAAAGTACACTTAAGGCTATGGCTTCTTTCGGAAGAAGCTCTTCCAGAAGAGATCTTCCGAAAAAACTTCTTCTGAAAAAAAGCATCCACGCTACCAAAGAGCATCGAAATAGCGATCTGCTTTTTCAAAAGATAGTATCCACACTGAATGGACGCTATCATGCATTTTAAACTCTGATTACTATGGGCGGAGTGGCCACCAGGGCACCTGTGCTTTTTCCTCTTTCCTCTTCTTTTGAAAGAACTCTCTCCTCCCAGTCCACACACGCCTTTTTCCAAAAGAGCTCTTTCAGAAAAAGGCTTCTTCCTCATAGAAAGAGGTTTACCAATGTTGGAAAAAGCCCTCTGTTCTTTCTTTTTTTTCTTGAAAGAGCGCAATTGCAATGTGGACATAAGTGAAGTTTTTTCAGAAAAACAGCCTCATTTCACGAGGAGTAACGGTAGTTCGAACTAGGAAGCCTAGTTCGAACTACCTAGTTCGAGCCCCGTGTAGCCGCGCTGCACGGGGTTCGAACCAGCGGGGTTTTAAAAATGCTCTCCGCTTATGCAAATGAAGCCCGGGAAATTCAAATCCTGGGCTTCATTTGCAAGTGCGGTATGCCTACATTACCCCGCTAGTTCGAACTAGCGGGGTAGTGTAGACATACCCTAGGCTATCATCTGCCCTCCAGGGCCACATTATGACTTTCGTAGGCCATAGGCACTTTTGCCTTCGTGGGCTCCTCCCACCATAATAATATCAATATTAAAAATTATTTTTGATATAACTTTAAATACTTCAACATTTTATTTTTTTCTGTTTTAGGCAAAATTTAATAGATTTTCGTGGGCCCTAAAAGTTTCATTTTTTTCTGATGTGAGAAAAAAATTAAAGCATTTTCTTCGACTCTAAAAGTTTATTTTTTTTCTTCTGATTTTAAAAGAAATTAAAACATTTTCATGGGCCCCTAAAAGTATCGTGGGCCCTAGGCACTGTGCCTACTGGATAAGTCGGCCCTGCTGCCCCCCCTTCTAAATACGAGAACTTCTCAACCAAAATGTTTAATTTAAACTGATACATTTATGCAAAACATTGTTTTGACTAACTAGCATTTTTCAATGTTTCATCAAAAAACTTTTCTACCAGCTCTAATAGGGACCATTCTAGCAAAACTCAAACAAACAATCTCATTAAATGCTGTAGACAATTGAGCTTCACAATTATATCAAAATAATATCAAGATTTGATTTTGATGTCACTCAAATCAGCAAAACAGCTAAGCACATGCTTAGCTATAAGCACATTCCTATTCAGGGCCATATTATGTTATGCTAAGGCCCTATGTCAAGTTTAAGAATATATTATTTTCACTGAAAGCACATTGACTATATAAACACTAACACTTATATTTGCATATATACAAAGGCAAGTTGTAAAAATAATGTAACTAAAACATGTCTTGCAATATGCCTGTTTGCATTATAAAATAGTTTCAAATAAACATATTTTATGTCTAATTTCTTAATTAGTAGATATGAAAACTTTATATCTACAGCAACACAAAAGCAGTTGCAGTTACAGCTTACTTAATGGAAGTTGTACAACTTGTGACATGGTACAGCATCTGGGGGACACTTGAGGATATTATGAATATCCATACTGAAAAATTGCAATGAGTCATGACAGATATGAGTCATGCCATGTAAGGTATCTGTAAAAATGTTTTAATTTGATAAATATAATAATCTTTTTTATAAGTTTGTATCACCTTTGTATTATGTATTAAGTTTATGTGTGTATGTTTGTATTTCAAAACCTGTGCTATGCTACCGGGTGACATCCTGAGACAGTTTTACAGCAGCACTACCTAAACTGCTTGATGGCTCACTAGGGACCTTCAGCTGTATAACTGTTCCAATGAGAAAAGGCAAAGGATACACATTATGACTCAGAAAGGCATGCAGAGGCATGCTTATGGACGGAACCCTAAGGGTTCCAGGTCATGTGCTGGACAGCTTTTGTTTGGAATAAAAGAAATACAAGGTGCAAGGCAAAGCACTATAAAAGGGCATCTGCCTTTTCTCTATCTTGTCTTTACTGCTTCTTACCTCTGGAGTAACCTATCTACAATCAAAACCCTGAACAAAGAACTGGATGATCCATGCAAGCTGTGGATGTCTTCCAGAGAGACTTTCAAGCCAGCAAACTCACCAGGATTGCTAGGAGCCTGATGGACTTTCTTTCGCCAAAGGATCAATGCCCACAAAACAGATATTAGACAGGATCACAAAGAAAAAACAGTTTCTTGCCATTTCAACCAGAAAGGACATTGTCTCAACGACTTGATTACCTGCATCCTACTTCAAAGACCTTTTCAGACCACACTTCAAAGAGAATCCTCTGAACTGTCATTCATGCTTAAATTCGACACTTTACGCTTAGGGTTAAACAAAGACATTAATTATCTTACCCATTACAAAGATAGCTTCCCCAATTATCACCTCTAATATCATTAGCTCACAGACATTTACCTTCGCCCCCCCCCCCGTCTCCCTTCTGTTCTGAAATTTGATTTGTCCTTTTCACATGTGTTCATTTTTTAAAATTGTATCCTTTGGTATATATGGTTGTGACAATTTTCTTCCACTATTTGATCTGAGGAAGTGGGTCTGGCCCACGAAAGCTCATCACCTAATAAACCATCTTGTTAGTCTTTAAAGTACTACATAGTCCTGTTTTTTGTTGAGGGAATGTGACTTCCTTCCTTTTCTTCCTTTTCTTCCTTCCTATCTATCTATTAGTTTGAGTTTCCACAAGTACAGTTTTTGACTGATTGAGGAGTTTAACTTTGGTGTTACCCACCAGTCTTTGGAATATCTGCTCTCCATTTTGCAGCCTGCCCTGATGTTGGCATTTCCAGTGAGGACTGCCCTAGTCATCACTGGGTCTCACAACCTACAGTATGTCTGTTTGCATATTACATTCATTTTAACACTGAAATTTAAAACATTTTCGTTCATGATTTTTGGAGAGCAGTCATTGATGATGTTCTCAAATGATAAGATGTGGAGTTTGTCACTTTTGATGCACAGAATGTTTAGGACAGATAGTTTTTCTTGTAGTGTCGTTGTCCATAGTTCATTCTTGATATATTTCAATTGTGAAAATGAGCTTTTCCTTGAGTAGTTTGTTACCATTAAAAAAAAGCCACAAAAATGGATAGTGGACAAAGCAGAAAGAACCATGTGCACTAAAATATATGATTATGCATATGTACAGATCAAAAGAAGAAGGAAAACACTAATACGTGAGAATATGAAGAACAGGAGTGAAGGTATTGGACAACTGAGCATGCAGAACCATAAACAAAAGATGACAGCCTTCAGGCTATTGCCAGCCAAGGAGAATGCTAGAGCAAGTCCCATATGAGTATGAGGTTGGCAGGACTGGTTCGTCATCATCATCTCCAACCTCACATTTTCCCCTGATTCTATTGGCAGTGAGATTATTTTATTTGTTTATTTGTTTGAATAAGTTATGAAGGCACTGTCAGAATTTTACCAGTAGCAACTGGCCAATAAAACAACTGACTAATGGCAGACTTATTCAAAATAGTAGTTTTACAAGAGCAGTTATTGGTTTATTTCTTTGCCTGTAAATAATGAAGGGTAGGATAAGGGTACTGTGTAGCCAGATGTGTATATTTTTGTCATATTTGAACAAAAATACCTATATTTAGAGAGAATCTTTTTCCCATAGCTTTTTTATTTATCAACTGATTTTGATAAAATTTTAAATGGAGTAATTATTTTCTTTTATAAGAGGCCCTAAAGAGTTATCTTATGCCTTAATCCAGTACTACTCCTACTGAATTCTACAGAACTATTCACGTGTTTAAAATGTTTTGCAGAACCGGGGGGGCTAAGTAAGGAGTAACTCAGTGGAATGACACTGGCAAAGCAGATAAGAGAACACAACCAGAATGTAGAGCACTGATGATCTCAGATCACTTTATTTATATTTACAGAGCCTTCCCTCTCAAATATATGCATTCCCATCATTCTGCCCCCCCCTTTAGTTATTGGGGAAGAAATGAATACTTGAGAAGGAAGAGTCTAAGATGACTATATTGATTTCCCCCAATTACCGATAAAGTGTCCACATAACAAAAATTTAGGAAGTGATAAGGGTGATCTGAATATTTATTTGGTGAAAGTTCATTGGGGACAGATCTTTAACATAGTCATGACTTCATTTAAAATAAATTACAGAAAGCAAAATTCTACACAAGCAGAAGTCAGAGAAATAATGGTATCTTAGGTACAGTATAGTCTGGCTCCACCACCATCATACATTATGATCCCATGGCTTTAAAGAAAGTGTTCATTGATTTAGTATCAATGGATATTGGTGTCTTAAAGTTTAGAGGAACAGTATAGTCTAGAACAGGGGTCTCCAAACTACGGCCCGCGGGCCGGATGCGGCCCGCGAGGCCCTCTCATCCGGCCCGTGGAGACCTTTTTGTCTACGGAAAAAAAATTACGGAAATTTACGTGTATCCTGCCAAGATCAGCCGCCGCTTACGTGGACGTTATGTTTTTACCGAATTAAAATAGAGGCACGCAGTAGTGCGTTATGTTTTCCAACCGATCATTACATTGCAAAACCTTATTCGCTGCTTACTTTTTCTACTTCCGTTTACAGTCAATGAGATGATATAACGCTATCTAGTGGCGGAGTTTTTAAATGGTTTTAAATGGTTTAAGTGGTTTAAATTGTTTCAAAACCCATTTGAAGCAGATGTGGCCAGTTGCCCAGATGAACTGCAGCTGGAAGTCATTGAGTTGCAAGCAAATGACCTCCTTAGGGACAAGTTCAAACTAGGACTGGTGGGTTTTTACCAGTTTTTGCCCAAGGAAGACTTTCCTAATGTCAAAACTTTTGCATCAAGGTACCTTTCAATCTTTGGAACAACATACCTGTGTGAACAAACATTTTCAAGAATGAAATACGTGAAGAACAATTTGAGAACAAACTTGTCCGATGATAATCTCAGGTCACTGTTGATGTTAGGGACAACAAATCTAAAGCCAGAAATGTCTGCTATTTTGGCATCCAGGAAACAATTTCACCATTCACACTAATACAGGTGTTCATGTGTAGTGTATCAATGTGTTATTAAATAATAACTGAATAAAATAATATTAAATAAATAATTAAAAACAACATCCATGTTTTGATTGTTTTTTATTTGGACCTCAAGTGTGTAGTCGGCCCCCGAACTGCTGTTTGATAGTTAATGCGGCCCTCGGGCTGAAAAGTTTGGAGACCCCTGGTCTAGAACTTGCTGTGTGTGTATCTACTGTTATCCGATGAAGTCCACCAACAGAAAAAAATAACAAGGAGAGGTGTGAAGGTCAAAGGGTAAAAACAAGGGAACCTGAAGAGGATACTGAATAAGAGAACCTCAGACAGTTCCTACTACTCCTTGAAGGTGTCAAGGGAGACAGCAGATACTTCCCAGAGGAACTCTGCTCAGACGCATGAGCAAAGGAAGGATTGGAAATAGGTCCCACAATCAGAGACCCTGTAACCCTCATCGTACGAGGAATAAGGGAAGTCAGAGGAAGAGTGCTCTATTTTGAAATAAGTGCTGTGTAGATGCTCCCAATTTCGAAATAAGCTATTTCAAAATAATCTACGCAATTGATGTAGCTCAATTTTCATAGCTTATTTCGAGGGAAGCCCTGTTGTGTAGATGCACCCTAATGGACTGCCAATATTTCCCCATTGGTCAGGATCAATTGCAAATCCTCATGTGTCTTCATAAGGAAGCCTGGGATTTCCTATTCTTTTCCCCTGTAATAGCTTCCCATATAGCGTATTCTTGGGCATGTGTCTATCTTTCAACCTACTCTGATGGCCCTGCCAGTTCAATTGCCTTTGCTTAAGCAGGGCTGTCACACCTGGTACATTTTCCTTTGGCAAGTGATCATAACAAGTAGTGTCATCATCTTCATCAGTGTATCAAAGTCCATAGCAGAAGCTAGTTCCTACAGCATGAAGAAAAAAGAGCCCATAGGAAGTAAGCAGCTTCCAACCAAAATACATACATTTGCAATAACTGCCAGAGATCATGTAAATCTCAGTTTGGACTATACAGTTACATGAGAAATTGCAAGTCATCTGAATCAGAGGTTGCAATCCCCACCATTTCTCATAAATGAAAGGAGTCCAAGAAAACAAACAAATGGATTGGTGGCCTGAAAATAAAATTGTGCTGTTTTGCTAGTCAAGTTTCTCTACTCTCAGGCTATGTCTAGACTATGCTCTATTTTCAAAAGAGGATATGCAAATTCTGTGAGAATTTGCATATCTTCTTCAGATCTCACTTTCTAAAGCAGATCTTTCGAAAGTGAAAGTAGTCTGGATGTGTTTTTTACAGAAAAAAACCCCTTTTTCTGAAAAAAACCCACTCTTCCTTAAAAAATGAGGTTTAAGTGGTTTTTTCGAAAAAAAGGTGGTTTTTTTCCAGAAAAAAATGCGATCAGACTATTTTCACTTTCAAAAGATACTATTTCAAAAATAGAGCATAGTTTAGACGTACCCAAAATCTCTCAAAAGAATGATACTCATAAAAATCATAAGCTTGTGTAATATTGGTCTAATTTCTTTTCAATTTATTAATCATATAAGGTTTGGTGTTTTAAGAAGTCACTGCATTTAAATACAAACTCATTTGTTCTGTTCCTACTGAATATGCTTTGATGTGGAAAAAATCCTAGAGCAAAGAGAGAGGCCTGGATAGCTAAAATAGAGAACCTTAGAAGTGATACAGAAGAGTCATCACTACTTACAGATGTATGAAGACAGCAGGAACTCTTAAATTGCATCTCAACAGAGTGGAGAATTATTCAGGTCACAAAATGTCACAATTTGTCACCACCACATACTGATTTAATTATCACCTTGGTTGGCTGTCTCAGCAGAGGGGCCCTGGACTGAATAGACATTGGAACACTTTAGATCCCACTGTTACTCCTTCCAGATCAGGACTAAGATCCTATCTACACTAGAGATATCCTACAGTGGCACAGCTATACTGATGCTTGCATAGCTGCTCCATGCCAATAGGAGAGAGCTCTTCCGTTAACCATTAAACCACCTCAATGAGCAGTGGTAGCGAGCATCGACGTAGCGCTGTCCACAACGGTGCTTTGTTGCTGTAACTTATGTCACTCAGGGATGTGTCCACCCTTGCAATGGGTTAAAATTGCAGCAAGGGAGTTTTAGGCTGAACATTGGGAAAAACTTCCTAACTGTCAGCGTGGTTAACCACTGTAATATATTGCCTATGGAGACTGTGCAATTTCTATTATTGGAGATTTTAAAGAGAAGGTTACACAAACACAGGTTTAGATACATTTTAGTTTGGTAATGCGTGCAGAGAATTGGACTAGATGATCTCTCAAGGTTCCTTCTCAAGGTCCTGTGATTCAATGATATTGCCCCTCAAAAGGCCATTTTTTATTTAAAAATAAAGATGCATTTACAATAGCACTACAAAGCAATACATCTGATAACAGCGACACTATCGTGTTCTGGGCTATTATAATCTTCCTTTTTGGAATGCAATTTCCTATTTACAAATCTTTTGTATACAAAAGATTGCTAAGAAAAGCTGTATCAGAAGCAGATATTGTAAACTATCAAAACCTTATTCATCAAACACAGAACCTAAGTTTTCAAAAGTGACTAGGGATTTTGGGTATGTACATTTTCGGGTGCCCAACACTTTAAAGTAGAGACAATGCGTTGAGGAGAACATGCAGATCAAGTGCTCCCCGCAGCTGCTGGCCCAGGTTGGGAGCAGATGGGATGGGGCCAGAGTTTCTTCTGGCTCCTGAGACGCAGCCTGGTGCAGTGCAGCAGCTGTCTTGGGCTATGTCTAGACGGCAGGCTTCTTTCGGAAGAAGCTTTTCCGGAAGAGATCTTCTGAAAAAACTTCTTCCAAAAGAGAGCGTCCACACTGTGAAAGCGCATCGAAAAAGCTATCTCCTTTTTTGACAGATAGCATCCACACTGAATGGATGCTATCTTGCATGTAAGCTGTGAAGAGCTCTTTCGGAGAAAGGCTTCTTCCTTGTAGAAAGAGGATTACCAACACCAGAATACCCCCTCTGTTCGTTCAATTTTTTTTGAAAGAATGCAATTGCAGTGTGGACATAAATGAAGTGTTTTTGGAAAAAAGGCTGTTTTTAAAAAAAAAAAAAAAAAAAAAAACCTCTGTAGTGTAGACATAGCCTGTGAGAGTACCTGGCTGTGACAGCAATTGGCTGCCCCTTGCCAAAGGTTGGCTTCTGGGCATAAAGGACAAGTGAGCTGGATTGCCCCCATCTCTCGCCAAGGAGGGGGCTCCTATACCCAGAAGCCAAGTCCAGGCAGAGATCAGGCTGCAGCTGCTACCCTTTCCCAGCCAGGCTGTGTCCTAGACAGGTGGCTACATTGCACAGAGCAGCAACAGGGAGTGGCTCCGTCTTACTCCCCACCAAGCCACAAGTAACATAGGTGGGGAGAGCCTAGGGATCCCACCCGAGAGGAGACTTGTTCGGAAGTCACATGTCCTCCCCTTTTGCTTGTGCCTGCCCAGAAAGGGGAGGCACCACTTGTCTATTTTTTAAAGATGCCCAATTTTCAGTGGGCCAGTGCCACAAGTTAAGAATTCCTTCAGGAACAGAGGCAACAAAGATCCAAAAATGTAGGTTCCATCTCTTTAGTTAAGTTCTCTGTAAAAATACTACCCATTGTATCAATCTGTTGTTGACACTCCAGTTATTTTTTTCTGCTTCGGCACATGTATCCTGATAATTCAGCTATATTTCTATAGCTATCTGTCATTTGCAATGCCACTTCATGGCCTAGAATGGATTGATGGTTCTTCCTACAATGGACAAGGTATTCAGACATGTTTGGTTGCAAGGAAAGCTCTAATTAAGCACCTCCTCCCTTGACTCCACATTTTTTTTTTATGTAGACTGTGATGGGATCAGGCCAGATGGCTACAAGAAAATAATTGAAAGCAGGTATATTAGCCCCAGATTAAACAAGTCCCTGTTTCCCTGGTAACCAAACAAGGTCTATCCCAGGTTAATTAAGACACCTGGAGTCAGTCAAGAACCTACATTAACCAGTGGAGAGAGTTAGGTTAATTAAGACTCCTGAACGCAACCTAGAACCTGCTGGAGCCAGTTGAGACAGTCAGGTTTGATTGGGACACCTGGAGCCAATCAAGGACTTAATGGAAGTGGTTAGAAGCCTCTCTTTTAGCCAGCTTTGTGATGTGCCAAGTGTAATGGGAGGAGGATGCGAGGCAGGAGCTGTAGAGATGATAAACTTAAAAAACAACAAATGGTCTGGTAGCACTTTATAGACTAACAAAACATGTAGCTGGTATCATGAGCTTTTGTGGGTACAGCCCACTTTTTCAGATGACTGGAGTGATGTCAGTTGCCAAAAGGGAACACTGAGATACAGAGGTGAAAGACAGCAAAAGCCATGAGTGGGGAACGGCTCCTTTAAGCTCCAGAAGTCCAAGGGAGGTAAAAACCACTGCTAGATGGGGAGAGAATGAGTTAAGAAATCTAGTCTGCTTCTTCCACTAGAAACTTCCTTAGGCTATGTCTACACTTGCGTCTTCTTGCGCAAGTACAGCCGTTCTTGCACAAGAATCTGCAGAGCATCCACACTGCCCGCCCACTCTTGCGCAAGTAAATTTACAGTACAGTGTGGTAAGAGAGGGCTCCTTGCGCAAGAGCTATGCTCTTTTTTGACCGGTGTAAGCCCTCTTGCGCAGGAGCTCTTGCAGTGTGCACACTCAGCAGGGATTTCTTGCGCAAGAAAGCCCTATGGCTAAAATGGCCACCAGAGCTTTCTTGTGCAAGAAAGTGTCCACACTGCCATGGGCGCTCTTGTGCAAAAGCACAGCTCGCACATGGCAGTGTGGACGTTCTTGCGCAAGATGTTCTTGCACAAGAAGCCACGAGTGTAGACATAGCCTAAGAGATTTTCCCCCTCCCCTTCCTCACTGCTATGCCAATGTTGAAAGTGCCTAATCAGACTATGTGTAAGCGGGGGAATGATCCCGCTATTGTGGGGAACTTTCCTGGCTTCTATACCACCCCGGTGAAATGAACCAGCGAAAGGATCTGAGTCCCCGCTCCCACTTCCTTTACCCCACGGCTCCCTGATCCTGAGGGCTCCCCCTTCACTCTCCTGAGTAGCAGAGCCCTTGAAACCCCAACAAGGCTGAGCCCAGGTTTCCTGGGGCTTAATCCCCGACCTTGTAGTCACTAGGGGCAGGAGTTAGGGTGTCCCCACTCCGAGGTGCTCTCTTCACACTGCAGGCCTTCTTGGCCCAGTGATCACTTCATAAGGTTCAAAGCAAATACAATTTATTAAACATCAACTGATTAAAGAGAATAGAATAAGAAACAATGAGAATGGTTAAATGAGAACACACAGCCCTGCTCTGTAGCACAGGGACATCAACACAGCAGTCTGCAGAGTGTAAGGACAGTTCACAGTCTCTTCCTTAGAAGCCCTGGATGTGCTGCAAGGGGCTGCAGGCTGGACATGCTTGCACTGGCAGTGACCACACAGCCTCAATCTCTAAGTGGCCAGACCCCTCTCCCAGTCCAGAGCCTTTCCCCACACTTTGCAGGTCCCAGTAGCTCACCACATCCAGCTGCAGGCTGTGCTGCTTGGCCAGTTCCAGCTCCTTGTGTTGCTTCTCTGTTCCTTTTGGCTTTCTGAGCCCTGCCAGTCTGCTGCTCAACACAGGGTCTGCACTGCTTGGCCTGTCTTTGTCTGGTTCTGTCACTGCAGGACTTCTTCTTGTACTCCTCTTTCAGCTCTCTGTCTTTGCAGGACCTCTTCTGCACACAGCTGGCTCTGCTCTTTCAGCTCCCTGTTTGCTCAGAGAGAGCCAGAACAATCCCCACTTACAACCTGTCAGTCAGGCTGAGCTGGAGTGTTGACTGCTTTCCATTGTCTCTGGGGTCTGTCAGTCTCATGAACCCTTCCCCTTCTGAAGCTGGTAAACCAAAAAACTCCCACAGAGTTTTAGTAAGGGGTAACAGTCCCCTGAAGTAAAGGGGTTAGACCGAGAGCTATTTTGAGCCAATTAGGTGAGCAATTAGGCTGGGAATTGCCATTTTCCCCAGATGGGGAGAGAGAATACTTGGCCTACTGCTATCCAGAAGTGCAGGATTCACTGTGTGAAATAAAGAGCTTCATCACAATATATGAGAGTCCAGTTTAAACACTTACTGGACTAGCTCTGTTAATGTCACTAATTTTTTAAAGTAACAATTGTTGAATGCATGGATAAGCAATACTGTATGCTTAATAATGTTAAGTATCAGTAATGCTATTTTTAATTTATTTACAAAGCTGTGAGAGGCATCACTCCTTTTTCCATCCTTCCTGCTACATAGCATATGACCTGATTTTATTTTTTTATATAATCAAGTCATGTTATGGTACAAGCACGATAGGTTTCTTACCACTGAAGTCCTTTCCCTTTTATTTTATAAATAAATTCCCCTGTATTTAAATTCCAGATGCCACAGTGAGTGGCCAGCCAGTGTACTTGTTCCAAAAGTAAAATATTTGTGTGCATTGGTAAGTGAAAACTTATTTAGATTTGATGTATTTCATACACAGAATTTCAAAGAAGGCTTTACAAACACTGCATTAGCCAAATAATTTAGTAATCACTGTAGAGAGGACCTTATCAGGGATTATAGACAAGTTTGGCAAGTAAGAGCCATGGCTTCTGCATGGAACTATTAATTACACTCTAGAGAGGGAATTACATCAATTTAATACTGAGTGTAATCATTTCTGCTTACATTCTGCTTAGAGTATTTTTTACTTAAATGTTTAATTGGTGGGAGCTCTTGTTAACAGAACAAGCTTTTTTTAAACTAACAATCTTCATTTTTATGTAATTCCCTGAGAGTGCGTCTACACTGCAGGGCTTAATTCAAAATAAGTTAAGCAAATTGAGCTATATCAATTGCGTATCTTATTTCAAAACAGCTTATTTCGAAATAGAGAGCGTCTACCCAGAACTTATTTCAAAATAGAGCACTCTTCCTCTGACTTCCTTTATTCCTCATACAATGAGGGTTACAGGAATCAGAGTAAGAAGTTCTTCAGCTTGACAGGAATTTGACACTATTTCAAAATAACTACTTGCTGTGTAGATGAGGACTAAGTTATTTTGGAATAGTGCTAGTTATTTCAAAATAGTGTTGTAATGTGGACGTACCTTTAGGGTACACCTACACTGCACACTTATTTCAAAATAAGCTATTCTGGAATAGTTATTCTGAAATAGCTTATTTTGAAATAGTACGTCTACACTGCAGGGAAACCTCAAAATTAGTCCGAGGCAGGCTTCACTAATGTGGATGTGCTATCTCAATTTAGAGCCCCAGGAGGCACTGGGAAGGAATAACTTATAATGGCCCTGGTGAAGGGTTATTATTCTTTGTAGAATTAGGTTTACAGATCTCGGAATAAGCCATCTGTTATTTCAAAATTATTTTGAAATAACAGAATGGCTGTGTAGATGCTCACAGAGTTATTTCAGAATAACAGCCATTATTCCAAAATAACTTTGCTGTGTAGACATACCCTTAGATTAAATATAGATACATATGAAAATACAAATGTCTGAGGCAGTGTAGTGTTCCTATTACCCATGCAGGGTGAGGTTGTCACCCTCAAGCCAATCCCTGTATGCTGAGTAGGAGAACCCGAGTGTTCTGAAGGATCCTTAAAAGACTTGTTTCCTGCTGAGGGAAGACTCTCCCAGGCACAGGCACTGTGAAAGAAAGCCATAAAATTATTTTCTAGAAACCACCTTGCAAGTCTTGACATGCTGGGCACAGGGCAGAAGCTATGTCTCCAGGTGCATGCAATAGTGAGGACAGGAGCAGCCCAAGGCGGGCTGCGGCAGCTGGCACCCCAGGCGGAACGCGTGATCGGCGCCCCCACCTGCATGGCCGTCAATGGAGTGATGTCATCATTGGGTGCCCCGGGCGCCCCGTGACGTCATCATCAGGTGCCCCAGGTGCTCGTTAAAGGCGGCGCCCTAGATGACAGTCTATAGTCACGGGCAGCCCCTGAGTGAGGATAGTCTAGGCAGCATTGAAGTCCATAGTGCACCTTGAGAAGGCTGCTATAACTCAGACAGGCAAGGCTGGATTAGGACGTGCTGAAGCCCTAAATTATGTCACGTTTAAGAGGCTCTATAGCATTACCAAATAAATGACGAGTATTCTAACAAAAAGGACAATGAAAGTAGAAATAATAACATTATATATTTGCATTCATATCAGTACACAGGTGATGCTGTAACTAAAAACTAGTACTTTTTGTGTATTTAGAGGCCCCTTATAATCTGAGACCCTAAGGTATATCTTATTTAGCTTGTGCATAAATCTGGCACTGCAGGCCTCCAGGGCTTTCAAAGCAATATTGGGGGCCTCTCCAGTCCCCAGAACAGCCCAGGAGCTGGCAGGATGTTAAGGTAGCTTAAAGCCACCCTATCTACCTTCCTCTTGAAATGCAAAGGTTGTGCTGTGCTTTCTAGAGGAGAAGCATAGATCCACACCCTGATTTATTACTACATTATTCTAATTCTGTATTTCTAGAGCTGTTAAAAGAGTCCACATTTTGAAAATTTTGGACAAAAACATAATGACTTTTCACAAGATTTTCTGATGATTTCTCCATTTTCCAAATAAAGCTAATATTTGCTGCTTTATGGTCCAGTGTGCAATCACTTTTCCCCAGGGTGGACTCTACAACTCCAGAATAAGTAGGCAGAATGAATACATGATAATACTAGAAGATTTACCTGACATTCCTTGGACCCTTAACTCAATTCATTTTTGGAATTTTTTTGGAGAATAAAATGAAAATGTACATGCTTCATTTAAATCATTGCTGTGGGGTGGGGCTGAGGATAAGGGATTGAGTATGCAGGCTGCCCTATGGAGAGAGAACAACCCCAGCCCCCTCTCACCGCAGTAGCATGGAGCCAGGTGAGAAGTGCCTCTCCATGGCTGCTGCAGCTCCAGTGGGCACAGTTGGGGAGGGGTGCATGTCCCCTGGCTGTGACAGGTCCAGGTCCACCTGCCCTCTGCGCTCCCCATCCAGAGTGAGGAGTGGGGCAAACTATGCACTTTCCCCCACTCCTTGAGGACAGGGAACAGCCAACAATGTTCCTGTAGGAATTGGGAGAGGGAGTTGCAGCCCCCCTGCCTGCCCTAAAGTGTGTCTGTGGGGTGGGAGGCTCAGGGATGAGGCAAGTTTCGGCTGCCTGGTGATTCTCTCTCTTTTTCCTGTATGGTTGTATGCATCCCTATATACATTAGGGGGTGGGAGAGCTTCACCTCCTCCCCCGCCCCGCGCACAATCTAAACCCTTACCTTCCTTTAAATTATAAGATGAAAATATTTTGCAAATTTGGTGGCCCTGGCCCTAGCTCTTCCTGTTTAGGAGGAGTTCTTGGATGGATGGATGGATGGATGGATGGATGGATGGATGGATGGATGGACAGACTTGCTTGCTTGCTCACAGACTCTCTCAAATATAAAGTAGGTATGATTTTAACCAACATAGATGGTGAGCCAGAACAATGCCAGAAATGATTTAATTTTTATCCTACCCTTTGTAAAGCATTTGATGTATTTGATAGGATAGTGGATTATCCTTTATTTTTTATTTGTCTTTGTATGCAGCCATCCAATTCCTCTCCTGCTGGGACAAACATTTTCTTCATCTTCAGTGCATATAACAGCTATATTTTACTCTCCAATATTCAGGATAATCAGTGATTTATGATATCCTCCCTGGGACATAGAGAGTATGTTTTTTTAGTTACTTCACCTACAGTACAATGTTAATGCCACTTACCCAAGGTGGACAAGATGATACAGAAGGCCCCGTTCTCTGAAGCAGAAGGGAACTCTAATCTCTCCTACCCCTTCTGAATTTATTATGGAAATTGTAGCCATCTTTTCGTGTTTCTGGAAACTGTACATATGTTCCCTTCTACATGGAAAACTATGTTCAACAGTTCTTCTAATCAGAAGGAATGGCCGGGCTGATAAAAGACTTGAGAACATTTGCCCATTTATCTATCCACACGTGTTCCCTTCCATCTGGGAGCATTCCTAAGAGACTGTAGCTGTTCTTAATCCCGGCCAGAGGGAAACAATGTGTTGTGCATAATTATCAGGCTGTCGTCAGAGATGGACAGCCTCCTACTGTTAATCTTGGTGTCCAACATGCAAACAGGAGGTGGAAATCTGTCTGCCTTATGTGGTTGGTAAACTCCAATCTGCCATATTAATTATCTGTCCCTGTGTCAGTTAGGGGAACCTTTTGTATTTAAGAATAGGGAGGAAGCTCTGTCTCATCCAAAAAAGACAAAAATAAAAGATCAAGGTGATATTCCTATGTGTATTATTTCTTCTTGGAAAGAGCACAGTAAACTAGGGCAGGAAAAAAGAGGCGGGAGGGCACATAAAATGACTAAAAAAATCCACTGTGTTGTAAAATCAGTACCTAGCTAGCAAATGCACAGGCTGGCATGGAACTTGCTTGACTACATAGTATAACACCAAAAAGATAAATAGGGAAAGGAAATAGGGTAGAAATATGCTGGCTTTTCCCTGCTATTTATAGTATGGGGGGGTTACATTTAAAAACTGTCCATTTAAATTTTTCTTTAAAAGTTTGTTTAAATAATTGTAAATCTTGGAGAGCGTGGTTTTCAGAAACACTGAACACCTGCAGGGCCATTTGGAATGAATGAGTGCCAGGTTCCCTCGGACCCTTCAAGCATGGGATAAACTATAAATGTTAACATTTATCACTATAATAAAAAAAGAGGACCTGAGGCTGTAAGCAATGAAGATTATAAAGCCCCTAAGGCAGCTGAAACCTACACTTTTAAGGCCAAATTGTGCACGCTAACAAGGCATCCATTTCCATAGCCTGGCATAGGAGCAGGATTTGGCCCATGGGTTCAGACTTAGATCCAGATAGCTCTCTTCACTAAGCACACGTCACTGGGTCTGAAGCCGCCCCAGTGCAAAGGCGAGTGGGAAGAGAATAGTAGCTGATTTTAAAAATAGCCTTTAAATCTCTTGGGAGCTTGGCTGTAAGTAGATTTGAAATCTATTTTAAAAGCCTATTGAGTGCATCTCTTGCATGTATGTCAGTGACTTTGCAGGCAACAGGAGAATACTCTCTCTTCCAGCCCAGACTTCATAATCCCATTAGACCACCAGGAAGTCTTTAGGCCTTGGTAGACCACTATATGCCAGAAAGGCTCTGGGAGTTACAAATCTCCTCCCTTCCATTTATAAAGCTCTCAAGAGATCTAAAGGCTTTTTAAAAAATCAGCTACTCTTCTCTCCCCACTTATGTTTGCACCAAGGCTGCTTCAGACCCAGTAACGTGTGAACCCAAACAGCTATTCCCATTGCTGTTTAAGAAGTCTGGGTATGTCTACACTACAGTGCTATTTCAAATTAACTTAATTCGAACTAAGCTAATTCAAAATAACACATCTACACACACAATCTATTTTGAAATAGCATTTTGCTATTTCGAAATAGCGTGTCTGCACTGATTGGACGCTGGGTCGCATTTAAGGGCAGCTGAAACCGGTTCCAGCAGGGCTTCAGGTCAGTAGTTGCTTTGTATGGCTGCTATCTGAGGCTATCTGAGGCTCGTGCTTAAAGGGACCCCCATGGACAGCCGGTTCTCAGCTTTCCCGCTTGCTTGCCTACCTCGCTGAGGGACAGCAAAGCTTTTTCCTCTCTATCTGCTTTGGTCGCTCTCATTTGGGACACCACAGCACTCAGCACCATAGAGCCAGAGCTGTCCCTGGGCACTCTGGTGCTCATTTTGAATGTGTTGCTGCAAGCCTGGCCTCAATTGCTGGAGGCTGCCTGGCACCATCTGCAGCAGGCCAGCCCCCTGGTCCTCCCCCTTCCCACCTGGGAGCCGTGGAGGAGCAGCAGCAGCAGCTGGATACCAGCATGCCCCGCCACACCTGGCATCTGGACACCAGCAGCGACTGGTGGGACCACATTGTCCTGGAGCGCTGGGGAGACCAACAATGGACCCAGAACTTCAGGATGAAGAAGGACACCTTCCTCAAGCTCTGTGAGTGGCTCGCCCCTGCTCTGCAGCGATGAGACACACACATGAGGCCCGCCATTCTCCTCCACAAGTGGGTGGCCATCACCCTATGGAAGCTCTCCACGCCGGATAGCTACCTATCCGTGGGGAACCAGTTCGGCATGGAGAGATCCACTATCAGAGCAGTCCTCATGCAGGTATGGCACTCACCAGCCACTGGGCCAGGAGGGGGGCTGCAAGGAGGAGATGGGTCCCAGAGAAAACAGGGGAGAGGTGGTGTAAGTGCCCTCCCCGAGAGGGCTCAGTTTGTCCCAGCCGTGCTACAGACCATCCATGGTGGCCAGGATTACAGCGGGGGATGCTCCTGGGAGTGGGGTGTGAGGCAGTGGCGGGGAACGAACACTCCCAGCCACCCAGGCACCCCAGTGACCCTTGGTTTTGTGTCTCTCTCTGCAGGTGGTCAAGGCCATCAACAGGGTGCTGCTCCACAGAGTTGTCGGCCTCACCGACCTGGACGCAGTCATCCAGGGGTTCGGCCCCCTGGGCTTCCCCAACTGCGGGGGAAAGGGGGTAATTGACAGGACGCACATCCCCATCCGTGCCCTGGAACACCAGGCCTCCCTCTACATTAACCTCAAGGGGTACTTCTCTGTGATCCTGCAGGCCGTGTCTGACCACTGGGGCCAGTTCTTGGACATCAATGTGGGCTGGTCCGGCAAGGCACACGACGTGTGGGTGTACTGCAACTCCTCCGTGTGCCAGAGGCTGCATGCCGGGACTTTCTTCCCCAACCACCACATCAGGGTCAGGGATGTGGACATGCCAGTGTGCCTGGTGGGGGATGCAGCCTACCCCCTACAGCCCTGGCTAATGAAGCCCTACATCGGACACCTGAACCCCTCCCCGCAGGCCTTCAATGCCAGGCTTAGCAGGGCCCGCACTGTGGTTGAGGGGGCCTTTGGCCGGCTGAAGGCTCGATTTAGGTGCCTCCTCACCCGCTTCAACCTCTCTGAGCACAATATTCCGCACGTGGTGGCAGCATGCTGTGTGCTCCACAATTTATGAGAGAGGAATGGGGAGGCTTTTCTGCCAGGCTGGATGGCAGAGGCTGACCACTTGGCTGACCAGTACACACAGCCCACACGGTGGCCATCTGGGAGGCCCTTTGGGGGGCTGTCTGCATCCGGGAAGCCCTGCAGGAGAGCTTGCAGGTGGAGGAGGAGTGAAGCCCCCTTGGTGTACCCCACTTGGGCCTTACATTCCACCCCCACCTCCTTCTCCTTTCCTCCCCCTAACCCCCCTTCCTGATGTAAAATAAAAACACCCGTGTTGCCACAAAAAACTCTCTTTATTTAACATAATTGGGGTGGGAGGAGGAGGGGAATGAGGGCGGGATAGGGGAGGGGGAAACCTGGGAGGAGAGAGCTGGATGGCGGAGGCAAGGGGAGGAAGGAGGAAGGGAAGCTCAGGGTTGGGGGTCTTGCTGGCCCTCCTGTCTCCCAGCACTGTGGGTGCGGGGGCCTCAGCATCCCCGGGGAGGGATGGAGTGGGTATGGAGGGGGGGAAGGAGGGATGGAGGGGGCAGAAGAAGCAGGAGGGGGAGCAGGGGTGGGAGGAGGAGTGATAGCTGGGGCAGCCGCAGGGGCTGGAGCAGCAGGAGGCAGCAGTCATTGCACCAGGGTCTGCAGGTGCTTGTGGAGGGCACGGCCCTGCTCCTGCAAGCTCTCCCGCCACAGCTGCAGGTCTTCTTGCACCCAGTGCTCCTGGCTGTGGCCCTGCCTTCCCTGTAACCTCAGGTGCTGCCGCTGGTACTCCTCCTGGTTGCAGGTGCGCCTGCTGGCCCAGGTGCAGGTGGATGTTCCAGGCAGGTCTGCGTCTGTGAGAAGTGGTCAGTTCTCCCTGGGGACACAGTGGGTGAAACCCAGCCCCCCTCTGCAAGGCGAGGACGGCAGGTCTCTGCACCATCATGCCCTGCTATCCCCGGGAGTGTGAGCTGGCCCAAGACTGCATCCCCATCCCCTGCCTATAGTGTGGTGCGTGTGGGGTGGGGGGAGGGGAGATGTGCCCTGCCTCTATGTAGAGGGGGCATCTGGAGGGAGGGCAGTGTGCAGTGTCTCTCCCCGGGGTCAGTCATGTGCTTTCACGCGTAGAAGCATGTGGGGAACAGGCCAGGGCCCCTGAATGGCACCCAGCTGGGGCCACATGTCCTGGCTGGCACGGCAGATGCACAGGTTACCACCTGCTCCATGGTCGGCAAGGCCCACGCACACGGTCCCTGGGCTCCCCCTTCCTCTCCCGCCCCACATAAGGGGACTGTGATGGCACTTACATGTGGAGGCCTCCCTGGCCTTGGATGAGACTGCTGACGGGCTCTTTGGTACAGCTTGGGGGTCCTGGGTGCAGGGCACTCTCCCTGCAGGCTCCTGTGGCTCCTCGCTGTCATCGTCCTCTTCTTTCTCCTCTTCCCCTGTGTCAGGGGCAGGGCCCTCTGCCTCTGGGTCAATGACCACCAGGGGGGAATGGACCGTTTGACCCCCCAGGATGCAGTCCAGGGCCTTGCAATGCGGGCAGGTGTCTGGGTCAGCCCCTGGTTGGGAGTCCCTGGCATAGGCCTACCGCAGCTCCTTCACTTTTGTCCACACCTGCTCCTGGCTAAAGTGTGGCCTCTGGTGGCCAGGCTGGCAGCCATATGGCTGTAGACGGCCGCATTCCTGCACCTAGTGCGGAGACCGTGGGCATTGGAGGCCTCCCCCCAAACCTCAATTTCGAATTAAGTGTCTACACAGCACTTAATTTGAAATAGCTGTTTCGAATTTGGTGTTACTCCTCGTAGAATGAGGTTTACCAAATTCGAAATAAGCGCTGTTATATATATTATTATATATAATAACGGCTGTTATTTCGAATTAACTTTGCAGTGTAGACATACCCGGGGGCTGTGTCTAGACTGGCAAGTTTTTCTGCAAAATCATCTGCTTTTGCGGAAAAACTTGTCAGCTGTCTACACTGGCTGCTTGAATTTCCGCAAAAGCACTGACGATCTCATGTAAGATTGTCAGTGCTTTTGCGGAAATACTATGCTGCTCCCGTTCGGGCAAAACTCTTTTTCCGAAAAACTTTTGTGCAAAAGGGCCAGTGTAGACAGCAGAGAATTGTTTTCTGCAAAAAAGCTCCGATCGCAAAAATGGCGATCGGGGCTTTTTTGCGGAAAAGCACGTCTAGATTGGCCACGGACGCTTTTCCGCAAAAAGTGCTTTTGCGGAAAAGCGTCCTGCCAATCTAGACGCGCTTTTCCAAAAATGCTTTTAACAGAAAACTTTTCCGTTAAAAGCATTTCCGGAAAATCATGCCAGTGTAGATGTAGCCCCAGAGAATAAGCCACTGATTCAGCAGAGATTTAGGCACATGATTAACTTTATGCAAATTGAGTATTCCTATTGACTTCAATGAAGTTGAGATGTGTCTCTGCTGATCCAATTGGAGGATCGGGTTGGGTATATTATGCAACACACTGATCTGAAGTGTCAACTTTGCGTGCTAACATCACTGCTTAATAGTAAATTCATAAATGAAAAGATGGGAGGAACCCTGAGGTTAGGAATTTTCTTTTGACCATGGGTTTCATCTTTAGCAGAGTGGCATTTCCTCCCCCACCTGCGTAATTATGGCATAAAGGGAAATGATGAAGTATAATGGTATGGTATGTCAGACTTTTTCACTTCAGAAAAAAGACACATATGCTTTGTCTTCTTTCTGGAAGGAATGAGTGGGGGAAACAGTATTTAATTCCTCAACATACATTGGAATTCTCAAGTGAGAACATTCCGGTGTAATTGTTAAACTTGAAATGGCCCAGATTTATTGCTACAGTGACCAACCCCATCTATTTCAGCCTTAGTTCAAACTACCTGTTATTCCTCCTGGAATGAGGTTTAACAGGTAGTTCGATTAGGGGCTTTAATTCATAGACACGGGCAGTTAGTCTGGACTTGTACATTTCAAAAAATGGCGACCGGCCGGGAAGATGCAAATCAGGCACGGGATATTTAAATCCTGGGCTTGATTTGCAACTTCAAATGCCTACATTAGCCTCCCTGGTTCGAACTAGGGGGCTAGTGTAGACATACCCATACCAGAGCTACTGAAAATCATACTTTTATTACAATGAGTGCATAAGCCTTAGTGTCTGCTCATTCCTCCTCATACTATTCAAAGGGAGACCCTTTTCCCCTGGAGCTTAAAACATGTTGGATTGGTTCTTTGAAATCCTTTTATTTTAAAAAATACATCCTCAATTAATATTCTTTTGCCAAGTTTATATCTTGGTCCAGTACATCTTAACTGATAAATAGAGCAGAAAACTGAATCTGTTGCTTTAGAATATTCAGTGAATAGGAATAATGAAATTCAGCTCTATTTAGAATGACAGCCATCTGACAGCATATAGAAGGGTGTTGCTAGCAATTCATTCTCACTGGCTATGAATTAGTGGGGTAGTCTTAAGCTTCCACACAATTAGTCTCATTAAGCTGGAAAACAATCCAGGGTTGGGTCTGCAGACTCTGGCCCTACATTATCAGAATGCAGGAAGACATTATTCCAATATTGACAGCTGATATAAATGAATTTTATCTGTGTACAGATAGCCTCATTGTTATGGCATCAGTTAATATTGAATCCTGACTGCAGTTCCACACAAATGATAGCTTTACAACATAGATGTTATGAACATAATTTATAGATGTAGTATAGCTGTTTATAACTACCTTATTGCTGCATGATCTGGATGTAGCAGTCTGAATTTACATGCTCATACCTCAAAGCCAAAGAATATCTGTGATGATGTCACTGGAATATTGACTACATGTTAAAGGTTATAGAAAGTCATCGTTTCATCTTGGCTACCTGTTCACTTAGGTCTGGGTCTACACTAAACGGGAAAGTCGGCGTAAGATATGCAACTCCATCTACTCCAATTACGTAACTGGAGTCAAAGTATCTTAAATTATGTTTTGTCACCATCCACATGATGGAAGATTGACGGGAGCATACGCACTCCCATCAATTTCCCTTAATCCTCATGAGGAGCAGGACTACCGGCACTGATGGGAGAGCAAACTCTTAGTTTGAATTAGCGTGTCTTCTTTAGACCCGCTAATTTGAATCCTGGAAGATCAACTGCGGCAGCTTCAATCTTCTCTGTAGTGTAGACAGGCCCTTAGAGGTCGGTTAAGTGCAAACAACCTCAGTTGTGGATTTAGGGATAAAGGGGTTCAATGGGCCCATTTATATAAGGGTCTGCAGGGTCAGATCCTAAGACAGTAAATTAGAAAGAGACCAAATTTATTAGTGTATTAGGATGCATCTACACAGCACCCTAAACTCAAAATAAGATACGCAATTTGCGCTACACAAATTGCATATCTTATTTCGAATCTATTTCAAAATAGCTTATTTTGAAATCTGGAGCATTTACACAGCGCCAAATTTTGAAATAACTTGCTATTTCAGGACATCTCTTAATCCTCGTGGAATGAGAGTTACTGGGATGCCAAAATAGTGTGCACATTATTTTGAAAAATATTTCAAAATAATGGGCGGTTTGTTAAGATATTTCAGGGTATGTCAAGTATGTCAGGGTATGTAGATGTACCCTCTGTCTCTTTTTTTCCCAGAAAAAAGTAGAAAACACCACACACTCTTTTCAGCCATCAAAAATGTCCTGTTTCTACATATTTACCCTGTGCAGACAAATAAAAGCACCACACTGCTCATTGCAAAACTGGGAATTGGGAGAGTCTGTTCAAGATTCTGCTACACACTTGCTATCTCCCTTCAGTCATCTCACTTAGCCTCTCTGTGTCTTGCTTTCCTCATCAGTAAAGTAGGAATGATATGAAGCCTAATTCACTAATTTGCAGAAAGAACATTAAGGTTATTGTATGGAAGATACTAGAAAACTGGAAAATATTATTATTGTTCTCTTGTATATTTAGATTACAAAGTTAACAGCTGTGCTTTTCATTCCTATCACATCTTTTGTCTGGGGCGCTTCAAGGATGTTGCAATTTTAATTTATCCTCACAACATGCCTGGGGTGGGGGGGGGGGGGGGGCCTAAACAGGGGCCACTATCTGAGACTTTTAGTGGAATAAGGGTTTGACCATCCAATCTCCCAATTTCCATGCCAAAGATTAGTGACTTTAGGATTTCTTTTATTTTAAATTGGATGTAACATTTTTCAAAGAACTTACTGTAGAAGGCTATTATTATATATGGCTGTTTTGAAAACTTGGCTTGAGGACATTGATTATACGGCCTATATTAACTTTTGAAACAGTTGATCTCAATGCTAATGCAGTTGGGATTATTGCCTGCTTCTGGTGCATTATAAATGAATTTAAAATTACCATTTTTTAAAAAAGTGAATTAATTGAAAGGGTATTCCAATTTGATTATGTTGTCATGTACACTTTGTATATTGTAGGTTGCAGGGCTGTCAGGGTAGCATCTACATTGCAGGGGTTAACTCGAAATAAACTGCACTAATTATCAATTGTGTGTCTTTTTTTGAAATAACTTATTTCAAAATAGGGAGAATCTACACATCGCTTATATCGAAATAAAGTACTCTTCTTCCAACTTCCCTTATTTCTCGTACAATGAGGGTTACAGGAGTCAAATTAAGAAATCCTTCAGCTTGACGGTATTTTGACACTGTTTTGAAATAACTGCCTGCTGTGCAGACATGGACTGTTATTTCAAAATAGTGTTACAGAGCAGACATACCCTTACTAACAAGTTAGGCTTCTGTATTGGATATGGACTGACTATTGAACTTCCTTTTCGAAGAAGTGCACACAAGCTGTGTTCAGCATAATGTTCAGCGCTAAATCTGAGGTTAGTTTAAATGAGGCATGTGACACACAGATCCACCTAATGGCAGAGAAATATGATTCAGTTTAGCATTCCATCACATCTAGCCCTTCAGATTTTGCATTCCTACTATTGACAAAGTTTACACTATCTTTGAAGTTCAATATGGATCAGTCTGTTAAATACTGGTGAATCCCACTGGTTTTCTGATTACATGATGCAGATGCATAATAGTTTGGTCATCTGGCTGTCCGTAAATTGCAATAACTAGCTGTGGTCAGTTTGGAATCCTTGAATTGTGGTCATCATCTCCTGCATCTACCTTTTATAAAGTTTGCTTTGGTTGATTGTTCTTTCTGTTGAACTCTCTACTAGTAGTCTTGATCACATATGATCTTAATGCTAAATTCTTTTTTTACAACAGTTGGGGTTGTCCATTTTTTTCTCCATTCAATTTGATATAGAATCATAGAATACTATAAATGGAAGGGACCTCAAGAGGTCATTGATTCCAGTCCCCTGCCTTCTAGACTAAGCACTGTCTAGATTATCCCTGATAGATGTCTATCCAACTTGCTCTTAAATATCTCTAGTGATGGAGATTCCACAACCTCCCCAGCAATTTATTCCAGTGTTCAACCATCCTGACAGTTAGGAAGTTTTTCCTAATGTTCAGCCTAAACCTCCCATGCTGCAATTTAAACCTATTGCTTCTTGTCCTATCCTCAGAGGCCAAGGAAAACAATTTTCCTCCCATATCTGTGTGACACCCTTTTAGATACTTGAAAACTGCTATCATGTTCCCTCTCAGTCTTCTCTTTGCTAAACTAAACAACCCCAGTTCTTTCAATCTTCCCTCATGGGTCATGTTTTCTAGACCTTTAATCATTTTTGTTGCTCTTCTTTGGACCTTCTCCAATTTCTCCACATCTTTCTTGAAATGTGGTGCCCAGAACTGGACACAGTACTCCAATTTGAAGCCTAATCAGCCCAGAGTAGACAAGAATAACTTCTAGTGTCTTGCTCACAACACTCCGGTTAATATATCCAAAAGTCATGTTTGCTTTTTTTTGCAACAGTGTCACACCATTGACTCATGTTTAACTTATGGTTCACTAGGACCCCTAAATCCCTTTCAGCAGTACTCCTTCCTAGACAATCACTTCCCATTCTGTATGTTTGAAACTGATTGTTCCTTCCTAAGTGGAGTATTTCGCATTTGTCCTTATTAAACTTGACCATTTCGCTAGTTTGTCCAAATCATTTTGAATTTTGACCCCATCCTCCAAAGCACTTGCAACCCTTCCCAGCTTTGTATCATATGCAAACTTAATAAGCATACTCTTTATGCCATCATCTAAATCCTTGATGAAGATGTTGAACAGAACTGGTCCCAAAACAGATCTCTGCAGAACCCCACTTGTTATGCCCATCCAGCATGATTGTGAAGCATTAACAACTACTCTTTGAGAATGGTTCTCCAGCTAGTTATGCTCTCATCTTATAGTAGTCCCATCTAGGTTGAATTTCCCTAATTTATTGATAAGAAGGTCATGCGAGATCATGCTAAAAGCCTTACAAAAGTCTAGGTATACCACATCCACTGCTTCTCCCTTAGTTATCCACAAACTTGATAGCTTTCTTTGATAGCATATCAGATTGGCTCAACATTATTTGTTCTTTACAAATCCATGCTGGCTGTTACCGATCACCTTATTATCTTCCAGATGTTTGCAGATTAATTTCCTAATTACTTGCTCCATTATCTTCCCTGATATAGAAGTTAAATCGACTGATCTGTAGTTTCCTGGGTTGTTCTTATTTCCCTTTTTAGAGATGGGCACTATATTTGCCCTTTTCCAGTCTTCTGGAATCTCTTCCATGATTTTTCCTTCATGGAAAAAGGCTCAGATACCTCCTCTATCAGCTCCTTGAGTATGCTAGGATGCATTTCATCTCATCAGGCCCTGGTGACTTGACAACGTCTAACTTTTCTAAGTAATTTTTAACTTGTTCTTTTTTTATTTTAACTTCTAAACCTATCCCATTTCCACTAGCATTCACTATGTCAGGCATCCCATCTCTAAAAGTAATATGATTAAACTCATATTTCATTCTTAATGACACAAATTCTGCCGCAGTTAATTTTGGTGCATTGTACATCACTGTTTGTTGTTCTGGAATCCCCAAATGAACAAAAGTGCACTTCAGTTTCTTGCTAACCGAGACATGTTAGATATTTCAAGTACATTATTTCTATAGGTCTAGAAAAACAGTCCATGTTGATCCAATAATGATATCCTCTGAATGCACAGAAATCTGTAGGTTGAGTGTTATGTTTGTCCGCTGTTTCTACAATGCTTACATGTAGATATGTTATTCTTTATGTCCTTGCTGGCCAGCACACTGCCAGGTTGCCCTGTTTGTGGCATTTAGTTAATCCTTGATCTCTTTTATGGACTATGTTTAGGATTTCCCCTGCCATTTTGTGCGGTTTCACAATTCAATTGCCTTTAACCATACGTCCATTTGACTCACTTAATTGTTCATGTACCTCAAAGTAGTCTCTTGTTATTTCTATGGTGTCTTTTAGGTTCTTATGCCAGAATGTAACTTAGAACTGCCTGAAGCCTATCTATAGAGGCTGTTTTTTGTAGTGAGTATAGTCTATTTTCTGACATTGGTCTGTACACATCCATAGCAGCTACATATGCCTTTATATCATTTTCAAACATAAGCGTAATTGACTGCAATGCTGGGGTCTGTGACATAGAGTCTGCTGCTACCAGAAATATATTTTGCAATTGAGTTAAAATTGCATTAACCTTATCAAGAGATGTTGGCATCTCAGAGATGCTGGATCCAGGCCTTTTCCATTGATGAAGACTGCGCGTGGTTTATGGTCTGTTTTCAGTAAGAACAAATCCAATCCACTCAGACATATGCAAAAATTCTCATAGGCCCATATGCTTGCCAGGCCCTCTTTTTCAATGTGAGCATATTGTTTTTTCTGCTTCTGTGTGAGTGCAGGAGCAAAATGCAGCTGGCTCCCACTCAGATTTACATCGCTGCAACAATACACCACCAACACTGTTTCATCCACACTGATCATTGTGAGTTTGTTTACATTGTGGTGCATGAGCTGTTGGAATAATTTCTTTTATCTTTTTTGATAGTAAAGGCTTAATTTGGCCCCCAAAGCCAAGATGTGTTTGGTATAAGACCATTTGGCATTCTGCCCGCTATGGCTGAGGTTAGCTTAAATAAGGTGTTATATGCAGCACCACCTACTCACTGGACATATAATCCATTTTAACATGCCCTTACATATGTACAGGTTGGACCTCTCTGGTCTGGCACCCTTGGGATGTGACCAGTCCTAAACCAGGGAATTTGCCAGTCCAGAGGAGGTTCCCTGCTACCAGTTCCCCAGGCCACCGTTTCTCCCTGCTGCCAGCCCCACTCACCTCTTCCCCTCCCCCACCCAGCCTGGCTGTCATGCTGCTGTGCTGCATCTCCAGCCCTGCTATTGCAGCTGCTGTGTCTCTGGCCCCAGCACTAGTACCGTGGCTTCCGTAAGTGCCATGTCCCCAGCCCTGCTACTTGGGCTGCTGCAGCCCTTGCTGTGCTTCCAGGTCTCTGGTGCCTTCCCAGCTCCAGCCCCACTAGACTCTGAGCCACCAGCCCTCTTGCCACTGGGCTTTCCAACCAGAACTCCCTGGTCCAAGAATGCTCATGGTCCTACCAGACCACAGATATTGCTGGATCAGGAAGTCCCAGTTTTGGGAGGTCCAACCTGTAGCTTACTTTTTATTCTGTTACTTAAATTTACTTCCCAGGGTCCTTCCACCACCATCGAAATGTATTTCATATTATAGCAAATTACCAGATAGGAGTCCAAATAAGAAATGTGTATTTTTGCTTTAAGAAAGAAAGCAGGCTGTATCCATGTCCTGATTTAATTGTAATTCTTTCAAATTAATACTCTCAGCAGAAGAAACAATTTCAAAAATAATATATCCAGAAGTTTATGAAATAACTGTGGCCTTTCAGAAAAATAGCATAAATGATTCATTGCTTTAGTTAAATTACTTATCGTTAGTAAGTGTGGCAACAAAAATGGAGAGAACAGCTGGTGCTATAAAACTCTGGAGGAAAACGTAGAAGCGAAGGCAGCATTTGATCTCTTGGGGTGAGAAACTTGACTGCAGCATGTCTTCCCTTAAGGATTATACTTCTAAAGCTCAAGAACAAGAACATATACACTCTTCTGGGAATTTCTAACTCTGCTGCATTTTGAAAAGGAAAAATAACTTTTAGCTTCATTTCAGCTAAATTGGAGTTTTAAAAAAACACATTTCCACTATAGTATTTTAACACACAGCCTGTGCATTCGGAGAGGGAAAAGCA
The DNA here is from genome assembly GCF_049634645.1 of Pelodiscus sinensis. Taxonomy (NCBI): domain Eukaryota; kingdom Metazoa; phylum Chordata; order Testudines; family Trionychidae; genus Pelodiscus; species Pelodiscus sinensis. The sequence goes on from NC_134712.1 coordinate 165,126,964, forward strand.
ATTACTCAGAAGCTGCTATGAGCATTTGGAATATTGTGAGTTTCAAATCTACTTAATGCATGCTCAGAACCCAGACCTATTTTGGGAACAATAAATTAGGGACTATAAAATCGTACAGAGATGATGTCTTAGATCATTGCCACCCTATAACCAAAGACATTGTTCTTCTGCTCCTGAACATAAAGCAAGTCATTATTGTTAATCATTATTTCTGCCTGTTAAAGCTTACAAAAATATTCTGAGAGCCCAATCCCACTAGCAATCTACATGCAGCTCTCATTGATCTCAATGAGAGTTGAACATAAGAAGTGCCTACATGACTAGGCCTTGTATTTTATCACATCAGTCAAAGAAACATTTTTTATTCATTTCTTAAGGGAACCAAATGTGACAAAAGGGAAAAAAAAGGATTTGCTTTTTTGTTTTTGCTCCTTTATAAAGTATGCCTAAGAGGATTTATAAAATCATATTTTTTCTGTTTCTTCCTTGGAAAGAGCAGAAACATCTTTTATAATCCCTACAAGTTTTATGCAAAGATAAATGGAAGAGAAAAATCTCAGCCCTTAACTGAAAAATATGGGATTTTTTATATTTACCAGAGACCTCTTTTCTTCCATGTTTTTCAGGCATTTTAGTTAACTAGATTAAAGAATAAAACATTTAAAATCTAACTCGTTTTTCTGTGCACATCAGTGTGACCTAAAGATGTTGTATCTTGTGGACTTAAGTTTAGTCTCACCATTGTAAATCCAGTGTGACACTTACGAAGTCAAATGAGTCTGCAAATATTCGGGTTTAAAAGTAAATTGGGTAAAAAATTGATATGGGAACCCAAATGACCAGCTAGCTCAAATCCTGCCCCACAGATTCTATGAACGTCTATTTATACATTAACGTATAACGGACACAAAACATTTTTGAGGGCAATAAAAATCCATGGTAACTAAAGTAACATTGAATCTGCACTACTATTCTAGCAGTCACTGATAGAACGAAAAAAAAAATTATTAAAATGACAGTATTGCCAAAACTTTCAAATGTTACAAAAAACAAAACAAAACATGAAATACCATCTTCTCACAAATATTTCCTCTATCCCCACAGACCAAAGATCAGGTCAACGATCACCTCATTTCTATCTCCAAATTAAAACCTCAGAACTGACAATAATGTAATACAGGTTGCACCTCCCTTAACCAGGACTCTCTTGTCCTGCAAAATCCATGCTCTGGCATGACCACAGATGCTCCTGGATGAGAGAACCTCAGATCAGGAGTGCCAGCACCTGGGAGCCCCATGAGTCTGGTGACAGCGGAGCCACAGCTTCCAGGGCAGCGGCAGTGCCAGGACAGCCCAGTTGGTGGTGGAGCACTCTCTGGGGTGCCTGCCACCTGTCAGCAGGGCCAGGACTGTGACTGCCTGTGACGGACCGGGCCGTGTCTGGGCACAGCTTAGGGCGTCCGCTCAGAGCGAATTGCTCAAATCCGGGGCTCCTTACAGTCCCCCTGACTGGCGACCTCTCCAAACAGGCCACAAACCAGTCTCACAGAGCGCTTCAGCAGCCTGCCTGAAGCCTCCCGAGCAAAACCCCTCCGACACCCCAGCAATATCCGTGCCCCAGATGGCCCCGGGCCTATACACAGGTGGGGGGTCCTAGCACCCAATCCCACCTACCCCGAACAAGTTCTGTCCGGTTCCAAGAAACCGGCCACAGATCCCTGGTCAATTTACCCTCTGGACCTTACCCACAAATCACGCTGGGCCAATCCTTTAGAATCTATATCTAAAGGTTTATTCTTACAGGAAATAAAAGCATGAGAGTAAGGTTATTAAAGTACAGTACGTTACATGCACCGAATCTCCCAGTTCTCGATGCAGGTTCTAGCAGAGATGTTGCAGCTGCTGGTTTAAAAGTTCTTATTGCACATCCTACGATCAGGATGGGTTCACAGGTCTTCCGGGCTCTTCAATCCCTGCAGTGCTGCCTCTGGGATGAAGTGCTGAGCTGAGAACAAAATGGCCTCGACCACATGGCCCCTTTTATTCCCTTCCTGGCCTCTTCTTGTATGCAGCAAGTCACCTGGTCAGAGGCCAAACTCTATGTTTCCTGCTGGCTGCCCTCAGGTGACAAATCCCATTCTTTGGGTGTGTCCATAGCCTATTGAGAGTCATTGTTCCACAGGGCTTTGCTACTCAGCCTGTCCATAGCAATGCTTAACCACATTCACAGAAATATTCAGCTTCCACACAGATTACAGATTCCTACCTACACACACAGACATTATATACTCACATAAATAGTGTACATAAGATTAACAAACAATAATCTCCCATTCAATACCCCACATGGCTCCCCCCATACCAATTTCTGGGGCCAACACCCCCACCTAGGGGTGCAGCAGCGATCTGGCTGCTTCCCTCCAATTCGGTAACGTGACACTGCCCAGGACAGGAAGCCTGGCTGGGGCCACATCAGCCCAAACTGCGGTGAGGCTATAATATCCTGGGTGGTGGCAGCAGGTGATGGCTGCATGATTGGGGCTACCTGCCCCCCGGCAGCAAGGCCAGGGCTGCAGCTGCAGCAGCCTGGGAGGAGATAGCTGGGCCAGGCCTCAGCAGCCCGACAGAAGCAGCACAGCTGGGGCCATGTACCACCTGGCAGCGGGGCTGGAGCTACGGATGCAGCAGCCCAGGAGAGAAAACCTGGCCATGGCTGTGGCAGCCCAGCAGAAGCAGTGCAGTCAGCCATGTGCCACCCGGCAGGTAGTGAAGCTGGGGCTGGGGCTGGGGCTGGCTAGCAGGCAGCTTGGGCGGATCAAAGGAACCTGCAGTGGGGAGGGGTAGAGGGCTGAACGACTGGTGTCAGAGGACCTCCCATTGTCCAGCAAATTCCCTCATCCAGGACTGGTCAGGTTCCGAGGGTGCTGGATCAGGGAGGTCCAACCTGTAATGCATTTAGATAACATAAATCAGGTTGTATCAAATACGGTTTTACCACTAGCTTGTAACACATTTGACTCATCTTCCATCGGGACACCTGCAAAAAATCATTATTTCTTGTCTGCTTAAGGTAATTTGGGAAAACAACATATTAACCTTTAAAATACATGTTTTAAATAGTCTTCATGTTTCAGCACTGCGAGGCTATGTCAAGACTACACTCTAAACTTGAAATAAGATATGCAATTTGCGCTATGCAAATTGTGTACTTATTTCAAGTTTATTTCAAAATAAAGTGCTATTTTGAGACATCCCTTAACCCTCGTGGAATGAGGGTTGCCGGGATGCCAAAATAGTGCGCCCATTATTTCGAAAAATATTTCGAAATAACAGATGGCTTATGAAGTTGTGGGGTAGCTATTTCGGGATACCTCTGGTAGACATATCCTGATAGTATATGTATCAAAGTCTTGCAACACTTCAACATAAAAAAACTAAGAAAAGTCAGGAATAGTCCATCTAAATATATTTAGCAATCCCATGGGTATAAAATTTTTTATTAGATACTTCCAATATTTGAAGTTACATGATTTTTTATTTTTTGGTAACATAGTACTTAGCTGAAGTTCCTGGTTGCTAGAATGCACTAACATTCAGACTCTTCACAAGACTGTTAGGCTGTGTATAGACTGGCAAGTTTTTCCACAAAAGCAGTTGCTTTTGCGGAAAAACTTGCCAGCTGTCTACACTGGCCGCTTGAATTTCCGCAAGAACACTGACGATATCATGTAAGAAATCAGTGCTTCTTGCGGAAATACTATGCTGCTCCCGTTTGGGCAAAAGTCCTTTTGCGCAAAAGCTTTTGCGCAAAAGGGCCAGTGTAGACAGCTCAGATTTGTTTTGCGCAAAAAAGTCCCGATCGCGAAAATGGCCATCGGGGCTTTTTTGCTCAAAAGCGCGTCTAGATTGGTACGGACAAAAAGTGCTTTTCCGTTAAAAGCATTTGCGGAAAATCATGCCAGTCTAGATGTAGCCTTACTGTAATGTTTTGTTTGATTGCATGGTATAATCTGTAGATAGTAGCCTGGAATCAAGGAAAAATGTATTTCACCAGAAATAGAGCAAGCTTTAATTGTGATAAACTCACTACCAACAAGAATTGTACCACAACTATCAAATAAGCATTTACTACCAAGCTCTAACTACCTATACAGTTAAATAATAATTAGAAAACTATCTGAAATATAGTGTTTTCTATAATGTCACTGTTACAAGCCAAAGAAGGTCACGATAAAAGAAAAATGTTCATTAAGTTTGTCATTATATTTTCTTACATAACCAGTAGGGACTTGAAGTTAATGGAAGTTCTGTTTCAAATATGGAAATCTAGATAATGTCTACTTTTTTCATACTTGTATGCTTGAGCTAAAATCTTAAACATCTGAAAACAAATATTTCAGGGGAATTTTGCCAAACTCATTTAGATGGTGCCAAAAGATTTTCAGTAGTGGAATGTCTGCTTTGATGCTGCAGCAGTTCTTCTTGGTAGAAACCTCAAAGAAGACAAGCGGGAGTATTGCCACAATTTCAATATCAATGAGAAAGGTGGCAAGTAGGCAGAGTTATCGGAAAGTGATCTTTATTAAGCATGATGAGAGGACAGTGCTACATGCTAAGGCCTGCTAGTTTGAGCATGAATGTCCTAACTTATATTCCTGAGCCCTTGGTGCCATAACAAAATGAGGTCACTCCCCAAACCTGACCCTTTTTTCCTCTAGTTTCACTCATCATATGGCAGCCTCTTGTGTCCCTTAAGTTAATCACCATGGGGAACAGCAGGCCAGGCTGTCTCAGGAAGTAGCCATTTTGGTCCTTATGTGCCAACAAGAATGAAGCTTGCACCCCACATTGGAGTTGCTAGTGGCTCATGTGATAATCATACGATAATAACCTTTTGCAGCCAATATATTATGGTGCAGGAGATTGTGTCAGGACAGTTCAGAAGAGGAGTTGGCTTCTACAAGAACAAAATTTGATCCATTTAAAAACCAGTCCATAGAATCTCCTAGGAATTGGATTGAGCCCCAAAACAAGTATACAGCTTGTAAAATGGATGAAATCTGAAGAATCGCTAGCAGCCCTGAATTCCTGTCCTGATTTGACCTTTCCCCAGTATGTGCTGAGAGAAAGAAAAAAAAGTATAAGAATCTTATGTTCTGGTGTATAACATATTCCTTCCTGCTTCAGCTTTGAAAGTGCTGCTTAAGGTCAGTTTTTTATTTTGGAGAAAAGCTTGATCTAGGAAGAGAGCAAAGTTAAAGCTAGATGTCAGTGGACTGCCTGTTTTGAAATGAGCTCATAACTGAACTCCCCATGCCCTGAATGTGAGAAGGAAAAGAGCGTTCGTACAGGGTAAACTTGGCTGGTTGAATCAGTCAATTAAGAACTAGCAAGCTGCCAACAAAGGCATTAGGATCTTTTATTATTATAGATGTATACCTCACAGATGTGAAAGGGACATGAGCAAATAAACTCTATCATTTTTTCCAGAGAGGGCGGCTCTTCAAAAATTACACTGGAACTGTTTTTTAAATCAATTATAAACATTATACCTAACCCAAACCCAGATTACATTATAACTGGTAACCTTTACCACCATTAGAGCTGAACGAATTATCTCTGGGCCATAAATTATATTGAACTGACCATGAATTTGTCATTTGTAAATATTTACCACATGATATAGATGAACAGTTTCAGCCAATGAATGGATCATGAAATGTTCACTTGGACTATTCACTAATCCGTTATTTATGGTGGAGTTATTCACCTGAGTCATAAAGCATGATTTCCATTCCCTGACTGACTGACTGACTGACTGTTTAAAACAAGAGAATAAGTAACAAATAAGAAATAATGAAATGAAGAATACTCGTCACACACACTGATTCCCTTGTTTGTGTGTCATAATAGACATTTGCAGGAAGAACACCCATTCCACAAACATTGCTGTAAACAAAAATCTAAGTGAAAAATGGTTGTTGTTTTTGTTAATGATAATTATTATGATAAGTGGAACAAACATGGACGATTCATAGATTTGTAAAGACAAAGGGTATTATTATTATGCTTGGCTAATCAAGCTTCTTGCATAACACAAACCTTTGAGCCTCACCCAGTAATTACTGCATCAAGTCTTATTTCTGGGTGAGCAATAGCATATCTTTTTCTAAAGGCATTAGTGTTGATTTAGAGATTCAAATTATGAAGAAATGCTACCTCCCCACTTCTCAATGGATGGGAAGACCTGATGCGGCTGGCAGTGAAAAAGGACAGTCTCAGCCATGAGGGGAGGGACACTTTCAGGGAGATCTAGTAGCTGCTCTCCACCTTGGGAATTTCTGACAGCCATTGCCCAGCCAGCACTGTTTGGTCAGCCTTTCCCAGATCCCAAGATTTAACCGGGAACAGGAGCCATATGGAGCCTTTTTGGCTGCATTCCAGAGGCCCATCTAACCCACCCTCAGCTAGGAATGGGAACCTGGCTTGACCAAAGCAGTGGGACTAGCCCATCACCCTTTGCGAGTTCAGGCAAGATTTTTTTCTCTCTTGGGCCAATTGGCAGACCAGGGAATCTTTTGCCTTCCTTGAAGCACCTTTAAGCCACAGTGGGTTAAGTAGGAACATGCTTAGTACCAAACTGAGGTACTTGGTACAGTTGTTAAATTGTTTCAACATGATGGCCAGTTTCTAGTGTGTTTAGAAGGATAAAATGAATGGTTCCTAGAGATAAAAAAGCTGGGATTTTGCTGATGGGACTTGGGTTTATAGGATACAGTGAGACCTTGTGGTCTTTGCAAGAGGAGAAGGTCAGACATTGTTCCCCTCGCAGGATGGGAGAGGGTGCTAGGACTCTGAATGGTCTGAGACCTGGGGGCTAGTCTGAGCTGTGTTACCCTGAATTACAGATTATTTGGTAGGAGCCCTGTGGAACCAATTAAATGCCAGAGTATAAGTAATGGCAGGTAGCATCCAAGTTCAATAAAAGTTGTAACCTACCATTTAAATACATCCATGTGTTTGCATCAAGTCACCACATGCTTAGGTAAGCTTTCCCAATGGTCAGTCACCCTTGCTGTTAAAGATTTGGCCTTCAGTCTCCAAATGGCAATATCAAAGCAACTGTCACCATCACAGTGCTCCCTAGCACCATACTTAGGTCAGAATTGACCAGAAATAAAGTGTACTGCTTGCTCATTCACTGCCTGGAACAACCTGAGGTTTCCTTGGAGGTCCTGGAGAACAAGCAATAACAGCCAAATACATAGGTCCGTGAGTTCTGGACTACATGGATATATAGAAGTGACTTCTGGGGAAACATTTCTGCTTCTGATCTTGTAGGCAAGTGAGTGATTCTACCTTAGACTCCTTAGTAAGTGGGTATAAACAAGTCGCAGGGTACGCAACTTTCACCACCTTATATGTTCCATCCATCTGAATTTTCCCCTTTGAAATAAAATCATCAATATGATGAAGCCAAAGGGGAAAAAAATTACTTGGCACCAAAACCAAGAAAGACATTCAAGTTATATGGCTTAGACCATGTTGTAAAAACACCAGATACAGGGCTTAGTGTTTGATATGTTTTGAAATATCCTTTAATTTTGTCCAGCAAAATTCTTTTACTTTTTCCATGTAGTTTCAGTCTTTCTTTGTTGCAGTTTTCTTGAACAAGATTATTGTTAGCATTGCACTTACACATACTCCAACATGGTTGTCATCGGTCAAACCAAGGTGATACATGAGGACAGGTATGCACATGGAGTACTGCCTTCACTCTTCTATAGTGCAGAATATAAGTTTGAAGGCCATAATACACTAATTTTGTATCTGCTGAAAACAGCTGAGTGAAAAGAAGCTGAGCCTGCACATGCAGAGTGGAAAGCTGTTTTGCAACATCTCCTGTAATCATGTTTGGAAAGAACCAACTGAGAAATTCATGCTCATAACACCAAGGAAGATAGAATAAAAACAGTGAAGGAGCCACCGGCTAAAAAGAAGGCTGGTATTTTGTCTCTGATCTCAGAGCTCTCGAATAATACTCTAATGCAGTGTAGATGTTACATATTTCTAGTAGGTGATCAGTTTATGACTAATATGAAAGAATCACAGAAATTCTGTCTTTACAGGACATATGGTTCATAATACTGCCAATGCAAGATTTCTTTTTCTAATGCTGTGTAAAATCCAGTTTTAAATGACCATCTTTGGCATTCTGTTTCATAGTTTTATAGCTATCACTAGCAGGAAGGCTCACTGATAAACAGCTTTTACTTAATTTCATCCCATTGCTCCTAGGTATATTACCTGTATCATTCTAAACAATTCTTACCACTTCTTAGTGATGATATCCTTCACAGATTGATACATATCACATCACTCCCTTAGCCACCTGCCCAAGCCATTATATATATATGCTGCTTTTAAGTTTTCCTTATAAAATCCCTTAGTCTTCTAAAGTTCTCTTCTTTAACCCATTTTTAATTTATCAGCAACTTTTGGTACTGAAGTGACAGAACTGAACATGGTATTCCAGGCATACAGGGAGTATCACCTTCCGATTCTGTGATTCCTGTCCCACTCAATGATTCAGACTCATATCTTATTTATGTTCACTATCACCCTTAGATCTTTCTCAGCATTAGAGACGGTCCAACAACTTTTACCAAGATAGAAGCTATCATAAACTGTTGTGCCTAATTATTAATTGATATTCTGGGATTAATACACTTAAATATTTGCCGCCACATCAGGTATCCTTTTCTCAACAGAGTAGGGTTTATTAGTCAACTGGAATACTGCATTTGGAAGTCCTAAAGTGATTATAGAGAAGTAAAAGTTAAGGGTGGCCAGATTGGCCAACATCAGGGCTCTCCCCAGCCATGCCACTACAGAATACATTTTGACTTTGTGTCTGTGCCTGTCAGTTTCAGGTGAGAGCTATCATGTCTCTTCAAAGGCCAGTTCTTGACTCTGTCACCTGACTTCTTTCTCCTTTGCTCTTTGGTTCAGAGCCTTTGCAGAGAGGGCAGGAGAAATCTTCCTTTTGACTGTTAGTGAAGTTAGTGAGAAGATCCTGGTCATTTGGGTTTCTACTGTCTTTCTGGAATCTTCATTGTCATGGGTTGACTTCAGCTTGTCTTTTCATCACCCATTCATAGCATCCCAGACAGTTATGTGACCCAACACATATCTCCTACTTTGTACCAAAACCAGCTTTTAACCAGTTCCACTCTGTGCATAGCAATGCAAAGAACAGAGGGAAACAGAAGCATGTGTCAGAATAAAATACATTCCCAAAATTCCCACATTCACCAGACTCATCACGGATTGCAAGCATTAAGCCTTCCATTTAGCTGCTTTATGGACAGTTGATCTCCTTGGTTCACTTGCTGAGAAAGCTGTCAAAGATTGCTCAGGTCAGAAAGGTTACCTTCAGTGGGATGCACAAAGCCAAGTTGAAACATTTGCTGCTGTAATAGCACAAGAAAATGTATTTCCTTGCCCCTTTATTTTGTTGATAACATTAGTCATGTTTACTTTATTGATATGACATTAAATTAACTGTGGGTAGGCAGTTCTGAGTACTCAGAATCCATGCTGCTGCAGTAGCCAATCAAGAGATTTGTCTCACTCAAGGTCAGACTGTGTAGAAAAAGGCTATTTAATAGTTGCCCAGGCAGATATATTGCAGGTTTTGTGAGCAGACATTAGAAGAGAAAGCTAATGGAACTAAGACTGCACCACTGACTGCTGGGAATCTATATGGGAAATATTGATTTTAATCCAAACTGCTTGATTATTAAAGGCTAAATCCTGCAAGATGTCAAACACCTTTTGAGATATATTGAGTACCTCAGCACCTATTGAAATCCCTCTCCGGATATGTCTACACTACCCCGCTAGTTCGAACTAGCGGGGTAATGTAGGCATACCGCACTTGCAAATGAAGCCTGGGATTTGAATTTCCCGGGCTTCATTTGCATAAACTGGGCGCCGCCATTTTTAAATCCCTGCTCGTTCGAACCCCGTGCCGCGCGGCTACACGCGGCACGAACTAGGTAGTTCGGACTAGGCTTCCTAGTCCGAACTACCGTTACTCCTCATTCCACGAGGAGTAACGGTAGTTCGGACTAGGAGGCCTAGTCCGAACTACCTAGTTCGTGCCGCGTGTAGGCGCGCGGCACGGGGTTCGAATGAGCAGGGATTTAAAAATGGCGGCGCCCAGTTTATGCAAACGAAGCCCGGGAAATTCAAATCCCGGGCTTCATTTGCAAGTGTGGTATGCCTACATTACCCTCCTAGTTCGAACTAGGAGGGTAGTGTAGACATACCCTCCGAGATTCCACTAGATTGTTCATTTGGAAGGAAGTTAGCAGGATGTAGCACACCATTGTTTCAATGCACAGGAAGTGGGGGAGAAGGTCGAAAATAACCCTCTTGGAAGAGAATTGTAGAATTATAGAAATGTAGGGATGGAAGGGTCTTCAATAAATCATAAAGTCCAGTCCTCTGCACTAAGGCAGAGCCAAGTAAATGTAGATCATGCCTGACGGGTGTTTGTCCAGTCTGCACTAAAAGACCTCCAATGACAGAGATTGCACTGACTTCCTCGGAAGCCAGTTGAATAAAGTACTCAATACCATAGTGATGCATATGGTATAAAAGTATATAGTTTTAAAACAATTTGGCCATCAAATTAGGGTTGCCAACTTTGACAAAAGCAATTTAGGGAGATTGAGATTCCCCCTGTCCCAGCATGATGTAATGTCATTTTCTTAAAATATCCTATTAAAATCCTCAGTGCTTTTAACAGTCACTGGGAGATTGATACTGATTCTGAGAAACTCCAGGCGAGTTCTGGAGAGTTGGCCAAATCCTATGGTTCCCAGGAGAGCCACATTGATCTCAGGAAACAGGAAATGTTAGATCCAAAGCTGAATTTTGTTGTTCAAATTCATGTCTACAATACATCCAGGTGAGGGTAAGCTGTGGTAACTTATAATCTGATTCACTTAGATTCATTATACCCAGTAAGTGATATGTAAGTGCATGTGTACACTAGGAAATTATTTTGAAATAACTACTTTTAAAATAATAACTCCTGAAATAACTATTTCAGAATAGCATGTCCACACTATAGGGAAGCCCAACATTACTCCAAGGCAGGCTCCCTTAGGGTACATCTACACTATGGCACTAGTTTGGGATACTTCCTGTATCTCAAAATAACTATCCCGCGTCTTAACAGTGTGCCTGTTATTTCAAAACATATTTCAAAATAATGGGCACATTATTCCGATGTCCCTGTAAACCTCGTTCCACAAGGATTAAGGGAGTTTTTGGAATAGCAGTGTATTTCGAAATTTGGTACTGTATAAACAGCACCAAATTATGAAATAAGCTATTTCGAAATTAATTCAAAATAAGCTACGCAATTTGCCTAGCTCAAATTGCGTAGCTTGTTTCAAGATAAGGGGGCAATGTGGACTTGCTACCTAAACTTAGAGCCCCAGGAAGCATTGGGGAATAATTCATTTGAATGACTCTGCAGAGTAAAACTTAAAAAACAACAAATAGTCTAGTAGCACCTTAAAAACTAACAAAACATGTAGATGGTGGTATGAGTTTTCATGGGCAAAACCCACTTCTTCAGATGACCGGAGTACAAATCCATATCCAAGAATAAATAAGGGAAGGAGGGGGGAGGGGAGAGAAGGAAAAAGGGAGGGGAGGAAGAAAAAGAAAGACAGTGAGTAGATTGTGCAAATAGTTGCAAAAGGTGGAAGATAGCGTGCGAGCCATCCTCTATCGCGGTTCAAACCATTAGCATAAGAATTAAACTTGTGAATGAAATTAAATTCCAATCCTTCTCTGTGAATTTGGTTTGTGGAGATTGGTCTGAAACAAAACAGTGACTTTAATAAGTGTCCAGATAGATTAAAGTGTTCTCCAACAGGTTTTTGTGTATTGCCTTTTTGGAAATCTGATTTGTGTCCATTAATTCTATCTCATAGAGATTGTCCGGTTTGGCCAATATACATTGCAGTGGGACATTGCTGGCATTTAATGGCATAGATCACTTTAGTGAATGTGTAGTTAAATGAGCTTTTGATTTGGTGGCTGATGTCATTGGGTCCAGAGATGAAATCACTGGTATAGATGTGTGTGCAGAGTTGGCACCAGGGCTGATTGCAGGGGTGGGTTCCTGGATGATTAAGATGGAGGTATGTTGCGTGGTTACTGGAAAGAATTTGTTTGAGGATAAGGGGTTGTCTGTAAGTGAGAATTGGCCTTTCCCCCAAGGCCTCTGAGAGTGAGGGGTCATTTTCCAAGACAGGTTGTAGATTGTTGGTAATGCATTGCAGGGGTTTAAGTTGTGGACTGTAGGTAATAACAAGTGGAATTCTGTTGTTTTCTCCTTTGGGCCTGTCTAGAAGTAGTTCATGTCTGGGTACATTTTTGGTTCAGTCGATCTGTTTTTTTCCCTTTACCGGGTGGGTATTTCAGTTGTAAGAATGGTATAAATAGATCCTGTAGGTGTTTGTCTCTCTCTGTGGGATTGGAGCAAATACAGTTGTATCTTAGGACTTGGTTGTATACGATAGATTGGGAAATGTGTCTGGGATGGAAGTTAGATGCATGAAGGTAAGTGTAGTGGTCAGTAGGTTTCCGGTAAAGAGTGATGGAGTAGTTATTTTGAAATAGCAGCAGTGGAGCATCGACGCTACCGCTATTTTGAAATAACTATTTTGAAATATTCCTTGTGGAAAGCAGGGAGTGATTCCAAAATATTTGCCTTGTATAGACCAGGGCTAAGGGAGTCTTTGCTGGTGTAACCTACATATCCAGCAGCCAGAAGCTGTTGTAATAAAATGTAAACTAAACTTGGGATTGATATCCTTACACTCAGCAAGCCAGATTCAGAAGTAATGGGTAAGATGGAGAATGAAGTGGGTATAATTTGATATGACATGCAAATTAAACAAATTGGACAACTGTACTCACCTTTGAATTTGACTCTCAGACCTATTTGCAATGGAAGTGTGAACTGTGGCTAATCTAAAGGCTGTGTTGACCTTCCATAAAAATGTGCTGTATTAATTTGCAGTTCAAAAGAAATAAGCAAATGTAATTTAAACCCTATTGTTCTTTTATTTTCACCTAAAAGCATTTCTGGGGTTTTCCCTGGAATTTGGTAGAAGTTCCAAAATGCCATGAGAATGCCTGTTTGAAAGATTTCCAAAATTTTGCAAACACAATAAGCGCATATAAGACTTGGAAAGTTTTAAAGTGTTATCCATAAAGACTGTACCTCTGAAGGTTCAGATGTTCCCTAGTTCCTACTCTCAAAAAGTGTTACAGGCGAGACAGGATCTCTAGTTGTCCTGAGGAACAGTGGAAGAATTTAAGACTGGTCCAACAGTCTTAAATTCAGTCAGATTAACCATCTGTAAAGTACAGCATACCCAACTGCAGTTTTGCCCCATGTATTTAATGATTGAGGGACTATCAAATATAGCACGTCTGCATCAGAGCAATTACTGCAGCGAATTTATGCTTACCATTACAGTAACTTTCTATTCAGCCTTCAAAGTACAAAGGTAGAGAACTCCAATTAGCCAACTGCTGCAGAGCTGCTTGTTTCAGCTAAATTACATTTGCCCTGAATATTTTAAAATTAGTAAAATTAGTAAAATTAAAAATTAGAGGAAGGATGAGTCTTGTGACTAAAATGCTACCCTGGATTCCAGGAGATTAGTCTTCGGTTCCTAGCTTTCAAACAGAATTGTGTGACTTTCAGGAAGCTTTGGTTTCCTCAGCTATAAATGGCAATATTTTTTACTTCTCTAACTAGCTTGTTTCTTTATTTTATTTATTTAATTTTATTTAAAATGTCTTCTAAAAGCATAAATATTCTGAGAGCCTGACAAATTTTTAAAAGCTATGTATGAATACTTTATTCATAACTGTGATGGTCCCAGCACATGCAGTTATATGTTGTAACTTATAAAGAATTTATTAAAATGCATTATTAACAAAAGCTTAACAAATGGTGCCATGGCAACTCACTGTAAATGAGGACGAGGCAGCCACAGCTAGAATAAGGAGCCAGGAGTGTATATTTAATATACGAGTATTCATAATTATTATGAACGTCATAAAATACAATTTAATAAATAATAGTAAAGTAATTATGACTGGAACATTAGAATAGATTGCTATAATATAATCCAGAATCCAATACCAGAATCTAGTACCAGAATATAAAACCATAATCTAGGATAGATGCTCTTTTCCAGAATGAAAGCCCCTTTAATGATATCCGTTCAATTTTTTCCCTCTAAACAGGATGATAATTTTTTAAGTCTAGAAAATAATAGCTACATAGCTACTAGGCCACTTTATCTGGTTTCCGGTATTTGAAAGGTAGTTCTCAGACAGTTCACTGAAGAGCATGCCCCATATCTGCCTCTCTAATGAGTAGAGGGTTTCGGTTAGCCTGAAAGAGAGGTAAGAAAAATATCTCTGCCCCAAGCACTGGTCCTATGATGGAGGCACAGGGCTGTTGTATAAATACTATCAGGAGATACTGACAACTGTCATTTTCCCTCTGTGAAGTTGCTGTGAGGTATTTCTCCTACCATCTTCTTCAGTTGAACTAGCTAGAGTCCTTTCAGGAAGCTGGAGGATACCTATTTGAGACTGGCATGTCAGTGGACCACTGCTAATCTAGCTGTAAGTACAAGTCCTATACTTCAATGGCATGGAAGACTACTGTTAGAAAGGAGTGCTCAGGACAGGACCACAATAATAAAAATGCAGGCAATCTGATTTAACAGCACACCACTGCTCTGTCAGCATGAAGCAGCTCATATGTCCTACCACACAGCACTAAAATGTGAGCATTAAACACCACACTTGCATTTTAATCTGCCCATGGACTGAGAAGCTATTTGAGGCTGTTGGTTTAGCAGCATTTTCTGAACTGGCCCTGTTACCAAGTCTGGAGTTTCCGGGGTAGTAGGTCAGGTAATACAGCAATATTTCTTCTAAGTTGCTAAGTGTTTTTGCCCAAACTGCTAAGGGAGTCTTTATTCCCTAGTGAACTGTCTGCTCATGAAAAATGCCATATGGTCATCCCTGGAGACTAGAATCCTCTTTTTTTAACTACAGAACAGGTGATTCCTCCTTGCTGCCTCACAAATGTGATCTGATCAGACCATCCCTAGTTGTGAGTGATTACTTATATTACTAAGCCCCTCCAATCCTTGGCTCTGCTATAATGTTACCAGATAGCAATTTGTATTTATGTATTTATGTATTTATTTATTTTGTAGAGAAACATTTGGCCATTGGGAACTTGAGTGCGAGCATCAACTTATTTCATATAGGTCAGATGTAGAGATTTTAATCACTAAGAACTTGTACTGGATTTGAAATGTCAGCCTAGGAGTGCGTCTACACTGCACTGTTATTTCAAGATAACTAGCGTTATTCTGAAATGACAATGCAAGTATCTACACAGCCGTTATTTCAAAATAATTTCAAAATAATGGACGGCTTATTCTGAAATCTGTAAACCTCATTCTATGAGGAATAACACCTATTCCAAAACAGCTATTTTGAAATAAGGTGTGTGTAGATGCTCCACTGCTGCTATTTTGAAATAGCCCCTCACTAAGGCCATTCTAAGTTAGTCTTCCCCAGTGCCTTTAAACCGAGATAGCACATCTACATTAGGGAAGCCTGCCTCGGACTAATTTTGAGGCTTCCTTGCAGTGCAGACCTGCTATTTTGAAATAAGCTATTTCAGAGTAACTATTCTGGAACAGCTTATTTTGAAATACGTGTGCAGTGTAGGTGTACCCTAGATGACTAGTCCTTTACTATCCCATATCTATCACACACTGTCAAATTACTGCAAAATGCATTACAGGTTGAACTCCCCGGCAGGCTGGCAGGCTGGCAGGCTGGCAGCCTGGAACCTGACCAGTCCCAAACTAGGGAGTTTGCTGGACCGGGGAAGTCAATTCCAGGTCCTCTGCTACTGACCTCCAGGCTCTCCTAGGAGGCTGCCAGTCTCCAGGCCAGGCTCCCCTCCTGGCTGCCAATCCCCCTACTAGCCCCGACTGTTGGGCTCAACTGTTGGCCCTGTCTGAGCTCCCTACCTCTGAGCTGCTGGCCCAGCTCCACTCCCAGTTCCAGGAATACTTTGGCCACCAGCCCTCATGCTGTTGGCTTTCCAGCTTAAATCTGCTCCTGGCCCTGGATGGGCTCCCAGCTATCAGCCCCTCTTCTGCCAGACTCCCAGCCGGCCCCTGCTGCCAGCTGCTGGGGCTCTCTGGTCCTGTAACAACCATGGTCCTGCCAGACCACTTACATTGTCACACCAGAGAGTCCCAGATCAGAGAGGTTCTCTGGTCCAGGACTCTCTTCAATTTAATGTATTCAGGACATTTCAAGACAGATGATTCAAATGGCTTTTTGGAAATCTAAGTACACTATAGCCTCTGAATCTCCCTTCTCCAAATGCTCGATGTCCTCCTCAAAGAATTCTAGTAGATTAATAAGGCATGATGTCCCTTTACAGAATTCATGTTGACTTTTTCCCCAACAAATTATGTTCATTTATGTGTCTGACAATTGAGTTCTTAACTATAGTTTCAATCAATTTGCCCAGTACTGAGGTTAGGCTTATCAGTCTGTAATTGCCAGGATCACCTCGAGAGCCCTTTTTACATATTGGCATCGCATTATCTATCCTTCAGAAGATGATTTAAAGGATAGGTTATAAATCAGTTAGCAGTTCTACAATTTCACATTTGAGTTCTTTCAGAATTCTCGGGTGAATGCCATCTGGCCTGGTACCTTGTTATTGTTTAGTTTATGAACTTGTTCCAAAACCTTCTCTAAAGACACTTCAATCTGAGACAGTTCCTCAGATTTGTCATCTAAAAAGAATGGCTCAGGTTTGGGAATCTTCCTCATATCCTCAGTCCTGAAGACAGATGCAAAAAGTTCATTTAGTTTCTCTGCAATGACCTTATTGTCTTTGAGCACTCCTCTAGCATCTCAATCATCCATTGACCCCACTGGTTATTTAGCAGGTTTCCTACTTCTGATGCCCTTAAAAAAATTGCAATTACTTTTTGAGTTTTGGATCACTGTTCTTCAAATTCCTTTTTGCTCTTTTCTATATTCTTCACCAGGATTTAAATTTCACTTTTTAAACTATGCCCTTTTATCTCTCACTGCTTCTTTTACTTTGTTATTAAGCCCCAGTGGCTCTTCATTGATTCTCATACTGTGTTTTTTAATTTTTTCATTTAAGTTGGGCCTCTGTTACGGTGTCTTTGAAAAATTTCCATGCATCTTTCAGGGATTTCACTTTTGGCACTGTATCTTTTAATTTCTGTTAATTAATCTCTTCATTTTTGTGTAGTTCTCCTTTCTGAAATTAAATGCCATAGTGTTGGGTTGCTATGGTGTTTTCCCACAATAGGGATGTTACATTTAATTATATTACGTTAACTATTTCCAAATGGTCCAGCTATATTCATCTCTTGGACCAGATCCTGAGCTCCACTTAGGACTAAATCAAGAATTGCCTCTCCTTTTGTGGGTTCCAGAACCAGCCACTCAAGAAGCAGTCTTTTAAGGTGCCAAGAAATTCTCTCTGCATCACATCCCAAGGTGATGTATTCCCAGTCAATATGGGGATAGTTGAAACCCCCCATTATTATAGAGGTTTTTATTAATTTATTCTAATCTCTCTTGGCATTTCACAATCACCTTCACCATCCTAGCCTGGTCAGGTGCTCGGTAACATCCCTACTGCTATTTTCATTAGTACATGGAATTACTAACCATAAAGATTTTATGGAACAGTTTGGTTCTTTTTAAGATATCTACTTCTTTTAATTCTGTGCTTTCTTTCACATATATTGCCCCCACTGTACCAGCATGATCTGTTCTGTCCTTCTGATATATTTTGTACCCTGGTTTTACTGTGTCCTATTGATTATCCTTACTTCACCAAGTTTTTGTGATGCCCATCACATCAATGTCCAATATGAGGCATTCTAATTCACCCATCTTATTATTTAGACTTCTGTCATTTGTATACAAGCACTTTAAAAACTTGTCACTATTTAGCTGTCTGCCATTACATGATGTGATTGATTGGGACTCTTTTTCATCTGTTTCTTACCCATATTTTATCATCTTCCTCCTCTCTTCTTTACTAGGACATAGGAAATCTCTATTAATAGACATCCCCTAAGGGATGTCTCTGTCTGATCCATGTTCTCCTCTGCACTTGTTGATTTTTCCCCAGCCCTTAGTTTTAAAACTGCTCTATGTTCTTTTTAAATGCCCACATTCTGGTTCCATTTTCTCTTAGGTGGAGCCCATCCTTCCTGTATAAACTCCCCCTTTCCTAAAAGTTTCCTCAGTTCCTAATAAGTTTAAATCCTCCTCTCTATCCCATCATCTCATCCATGCATTGAGACCCTACAGTTCTGCCTGCCTACCTGGCCCTGCACATGGAACTGGAAGCATTACAGAGAATGCTCCACTGAGGTTCTGGATTTTAATATCTTTCTGAGCAGCCTAAATTTGGTCTCAAGAGCCTCTCTCCTACTCTTTTCTCTGTCGTTGGTACCCACATGTACCACGACCACAGAACTACACGTAAGTCAATCTAGTTGTCTCGAGAGATCTGCAACCTTTGCACCAGGCAAGCAAGTCAACATACAGTTCTCCCTGTCATCACAAACCCAGCTGTCTGTTTCTAATGATCGAATCCCCCCTTACTAGCTCCTGGCTTTTTCTAGTTCCCTGCCCTGGAGAGGTATCCTCAATGCGAGGAGATACCACATCATCTGGAAGGAGGATCCCAACTATGGGTTCATTTTCCTCTTCTCTAGCTGGATGTTCTCCTACTCTGAGCCTTTCACCCTCCTCAACAGCACGGAGGCTGTCTGACCATGGGTGGGACTATTCTATCGTGTCCTGGAAAGTCTCATCTTTGTACCTCCGTGCCTTCCTTAGCTTCTTCAACTCAGCAATCATGGCCTCCAAAGCCTGTCTACAATTTTTGAGAGCCAGAAGCTCCTTGCACCAAAGGCACACGTACGCCACATGTTGATAGGGCAGATAATCATACGTGCTTCATAGGGGCAATAAACTGAATAATACCCACTCTGCTGCTGGACATCTGTCTGCATCCTCTTTTTACTCCTAGAGCTAATTCCTTTTCTGAAGGAATTTCCTTTTAATGAAGGCAGAATGCCTTCATTTCCACACCCACCCACCAAATAAGAGGGAAAAGATTGGAACATATGAACAGGAAGCCATCTTGGAACCTAATTACTTAAAGGGAGAGGGAGGAATTTTTGCTTTCCTGTGGGTATGAGGTAGACCACATGGTCCTTCATCTCCTCTGCTGCACAGTCATAAAACCACAACCAGCAATACTACCCTAAAGCTTGGGCGGATGTAATATTCCAAAAGCCAGATCCTCAGCTGGTGCAAATCAATGTAGCTCCAGTGAAGACTAACATAGCCTTTCTAACCAAGAAAAAGTGGAGTCAGAGTAGGAAACAGAAACATCAAACCAGGGCTGATCTCTGAAAGAACATTCTAATGATCCTGGGGCAGGCCTGGACCACCACTTGGGAAATGGCTTATTTGCCTGCCTGCCTGCTAGGAATTTGCACATCCTCTTTTGACACTTTAGCGTAGTCTAGATGAGCCCTTGGATATTAGAGAGACAAAGTGAGGGAGGTAACTTCTATTGGGAAGAGAGACAAGCTTTTGAACTTACACAGAGGGTACGTCTACACTACAGAGGAAGATCGAAGCTGCCACTGTCAATCTTCCAGGGTTTGAATTAACAGTCTAGTTAAGACAGCTCATTTGAACCGAGAGGGGCATTCCGGTCCATGCCAGTAACCCTGCTTTCACAAGGAGTAAGGGAAGTTGAAGGAAAAGTATTCTTCCTTCGACTTCCTGCTGTGTAGACAGCACCAAAAACGGAGTTAAGCTATATCAACATCAGCTATGCAATTAATGTAGCTGAAGTTGCATATCTTAATTCAACTTTGTCCCTCAATGTAGAGATACCCAGAGTGACCTGAAGAAGAGCACTGTGTAAGCATTTCACCCCAACAGAAGTTGCTCCAATTAAAGATATTACCTCATACACCTTGTCTCTCCAGAATGCATAAAAAATACCTGAGTCACTCAGCTAACTGTAAAAACCTTCCCCAATACCAATCAATCTGCCTGACTTACCACATGCACAGGAAGGCACTGAGTCATTTATCACTTTACATTTTGCCTTAATTTTTTCCTTTTCTCCCTGGCATTGGATTGACCCTTACTGTACAGCATTTGCTGATCCTCCATATGAAGAATGTTAATTAAAAAAATAAATTGTGCAGGGAGCCTCTCCAGTATAATTTTCCTTAGCTAACTATAGAATCAGCTATGATAATGAATTTCAGTGTTAACAAGTTGTCTCTGAATGAGCTTGGTATGAATTGCTGGCTCCCTTGAGGCTAGGTCAGATGCTTGACTGGCTGACTAACTCCTTTGGGGTTGGTCGGATCGCTGGCTGGCTCTCACGAGGCTTGCAGGTTGGCAGTATCTGCTCGCTGAGTCTCTACCAGACTGTGACTCACAAGTTTTGGCTGGCAAAAAGGAGAGGGGGTTGTTTGTTTTTTTTTATATGGAACTGCATATGCTGCCCCAGTGGCATCCTTAACTGCTTTTGTGTATGATTTATGCCTAGCAAAGCAGCAGTCATCTAGTGGCATGATGTATATTCTGAGTTTCATCCAAAACAATATCACCACTCAATAAAAGGTTTAGCTTCTGAGGGCACATTACACCTTATCCATGGGTTTAATCACTGATGCTACTCTAGTGTATAAACATGCAGGTAAACATGCAAGTTTTCATTTTCAACAGAGCTGTCAGTAAAGATCCTGTAGAACAGAGGTAGAGCATGAAGGCTATACATTAAAAGGCAAAAGGAAGAAAGCATGTTAGGCATAGGAAAAGGATGAGGGTCTGTTTACTGATCATTTGAAAAGTAATCCATGTCACCCAAACTTGGTCAGAAAAAAAGATGAACACTACATGTACTTCTCAAAACTAGCTGCTGCCACTCATGAAAAGATTATCCTATTACATTACATTACATCTTTCCTAGTGCATGACCAATGGGGCTAGAGGAAAGGACAAGTCTGAACAACTTTTCCTACAAAGTGCTGCTCAAGACTCTAGTTAGTTGTGTTCACTGCAGACTACATTTTCCAGAATGTCTCTTCAAAGTCATGCTATGTTTCAGGGTTTTCATCTTTCCAGCTGCTGAAATTTCAACAGCCACATGAAAACTGGTGATAGTCATCAGTAGATTACCTCCAAAAGAGAACTACAAAAACTAAACAGCATAGTGCCAAGAACTGCATTTTAGGTTCATGTTCCATTATGGGAAGCCTTTGACTCTCACTAGCCCTCTACTGTGTTGTGACTTGAATAGCAGAAGAAGGTGGGCCAACATGAAATTGAAGTAAATTGTTGCTGTGATGGGACTATTCACAGTAGTAAGCACTACTGCATTCAATACCAAATGATCATAGGATTAGGTCCCAGAATATTAACTTTAAACCTGTAATCTTATTTTTATTTTACATTAAAAATACATTGAAGTTAGGTTTGGAATCTGTAGAACTAAAATACATGTTGCCGAGGGAAAATGGAAATGGCAGGAGGGGTAGAAATGAGAGGCTATCAAAATGAGGCCCCAAATTAAAACAGTGGCAGACCATTAGTTCTGGAAATGTGAACGACATTGCTGTAAAAAGGAAGGCATTACTGATGCAACTGGACATTTGTGAGGGTAGAAAGGATGATTCATTGATGATGGCACAGGATTGGAACTCAGGCAATCTGGATACAATTCCTGGCTTAGCCATAGATTGTAAATGGAGGTCATTTACAATACCTTGTGCCTCCATTCCCCATCTGTAAAAGGAAGATAATACTTCTCCACTTCAGAGGTGGAATTTACCAGGATATCAGGGCTATATGTTGAGTGCATAGCTAAGCCTTTCAGATAGGCTTTTAGACATTGTTCTCTGTAACAGTCACTACATTTCAGTGTTGTAGTGTGTGTATTCTGATGCTGTGTTATAACATACAAGAACATACGATGGGGAAGTATTACTGCCTAACAAGGCCATGGCCAGCATTATTCGAATCCTGACTCTCTTGATATTCTTGGGGCAGACCAGATTTGTTTTAGACAGCTATGGCACGGATCATAGCACTGTGGCAGACTAAGCCACTCAGCAGCAAATTTCAATGAAAAAGTAGACAGGTTCATAGATCTGTCTGCCACAAAGTTCAATTGTTGCTTTAAAGACAAAGAACAGCCCTAAATATAGCTGGGATTCTTTGTTTTTGCTATGAGAGCAATAAACGTTAAATTAATTCTTTTTTGAATTTTAGCTTTATGAAGCCACTAATGAAGGGATGTTTAGAGTTGTTTCATAAAGCCAAGCCTTTAAAAGCACATTATATAATCACTCTCATGGGCATATTCCACAAAGATCCCCATCTTATTGTATTACTAATTACTGGTCCCCATCCCTTGTGGGGGGAATGGGAGCTGGGCCCCTCCCACACTCCTTGCCCAATGGTTCACAGAAGCTGTCAGCCCCCTTGAGGATGGCAAAAGCACATCTCTGACACAAATGTCCCTGCCCCTGCCAAATGTAAAGTCTGTGCTCTAAACCATGAGGGCATTAGTACCATTTAAAGAAAAAGTTGCCAGAATTTTTAATGTTGGCAAAACCATGCATTTTTCCCTATCCTGGTTCTTGGCAACATCTTAGTCATCTTAACAGAAAGTTTCTGAAAAAATTCAGCCAGATACAGATACATGACATGGAATGTTTCAGTCCAAACTGTTGGCAAAGTCATAAACAACCTACACAAGCATAAGCAAAAATAGATCTGACCATGAGAAAAGGTAGGCAACCTTAATAATAAGAGTGCTAACAAACCTTCCCGTGATGAGACACAATTTAAAACACCTGGGAACCAGAATTTCTTAGAACCTTTTCCAGAGCACTGGAACAATGGCAACTAAATACATGAGATGATATGTCACCATATACTTGCTGTTAGGATTTTATATCTATTCACACAAAGTAATTGCGGAGAGAGAGAATTACATGTAAAGGCTGTACACAGCCAATAAGTCTTACAGTAATCTTTTCTTCTAGTAATGTCTTGGGCAGGATTGCATAATCCTCAAAATAAAAATCCTATAAGGTTCCCTAATCCTACAAATTTGCAAACTCTTCAAAAACTGTTACCATTTCTTGAGACAATCAAAGACCAAATGGTTTCTTCAAGCCTTTTGGATTCTAAGGGTCTATATATGGGGTGGACATTTTCTAAACCTGCTAATCTAAATAGATTTATAACCTATAGGAACCATCATATGGACCTAGTTTTAGGTATTTTAAGTAGCCTAAACTAATTTCAGAAACCTTTTTTCACTTGTCAGAGCTCCAGCTTCTTCACCCCTTTCTGTAGAAGCAACAATCAATGCTCTGTAAAATTTAGAATCTCCATGCACTATTAGGGTACGTCTAGACTATATGCCTCTGGCGACAGAGGCATGTAGATTAGACTACCCGGCATAGTAAAATGAAGCGATGATTTAATTAATCGCCACTTCATTTAAATTTAAATGGCTGCCGCGCTGAGCCGATCAGCTGTTTGTCGGCTCAGCGCGGTAGTCTGGACGCACCGTGGTCGATATCAAAGTCATTTGTCGACCTCCCAGGTATGCTTCCTGGGATGAGGCATACCTGGGATGTCGACAAATGCCTTTGATGTCGACCACAGAGCGTCCAGACTACCGCGCTGAGCCGACAAACAGCTGATCAGCTCAGCGCGGCAGCCATTTAAATTTAAATGAAGCGGCGATTAATTAAATCAACGCTTCATTTTCCTGTGCCAGGTAGTCTAATTTACATGCCTCTGTCGCCAGAGGCATGTAGTCTAGATGTACCCTTAGGGAGCTTCAGAGGCCACCAATCAGCCAGACTCATATTTATTCAAAGGTTTTTGTTGTCCCCTGAGATATCTGAATACTTGGTGTTATGTAATTTAGATAGGTAAAGCAGGGCTCTTATACACTATTGAATTGTTCTCTTCCACCTCCAGTCTGCCAGCAAAGCCAGCTTTATTGTCCCGTTGTCAAATTTTCCCCTATCAATCTGGTACTTTTTTTCCTGTGTTGCTCAGTATGCATGAGAGGAGACAGCCTGTAAGAGTCAGCAAAATCACTTCATTACCCTCCAAGTCTCTCCTTAAAGCTCATGTGTTCTGTGATTAAGCAGCTGGTGGCCTAATTATATTAATCATAATTGTCTCAGGGTTTCCTTGTGCTTCTTTCTGTTACATCCATCTGTTGTCTTTGGTCATATAGTTGGACTAGAAGATTTAACCAGAATTTCTCAGGTCCTTAACACAATTAATTTTTGTTTTTTTGGAAAATAAAATGAAAATGTACATGCTTCATTTAAATCATTGTTCTGGGGTAGGGCTGGGGATGAGAGGTTCACTATGCAGACTACCCTGGGGAGAGAGAACTTCCCCAGCTCTCTCTCACTGCAGCAGTTTGAGGCCAGGTGAGAGGCATGGCAGCTCCAGCTCCTGTGAGCACAGCCAGGGAAGGGATAAACATCCCCTGGCGGAGGCAGGTCCAGGTTCATCTGCCCCCCTGCATTCCCCACCCAGAGTGAGGAATGCAGCAAACTGTGCGCTTTCCCCTCACTTTCTGATGAAAGGGAACAGCCAAGAAGGTCCTCTATGAATTGGGAATGAGTAGGTGAGAGGATCAGGGCTGGGGCAGTCCTGGAGAAGAGGCAAATCTTATGTCTGAGTAATGCATAATCACAGCATGTTGTGATGCCTAATCTGCTGTTGGACAAAATCAACATCGGAGATAATCACTGAATACTTTTGCTGACACCATAGATTGTATCAAGCCAAATCGCATCTTTTTCATTTTGAATCTAATAAAATGTGATATATCAAAGCGACACGCTCAGTTCATTAAAACTATCACTCCCACCTCTGAGATTAGGGCTGATTATGGTTATCTTTATATTTTAGTAGCCTTGCCCCCCTTATAGCCTAGTCATGACAGAACACATCACATGCATTTTTGTAAATAATGCAAGTAAACATTATTATTTCCCCTTCAGTTATGACAACCATCGAAAAGAGTATCAGGTAAGTCAAATTTTAGAAAAATATTGTTTACTCATGCACAGAATCTGAAGCTGTGTAGAAAAACATGAATGGTTCATGCCTGCACTACAATAGGTCTCGTTTTAGTTTTAGTACTAACATGTCTTCCCCCATTTCTTAAGCCTTGAACACAATTTCCTCATCCATTGTGGGAATGCTCTCAGACGTAGGATTTCTGGCAACAGGAAACAGTAATATTAGAAGGAAGTCTATCTTGAGGACACTACCAAATCTGGGAGTCACAATACAGTGGAGAAGAGACTTGAGAGGCCACTCTCAGGACTGTTTATTTTCCAAAGATCTATAACTCATTAGTTGTATTGAAGAGTAAATTGCATGTGGTTAAGAAATTTGTTTATTGAGCCTATGCTCTTTGCTTGCTTGCTGTAATGTCCCTGAGGGGTTAACCTGAGCACACTCCTAGGGAGGCAGAACTCTGAGGGAACATGCATAAGCAACTGAGGGGCTTGGGAATGCCAGGGCACTGGTTCCAAGGTTTGTAGCAGCCAAGCTGCCATTCCAAGGAAGGATGATAGACATAAGGTGCGGCAATTTTCCTGAGACCCAGTCCTAGGAGCAGTCCCCTTGCTCTACCCAGATCTTATTGGCTTAGAAATATTTTGGATACATTCACAACTGACTGGTGTCCTTCTAGAGAAGACCGGTGCCAAGCTGTGACACATGGTATGGCCTACAGTTTCCTGCCAACTACAAGAAGTTGCCAGGTGTTCCCCAGATACATCCAGAAAGGGAGGCAACATTATAAACTGTTAAAATAGGCCAATCAAAGCAAAACTGATAGCCCATATCTGGCCTCTTCTGTTCTTCTTAAAATACATTTCCTGACCAGCTCTAATAGTAACAAAACTGAATGTTTTACTTCCCTATGAGAATGTTTTAAGAAAATGAAAGCTTAAAATTATTGTTAAACCAACAGTTATCCAAAAAATAAAATAAAAATAAATCCATTTTATTAGTGAAGAAAAAGTCTTCCTGTGCTGGTCACAAGATCATTACACTAGAAACCCTGAAAAGCCCTAATTCACAGCGGCTGTGTCTAGACTGCATCCCTTTTCCGTAAAAGGGATGCAAATTAGACACATCGCAATTGCAAATGAAGCCTTAAGGCTTTATTTTCCGAAAGATCCGCGTCTAGACTGGCGCTTTTTTCCGGCAAAGCTCCGAGCCGGAAAAAAGCAGCAGCCATGTTTATGCAAATAAAGCGGGGGGATTTAAATCCCTGCTTCATTTGAAATTGCAATTTGTCTAATTTGCATCCCTTTTACGGAAAAGGGATGCAGTCTAGACACAGCCAGCTTGTTTAGCTCAGAAAACGTCTGTTCACGCCATTTCAGTCACTATTTTGTACTTTCTTTTAATTACTTTAAATTACATGATATTCCTACCACCTTTTATCTGCTTTAGACCATTTATGATTTTAAGCCAGGGAATGGTTCAACACAACACTTTAAAAAAATCAGTGGATACAATTGCTTTAGGAGGTAGCCATTTTTAACACAGAAAAAGATATCTAATATATATGGAAAAAAGAAGAATAGAGCCATTAGCTCTTTGGGAATCTCCTTAATGGCAAGAGGGGACTGATCCCCTCCTATAGAGATACAGGATCTTTAAAAAACAGTATATTTTCATTGGGAATGAGCTATAATTCCATAGGGACAAATCCATTTTATAAATGTAGTCACAGTCCTGAACTGATAACCATGTGGGCCCAGGGGTTCCTCTGTGTGGTTCTCAGTGCAGGATCAGTATTAGAGATCACAAAAATGTGCTAAATTTAGGACATTCTAGTCTGCACCCACAAAAGGGCAACTTTTGGTCCAACAAATTCCTGAGTTGCATATCAAAACCAATTACAAAAATAAGTGCTAATCTAAATCAGACTGGTTCTCTGTGGTCATACAAGAGTATCCCGCCCTCTAACACATTCTATTTAGTATTGGCTTATCTTTGCTCAGAACCTCGCTGGGCCTGACTGATCTCACTCACACCAATTTTGCATTAATGTAGGAATATAGGCCTGAACTGGACCTGGGTGTACTACGGTTTTAAAATGAATGTTGATGTTAGCAGTAGTGATAGACCCAAAGCACGTAATTAAAAAGCATGAGATCATGTCAAAGGAGGATTGTTTGTGTTAAACTCAAAATACCAGTGTTATGGCATCCCCTCTTAGTTATACTGCAGCAGTTCCCAATCGCTGGTCCGTGGTCCAGCAGTGGGCCGCAAACCCCGGCTATGCCCCCACCTTTTAATTAGCCCCTATTCTCTATAAGGGGATTCCTTTCTGCCCACTTCACCATGCAGCAGCAGGGAGACTGGGGTGGAGGGCAGGGCTGGAGCTGGAGCCAGGGCCACGGTAAGGCTGTCCCAACTCGTATATCCCTAGAAGAGTGTGTAATGTAAGTGAAGATATGACATACCAGTGACAAAGTAAGTTAGAAATCTCTCTGCTCTGAATTCTTCAGATTTGATTTGCATAAGTGAGATCAGAAAATCCTTGTACATTGAGATTTTTTGTTAGCAATGTGGCATTAAGAGAATCAGTAGTTCATTCAAATCCTTCATAAGGAACCCAAACTAATCTGATGTAAGCATATGCAATCCTTTCAAATCCTCTTGATGCTGTTCATGACCAAAATTCTAGTACTGAGGGGAAATAGGACACATGGCCAGAGTCATTTAATAAGATTATCCTGTTGTACCATTTATGAACTCTTGTCTTTTGAAAAACTTAAAAAACAACAAATAGTCTTGCAGAACCTTAGAGACTAACAAAACATGTAGAGTATCAGAGGGGTAGCCGTGTTAGTCTGAATCTGCAAAAGCGACGAGGAGTCCTGTGGCACCTTATAGACTAACTGAAGTGTAGGAGCATAAGCTTTCGTGGGCAAAGACCCACTTCGTCAGATGCATGTAGTGGAAATTTCCAGAGGCAGGAATAAATATGCAGGCCAGGATCAGGCTGGAGATGACGAGGTGGATCCAATCAAGGAGGATGAGGCCCACTTCTAGCAGCTGATCTGGAGGTGTGAATTCCAAGAGAGCAGAAGCTGCTTTTGTAGTTAGCAAGCCATTCACAGTCTTTGTTTAATCCAGAGTTGATTGTGTCAAACTTAAAGATGAACTGTAGCTCAGCAGTTTCTCTTTGAAGTCTGGTCCTGAAGTTTTTTTGCTGCAGGATGGCTACTTTTAGATCTGCAATTGTGTGTCCAGGAAGATTGAAGTGTTCCCCTACAGGTTTTTGTATGTTGCCATTCCTAATATCAGATTTGTGTCCATTGATTCTTTTACGTAGGAACTGTCCTGTTTGGCCGATGTATATAGCAGTGGGGCATTGTTGGCACATGATGGCATATATTACGTTGGTGGATGTGCAGGAGAATGTACCAGTGACAGTATGGCTGATCTGGTTAGGTCCTGTGATGGTGTTGCTGGTGTATGTAGATGTTATCATGAGCTTTCATGAGCACAACCCACTTCTTCAGATGAAAGGAGATTAAGGGGTTCAGTTTTCAAATAAATAGCACAGATAGAGGATCAGGAGGGGAGAAGGAGAGAGAAAAAGAAGGAAAAAAGGGGAAAGCAATTGTCAATTAGCGTGTCCATGCTAAATGAAGCTGATAAGAACACTTATTATCCACTCCAAGTACCCTTTGTTTGTTTTTTTATGTCATTAGGATGTGGAATGTAGCAGGCCATCCAGACATCTTTGTTTAGAATTCTGTTGTAGGTATCAGACTTGTAAATGAAATTAAGTTCTGAAGCTTTCCTGTTGAGCTGACTTTTGAAATTGGTTTAAAATAATAGGGTGACTTCGAGATCCATTAGTGAGTGCCTGGGCAAGCTAAAATGTTCCCCAACAGGTTTCTGAGTTTTGCTTTTTTGAATATCTGATTTGTGTCCATCAATTCTTTCTCGTAGAGACTGTCCTGTTTGGCCAATATACATGGCAGAGGGACATTGCTGGCATAGATCATGTTAGTGGATATGTGGGTGTATGAGCCTCTGATGTGGTGGTTTATGTGGTTAGGTCTTGTGATGATATCACCTGTATAGATATGTGGAACTCAGTTGGCTTCGGGCTGATTGTAGGGGGGGGAAGGGTTTCTAGATGAGTATGATGGAGGTGTGCTGTGTGGTTATTGGAAAGAATTTGTTTGAGGTTATGGAGTTGTCTGTAGGTGAGCATTGGTCTGTCCCCCAAGGCCTCTGAGAGTGAGGGGTCATTTTCCAGGATAGTTTGTAGATTGTTGATAATGTGTTGGAGGGGTTAAAGCAGGGGGCTATAGGTGATGACAAGTGGTGTTCTGTTATTTTCTTTGTTGGGCCTGTCTTGAAGTAGCTGATGTCTGGGTACAGCAGGATTAACAAAGAAAACAACAGGACACCATTTGTCATCACCTACAGTCCACAACTTAAACCCCTCCAATGCATTATCAACAATCTACAGCCTATCCTGGAAAACGACCCCTCACTCTCACAAGCCTTGGGGAACAGACCAATTCTCATCTACAGACTACAGGTTGTATTCATACAGATATGTAAAAGTTGATCCAAAGGACAGTTTTGAAAATTAAAAATACCAAATCTGAAAAACTGACTTTGGACCATGTTATAGTAACTTGCCACAAGTTTATTTAAGTAAAGAAATCATTCATCTCTGCTACTGCAAAACTCCTATCTGTGAGTCCCCTATGTCTCTCTAAAAAGTGTGAAGTTCAATGCCATAAAGTGCCTTCAGCAGACCTTTTAAAATAGAGGAGACATGTATTCCACTAGACTCCTTGCCTCAGCTTATTTTCTTATTTGTCATTACTCTTTGTTTCCAGTCTTTCATTTTGTTTTCATGCCACTTACGTGTTTCTAGCCAAACCAATTTTTAAGCAGCCTTTCAAGAGGTTCAGGGCTAAATGCTTTACTAAAATCCACATACATTAAGTCCACTTATTTTAAAATTCTATGATAAGAACACAGGTATGTTTGTCTAGCAAGATTTATTCTTTATGAAGCCACTTTGTTCATCATTCTAGATGTTCAATTCTCTCCTCCGCTCAATATTAGTTCCACTACATATACTAGGGATAGAAGCTATATTTATGAGATAATTACCAGGATCACTTTTTTTCTTTAATTAAAAGAAATAGTGTGTCTGTTTTTATCTAATCTTCTGGTCTTCCCCAAATCTCCATGACTTTCCAGAATATTGGCACTGATTCAGTAAGTTCATTAACTAATTTCCTTAAATTATAGCTGGAGTTTCTAATTTTAAAAAACTTAGTATGTTTGATTTGACTGACCTTGACTTTCACAAAGATTACTGCACAAATTTGATTGCTACCATTGTGGGACAGAGTCAAACCAGTGATTTAGAAGTGGAAGACCCCCTCTGTCAATAACCATCCAAGTGCTGCAGAATTCCATAGAATAATTTGCTTCTCTCTACAGTCATAATTAGTGGGTGAATCATGCTACGTAGATGAAGGAATCAAGTGAGATTTCAGTGCCTGAGAAACTACTCTAGGAAGCCTTGTTTACAAGTAACTTTTTCTGAAAATCTTTTACCATCACTTTAACACCAGCTCAGCTCCATCAGTGTTAGTAAATCTGGGAATACTGGTCATTTGTGTTTATACCACTCAGTCATCTAAATCTACTCTGAGAGGGGGTAGGTAACAATGGTAAAATCTATTTCTGGTAGTCTGTGCTACAATCAGTGGAATTCTACTGGTGCAACAGCAATAGTGGGAAATTTCTAGAGAAAGTCCAATTTAGATGCAAAAATAATGAGAAGCACAGATATGGGCTAGTTTATCATTTGGAACCATGCACAACTTGATTACTTAAGGGAATAGTCTTTCTGAATTGAGAAATGGACTGGCTTAGTATTCCTAAGAACAAAAATTGCACACCTGAGTTAGTGATTAAAAGATCATTGTAGTGTAGTGTGATCAATTTAAACAAAAGAAATACAGAAGTTAATCCTGTAAAACAGTTGCATCAGTCCAGCTGGACTGCATTCTGAGCTTGAAAGAAGTAGCGGTACCTTTTGCAAGATTATTTACAGAGCCCCAAAATTCTATAAATATATATAAAGGACATCTTTCAGAAGAATGCCATAACCTCACACAGTGTTTAATTGTACCAGACATTTACTGCACCTCTGCAGCAATATTAACAACATTCCTAACATTAGTAATGAGAAATGCATCAAATACTAGCACATATGTCTTCCTGTTCTTAACTGCAGCCAACAGGACTCTTCTGTTGTCCTGTGCAGATGCCCTTTGGCTAGCACTCAAGTAATCTTCAAAATCCAGTCTAGACTCCAAAGAGGGCAGTGCAGAGAGTATCATTCTCTGTATCTGTAAGAGGATAAATGAGTGAATCCAGCATTGTTACTGTAACCTCAGAGTGCTGAAGCATGGAAGGGAAAAGAACAACTGTGATTATTCTCTCTACCATAAGCAGAGCTAAGCAGGGTTGGTCAAACTGGTTTGAATAAATTAAGAAGCCCCTTTCCCCAACACACCTTCTTGTGACTTTTGCCCAGTTTTAGAAACAAATTTAAAGTGAATCTTTATTGATCTGAAATATTAAGATATATTATTTTCTAATAGTCAGGCCTTGAAATGGATGTTCTGAAATACCATAAGAATGATTGATTTACTGGTAGGCAGAGGGTGGGAAGGAGCCTGTAATATCACTCCTACATTTTACAATGTAGAAAGGAGGTTAATCCCACAGGCATCTAAAAAGGCTGCTTGGGGCTGGCAAACCTCCACTTCCTCCCTGGAAGTTAATATGAAGCAGGGGACAATGAGACCATTGAGGGGAAGGGGGGAAGTAAGGCCAAGAGGAACTTTCCTGATATTTAGATAACTGAGTTAAATATCCTGTCCATGGGACGTTCAGTCAAGGTGGAACTCTGAATCTGTGGAAAGAAAAAAGGTCAATGTTTCTAAGTAACTTTTATTGTAAAGTTTATAAATAAAAGAAATAAAACAAACAAACAAACATCAAATCAATGTTACACGAATGCTATAGATAAAATGTGGGGCTTTTTGTTCTGCTTCTTTTTAATTTTTTATTATTTTATTTTTACAGCTTGACCCCAAAACAGCTTCAGAAATATAATTCTGGCAGTGGAAAGGCAAAACCGGAGATTTTGTCTCATCTTCACATACTGTACAAAGACTACATTTTTTGTAATGACAATAGCCTTCACTGAAGAACAGCAGTGCAGGATTACGAAGGAGTTCTCTGGGAATAGTGCTAGTGCCCTAAAGAATCACTCAGAAATTATGTAGAGTTACACAAATATTCATGAGGCTTTTTTAAAACTAACCCTATAAACTGTAGGGTAAACTAGATTAGGATATAGGCCAGTTGGATTAAAGGTGCTCTCCTAGGGCACGTCTACACAGCAGGACTAAAACCGAAATAAGCTACGTAACTTGAGCTACGTCAATTGTGTAGCTAAAATCAAAATAGTTTATTTCAGCTTTTGGCACTGCCCACGCAGCAGGAAGTCCGAGGTAGAGCACTCTTCCTCCAACTTCCCTTACTCTTTGTAAAATGAGTGTTATAGGAGTCTGTAACTGATTAGTCTCTCGCACCCCACCCAAGTCCGGGAGGAGGCGATATGGTCCCCTCGTATCGAGAAACCCCTGGCCAGCCTTTTGGCGTAGCTGCCGGGATCAGTTGCAAGGCGGGTCACACGGGGAGACCGGGGAGGGGACTCGGGCCCTCCCTCTCTCCGAGTCCCAGTGGTGTGGCGTGGAGCTATGGCAGGCGAGGAGCAGCCAGCAGCGGCGTGGCGTGGAGCGGCGGCAGGTGCCCAGCGGAGTGTCCAGAGGTGTGGAACGAGACAGCTGGTGAAGTGTAGCAGAGTTTCATATAAGGTGCCCCCTATCTATCCCCTCACCCCCATTTCTACCCAGGTTGGGAGGTGAAACCCTGCGGGTGAACTTTGGGACTCTGGGTGGCACAGACCAGGGACAGAGACTTTTGGGGTGTCGGACTGTTTTGGACTTCAGGCGATTCTTGGCTGGGGTCGGGGCTTGGCTCATGTTTGGGGTTATGAACTGTTTGTGGTGTTTTCCCCAAGTTAATGCCGTATGACTTCTCTTTCTGTTTCATTAAATGTTTCTTTCCTACACTCAGACTCAGTGCTTGCGAGTGGGGAAGCATTGCCTCTCAGAGGCACCCAGGGGTGCATGAATTTCCCAGATTACTGGGTGGGGGCTCGAGCCAGTTCTATGTGTGATGGCCCCAAGATATTGAACCTAGCCCTGGTTACTGCCAGGCCTCCCGGCAGAAGGGTTACACTTCTTCTCCGATTCATAATACTAAAAGTTCAGGGAGCCAAGTCTTAAGCCATATCTTGTACATCCACTGAGCATAAGCTGGTTTAAAATGCTGCTACATTAAAGTTCCTTCAAAAAAATTAATGACCCAAGACATTGCTCAGGATAAAGCCATTGTTTTAAAGAAGCATTTACAAACAACCAATTAACTGACAAATTAAAAAGCATTTTTATTTATTTTGAAGAGTTTATTGGGGGGGAAGGTGTTAAACCATGCCTATTAATTTAGGTCCACATTGTGGCTTTATGTCACTGGCCACCAAAGTTACTCCAAGGACTCTGGGAGGTGTGTGCTGAGAACTATCTCCAAAATTATTCACGGAAGTTATAGATGGAAAATACCAATTCGCCCATTTTACCCATCCCCCTACCAGGGCAGGATTATTGCTTAGAGCTTTGTCCAGTCTAATTTTAATTGGCATAGCCAAAAATATTGTTCAGAGTACACCATGTACAACAATAATTTTTAATTGTAGAACCCTACGCATTTCTTTAATATTCAATTAAATAAACAGCGTTCCCTTGGAAAGTTAAAATGTATATTTGAGAGAGTAAAAATCAGCCTTTTTCCCTTGCCCATCTTCCACCCCCACTTACACAAACAATCTGACTGTGGAACTGTTGGTGAGAGCTATAAGAGGGTATTGCATTATGGAAGGAAAGTGATGGGAGAGCATCCTTTTCATTTCCCAGAACAAAAGCATCAACTGAATTATCCCCCCCAATCGGCACTACCACTGCACTGTGTAGCATGTGACCAAGTTAGAAGCATCTAGACAATAGGCCCATACAGACGATTCACAATAATTCCGTGCTTCAATTGCGATCTATCATCACAGCACCTGCTGCAGCTGAAGCCCCCATCTGTGCTCCCTGGAGAGCCATGACATGTCAGTGCTTAATGTGCTTGTTGTCATTACACTTCCTGAGCTCCTATTTTAGATAAATGAAAGAGAATTTGGGATGGAAGGGAAAGGACACAAACACACACAGAGAAAGTTCTAATTAGAAAACAGAACACAGACACACTGACATTGTGGGTAAACATTTAGTGCAGTGCTGAGGTAATTAGGTGCACAAACTCTATTATTAATTGACTTTTCAACATTGATTACACCATGCACTGTGCTGAAAATGGACCCCATGTATGGACAAGGTTGGAAAGCTTTGTTATTCTTTTCTATATTTATATGGATTGGTTAGACGGAGGAGAAAGAACCATTTGGATATGGTTTTGTGTGGTCAGAAGGCAGGTTTTATTTTCCTCCTAAATGAACTGGGTTTCATCCAGCCTACAGGTATGTGGCTTCATTTTGTTTCACATGTTTTGAGGTATTTTTTCAGCTATGTCCCTGAACTGTGGATTTGCTTATTGTATTGAGATGACACTTTTCTTTGCTTGATTTTTCATCCAGAGCCAGCTCACATCCTTAGGCTAAGGGCTTAGGCAGGAGATTAGGATCTAACCCTAGAACTATGAATTAATCTTTCCAATGTAATGGGCACAAATTTGGCTCAGATGGACCTGAGTTCACAACATGGGAAGTGCAGTGAATCAGTTAATGCCACAACAATTCTTAATAATCCTGTTCTTCCATTCAGGGACAGCAGTCTGGTGCTAGCAGGTGATTGATTTAAATCACTGATTTTAATTCCAATTTAAATCAGCAGGAAGCTTTGTTTACATTTAAAATGAACTAATCTATTAGACATAGGAAGTATTATTTGTAATTAGTGAATTGAATTGATGGTTAATTATAACCATGTCATTCAAGTTTTTAGAACTAATAGATCTCATCCTATCACACTTTATTTTATTCATAGTTTGGAAAAGAAATACAAGCTTTCCTGATTTTTTCAGCTCTATCGGTTTCTTAACTTTGAATCAACTAGTCATTGAACTGAACCAGTTGAATAAGATGAAATGAAGAATATATTCTCCATGTATTTGTGGAAGAGGTTACTTCTGTTAAAAAAGTGGTTTAGTACTTCAACAAACTGGTTCCATGTGCTTAGCCTATGACTTATTTTCTTTAAAACTTGACAGCAATCATGTTCTCCTTGATGATGTTTTTGTATTTAATTTAAATGGTTTTAATAGGTTACAATAAATGTAGGCCTTAACAAAGGTTGTCAATTTCAAAATTAATTTTAAATGGGTTTAAACCATTACAAATAAACTAGCATTTTAATTTTTTAAATTAATTTTTTAAAATCATTGATTTCTATGCACCCTGGCTAGAAGATAGTTACCTCATTTCATTATAAAATAATCCTTGGTATTTCTATAGTAGCTTTATCAGAGAATCTGATCATGTTTTACAAAAATTGTGGCTCTGATTCTTGTTTATACTTAAACCACTCTGCTCTGCTCTAGAAGTGCAGAAGGTCCTAAAAATGATCATGAATGTAATCTATATACACATCAGGTCCATTTATACTGCCAGGGCATTAGAAAATGGCCTTCATATAAGTGAGAAGCAAGCACCCAGAGGTTAGAAACTGCCACCATTACTCACAATTAATTCTGAAATCTAGAGGCCTTCCCAACTGGCCTGATTCTCTTCTCATTTGCACCAGTGTAAATCAGAAATAACTCTACTAAAGTCATTGGATAATGCCAGTTTAAGGGACATCATAAATCAAGCTAAATGTGAATAAGGAGGAAAGATAAATCTCACATTCCTCTAAGTATTATCTCTACTGATATATGGAGCCCAGAGAGGTTAAGGACGACAATTTTTTCAAACGTTAGTGCTTGAAGTTAGGTCTCTAAATCTGTAGTTAGGCACTTAAGTGGGCTGCTTTTCAGAGGTTTTGCATCCGCCCCTCTCTCTCCCCTTCTCCCCCCACTGCTTTATTGCCTTCAGTGAAAGCTCCATGTGCTTAGCTCCTCCAAAATCCAGCACCCATTGAAGCAAATGGGAATCTTTTCATTGACCTCAATGGGCATTGGCTCAGGCTCCCATGCATCTAACTTTAGGCATCAATTTTAGCCTAATAAGTTGCTAAAAGACTGCATAGAGAGCCAGTGGCAGAATTAGGCAAGAAGCTGAGAAATCATGACCTGTTTCTTTGTCTTGCTCCTAGAGAACACGCCTGGTGAACATACTGAGTGGAACCTCCATTTTATATTGTTTTTATAGTAATAAAAATTGTGTGTGTAAGCATAGACTTTAAAATCTAAGGCTGCCACTGCAGAGACTGGAAAGACTCTGTTAGGAATTGGCTGTAAGAATGATGTCTTTTTCATGCAGTAAAGATAGGCTGATTGAAGGGTTGCTGGGATGACATGATTGCCCATCATAGGTTTTATTTATAAATGGCTGGCACCACTGTGGCGCAGAAGACCACCATGATAGTCCTTGGTTCACATATTGGTACTCTGGTGGCTGAGCTGACTATTTTAGAACACAGAGGCCCTAATTTTTATTTCACTAACACCAGTTTTACACAGATGCAGTGGCATTGAACTGACTGGCATTATTGCTGGTTTCTCCAAGTGGAATTAGGTGAGAATAAGACCTTGAATGTTATGGTATGTCACCCTTCTGGCCTGAGCAGTTTAGCCAGTATTTGGGACCTTGTGGTTGTCTCTTTGCTTCCTCTTAGAGTCATGCTGCTAGTGCTTTGATTGTCTTCTGGCTGCTTCTTGGTGGCTTTTTGCACACACAAGCAGCTTCAATCCAGGGAATCCCAAACCTCTGCATTTGCAATCAGTTCTCAGGGAAACCCTTTGGCTCACAATGCTCAGTCTCTACAGCACTTTGTTCATGATTTTGGTGATGGCTTTTATTGTGTTAGCTAACAGAAAACAAAGGGGCATTTCATTGCTCCCTCATTTACGGAGGATGAAAGGTGGCTGATATGCCCATCAGCTTCAGTGAGGCCTGTGATCTCCCATAGATCAGGGATGGGCAATAAGCAGCCCGCGGGCTGGATGCTGTTTGCCAGAGTTAGCCCCTGGCAGGTGCTGGATGTTTTATTTGCCTGCATGTCCAGAGATACAGCTGCTCGCCCTATGGTTTGTTGTTCCCAGCCAATGGGAATTGTGGGAAGTGATGTTCTAGTTCGTGTAGGTTCTTGCAGCTCTCATTGACTGAGAACAGTGATCTGTGGCCAACGGAAGCTGCAAGCAGCCATACCTGTGGACACGTAGGTAAATAAAGTATCAGTGGTCTGCCAGGTGCTAACCCTGGTTAACCACCTCCAGTTTATTGCCCACCTTTGCCATAGATCAAAGACACCCTCGGTGGCTGCTACTGGAACTCTCCATCATAACAGGTTACACACGTGCTTATCTTTAAGCATAAAAGCATTCAGACAGATTTCAATGGGATAGAGGTGCTTCATTGTTCTTAAAGTTGAGCACATCTTAAATACTTCTCTAGAGCAGGGGGCCTATCTTCTGTTCATTAAACAGATAACACAATGTTCACTAATATGAAATACAAAGAGATCTGATACATAGTAGATCATTTCAACAAACTAAACCTAGTATTTGGAAAAGAATGTCTGAATGTTCAAGAAAAATTACTTGAGCAGAGGGTACATTTGTGTTGGAAAATCTATTACTGTACTTATTCAGTAGCAAATGCATTGAAGATATCTTCATGAGCAATAGTCCTGCCAACCACTATGAAAGAGGTGAGGACTGAATCAGGCTGCTCTTCATAATTTATTAAATGAATTACTTTTTTTCATTCCAGCAAAGACTTGGGTGAGATTGGGATGTTGTTAAGAATGACTAGTGTAAACTATTTTCTGTTGGACAGTTTTCTAAATTGTAGTAATTTCTACTTTGTTCCTTCCCTCCAGATCACTTGGAATGACAGGTTAGTTTTAAATCAAGTCAGACTACAAATTCTCCAGTCTGCTTAGCGCATTTTGTCCCCAGCAAAGGAGTTGAGGAAGGGTATGGGTGTGGGTGGGTGGCATAGGAACCATTACAACTTCTGTAATGAACAGTAGGGAGCTGGATTCACAGAATTTAAATCTCCTCAACATCAATGGACCTGTGCACAACAAGCTTTACAGACTCAAAAAATAGGACCTTGATATCTAACTAGACACTGAAAAATTTTAAATACATTGTTATTCACTCACCTCACATGATAGGGCCACATAGTCACATGATAGGGAACAGTCCCCACAGAAGCCCTGAACCAGTGCAGGAAAACCTCTGTGCCCACACAGAGCCTTGTTGACTTCATTGTGTCTCTGTACAAAGGCAGGAGTCCATCCACACTGAGTTGAGGGCAAGAGTGACCCCAAAATCAGAGCTATCCTACAAGAATCTGAGTATAAAGCATGTGTGCAGATATGACAAGGTCTTACACCATTTTTGACAACTGAAATTATCTTCTTGAAATTCTCAGCCTTTATGTGTGGATCAGGCAGACACTTTTTGACCTCAGAACTTTTGAATGGTTCATCCTGCTTTTAGCCAGAATAATGGCATTGCACAATTTCAAAAAATTTACCAGCCAATTCTTGGTTATTCTGTAGTGTAGACAATGTCAATCTATGCTCTTCTAAAACCGTTTTCGAAAAATGAATGGTAGCTATTGTGGGAGTCAGGCTTGAAGCATGATTAAAGTAGGGCAGTGAAAAAATTTCATCATAAAATCCCAAATCATACAAAACTTGTTTGGTTTCAGGTTGTGTTACAGATTTACTAAAAGCTTTACTAAGCTTTGAGACAACTCATGCTGATAACCTAGGTCTCAACTTTACAACACTTATTTGTCACATGCAATGTTTACTCTCATAATTAGTACCCTTAAAATCTAGTGAGACGGCTTGTGTAAATAAGGGTATGTCTACACTACCCTCCTAGTTCGAACTAGGAGGGTAATGTAGGCATACCGCACTTGCAAATGAAGCCCGGGATTTGAATTTCCCGGGCTTCATTTGCATAAGCGGGGAGCCGCCATTTTTAAAACCCCGCTGGTTCGAACCCTGTGCAGCGCGGCTACACGGGGCACGAACTAGGTAGTTCGAACTAGGCTTCCTAGTTCGAACTACCGTTACTCCTCATTTCACGAGGAGTAACGGTAGTTCGAACTAGGAAGCCTAGTTCGAACTACCTAGTTCGTGCCCCGTGTAGCCACGCTGCACAGGGTTCGAACCAGCGGGGTTTTAAAAATGGCGGCTCCCCGCTTATGCAAATGAAGCCCGGGAAATTCAAATCCCGGGCTTCATTTGCAAGTGCGGTATGCCTACATTACCCCGCTAGTTCGAACTAGCGGGGTAGCGTAGACATACCCTTAGTGCTCACCAATGTGAATATGGGCTGTAGAAGTCCTTAAACAATAAATCCACAAAATGTAACACATTTCTTTAAATATATAAATAAAAAGCTAGCCCAAACAAAAACTTTTGAGTCTGCAAACTTTTGACTTGACAGTGTAAGAATTAAAAATTACACAAGACAAAGTCTAACCAAGAAACAAACTCAAACCTAACTGCATGAAATTTTAAAAAGAAAATCAAGAGAAACTAGCTGAAGTGAAAAAGTCTCAGAGGGATAGCCAAGTTAGTCTGTAACTTTAAAAACAATGAGTAGTCCTGTGGCATGTTAGAGATTAACAAAAATAATCACAAGATTTCATGGGCAAAATTATACTGTTCCCTCCCCGCCTCCTTCTTTTTCTGTTGTAAACTCTGGGTTTCTGTTATTCCTCTCCAGCTCAACTGATGAAGTGGGTTTTACCCACGGAAACTCATAATACTATCTACATTTTTGTTAGTCTCCATGGGCATGTCTACATTAGGAAATTATTTTGAAATAATTTATTTCAAAATAATAACTCCCAAAATAATAATTTCAAAATAGTATGTCCACACTACAGGGAAGCCTCGAAATTAGTCCAAGGCAGGCTCCCTTAATGTGGGCATGCTTCCTCGACTTAGAGCCCCAAGAAGCACTGGGGAATAATTACTTTGACTGACTCTTGGGAGTAGTTGTTTTGAAACAGCAGCAGTGAAACATCCACACTACCGCTATTTCAAAATAATTATGTTGAAATAAGTGTTATTCCTTGAGGAAAGCTGGAGTTATTATTTTGAAATAACCAGCCCGTTATTGCAAAATAACGAGCTTGATAGCATGGATGTTCTGTTTGTTATTTCTAAATAAGGGGAGTTATTTCAAAATAACTCCCTAACGTGGACCAGGGTTGTGGTGCTACAGAACTACTCCTAGCTGAAGCGAGTTAATAGTCTGTCCTTTTCTCAGCAGATAAGTGCTTACATTATAAAACTATAAATTACATGCATGTTGGCAGGTTTTTCAGAGGGGACATCTAAATTGCAATTAGACACCTGTGGCTGGCCAATCCCAGCTGATTCTGGCTTGCAGGGTTTAGGCTAAGGGGCTGTTTAATTGTGGTGTACACGTTTGGGCTCATGCTACAGCACAAGCTGTGGGCCATCCCCTCTTGCAAGAAATGATTTATATCTTCAGTTGAGAGTTGAGAAACATCAGGAGATTATTGAGAAACCTGCACTCCTGCTGTATATTTCCTGGGGAAACCTAGAAATTTTCATTATTGAAGGCTCTTTCAAATTTCACAATTAGCAAAGAAAATCATGCTCTGTTGGTCTCTTCTAGATAGACTATGTTTTTGCACTCTCCTTCCTCTGCCACAAAACACACAACATTTTACATTATTAAAGAAGAGCTTCAGAAGGTCAATTTATTTCCACTCAATCTCACATTTGACACTGGACAAACATTTCTAACAAGGCCAGGTTGTCCTTTCCAGTCTCCCAGCTCCTTCCCATCAATTTCCCACATACAAGGTCAATTTTTTTGTGTAAGTTGTACCGTAGGTCTGTAGCTAGCTCTGTTGTTTCAATTTTGCATTTTTGAGTATTTGACTCTGATGCCTCTGGAGGAGGTTTGCTGTAACTCATCAGTGACAAGTTACTATTGAAGGAAGGCTTACTAGAGTCTACTTTATTTTTCTGCCTCTTTTACAGTTAAAAACAGAAAAAATGTTATGGAGATCTAAAACTTGAAAATATTACTGCTGGAGAAAGGAGAGTAATTCCAGCATTAGCACATCCTTGTATCTCTAAGAGCCTGTTTTTCATTCAGGATATGTCTACACTACAAAGTTGTCAGAAAAACAGCTGTTTTTCTGACAAAACCTGAGTAACATCCACACTGCAATCATGTTCTTTCGAAAGTAAATCGAAAGAACAGAGGGTTTTTCTGGAATTGGTAATCCTCTTTCTATGAGGAAAAAGGCATGCATGGACAGGGAACAGGGAGTTCTTTTGCAAGAAGAGGAAAGAGGAAAAAGCACAGGTTCCCTGGTGGCCACTCCATCCATACTAATCACAGCTTACATGCAAGATAGCATCCATTCAGTGTGGACGCTATCTGTCGAAAAAGGAGATTGCTTTTTTGATGCGCTTTCACGGTG
Source organism: Pelodiscus sinensis (assembly GCF_049634645.1). NCBI lineage: Eukaryota > Metazoa > Chordata > Testudines > Trionychidae > Pelodiscus > Pelodiscus sinensis. The sequence continues at coordinate 165,169,136 of NC_134712.1, forward strand.
TGGACGCTCTCTTTTGGAAGAAGTTTTTTCAGAAGATCTTTTCAGGGATAGAGATATTAACCTGTGGTCTGAGCACAAACACACTCATGGAAAGTGTGGAAGTCATTCTAGGTTGGTTTTTAGACGTTTCTAGAAGAGGAACTTCTGGAGTCGGCAAGAGCTTCTTCTTTTCCTTCATATTCTTTTCTACAGGTTTACTAAGGGTACATCTACACGGTAACACTATTGCAAAACAACTAGCACTATTCTGAAATAACTTAGTCCGCGACTACACAGCAAGTAGTTATTTCGAAATAGTGTCAAAATACTGTCAAGCTGGAGGACTTCTTACTCTGACTCCTATAACCCTCACTGTTTGAGGAGTAAGGAAAGTTGGAGGAAGAGTGCTTTTCCTTGGACTTCCCCCTGTGTAGATAGCACCAAAAGCCGAAATAAGCTGTTTTGACTTGAGCTATGCAATTGACGTAGCCCAAGTTGCATAGCTTATTTCAGCGTTAGCCCTGCTGTGTAGACGTGCCCTCAAGCTGCCAAAGAGAAGAACTTGTTGGGAAACACATACTATTTGGAGGTTTAACTGGGCAAACTCTGTCCTGATTCTCCTTCCTCATGCTGAAAAGCTTCTTGCTCTATTAGTAGACATGGGACTACTGTCAGAATGAGGCAATATTTCGGGCAGACCTGCCAACATCTTACAACAACTAAATGAATCATAATGTACTTTTCATTACTTAACTTGCATAAAATGCTGACTAGTGATGTAAAGGGTTCCAGCCCTGCTCCTATGGTATGAATGGAGGTCCCAAAAATCACAAATACCACTTAGTGCTATCACCTCAATTAAAGCGGTCCCTTAACAATCTTCCCCCCACAGACATTAAAGGCTGCTCAATGTCCCTTACTGTATAAATACTGCCCCCAACACACAAATGAATACTGTTATTTTCTCTGTAGCACATGAATTAAAATAGCACACCTTCAGCACATGAATGTTTAGTGCCCCAAGCATACCTCTTTGAAAGGCCAAGTTCTACTGCTGGTCCTCCTTTCTCTCTCAGACCATTGCCAGGAATTCTTCACCAGTTCCTCCCAGCCTAGTGGGGTCAGCTTCAGTGGGGTTTCTTCATGTCCCTAGAGTGGGCAGAAGCACTGGAGCTCTTCTTCCTCCCCTTTCTAAAGCCAGGAGGGAGGTGGGGAAGGCCTTTTGGAAGAGAAGGAGCAGCAGCAGGGGGCAGAATTGAGGCAAAGATGTGACCTGGAACTGGTGAAACTGGCCTAAGGGATTGTTCCATTCAGTGTAAGCTAGCAAAGGCTTCTCTATCTTATGCAAGGGGCATTCCGTCAGCCAACCCCGTAATGGTTAAAAAGTAGCTTAGTGACCTTTGACACCCCGCTATTCCCAGCAGTTCCAAAGTGTGAGCATGGCTTAGCTAAGGATTCACCCCGTTCAATGTTAAGGCCTCTGACACATTCACAGAGATTTCCCTGGTTAGTTACTTATTGCTTTGGTATCTCCTAGTAGGTCCCCCACAGCTTTCATGGATTCATAGATGCCAAGGCAGAAGGGATCATTGTGATAACCTAGTCTGTCCTCTTATACAACACAAATCAGAAAATAATTCCTAGAACACGTCTTTTAGAAAAGCTGTCATGGGATAAGTGGGAAAGTCTGCTCATGGATTGGTAACTAGTTGAAAGATAAGAAACAAAGAGTAGAAATAAATGGTCAATGTTCAAAATTGACAGAAAAAACATAGTGGGAGCCTCCCAGAGGGTCTGTACTGGGACCAGTCCTATTCAACGTATTTATAAATTATCAGGAAAAAGGGGCAAACAATGTGACAAAATTAGCAGATGAAACAGAATTAGTCAAGATAGTTAAATCCATGGGCATTGGGTCTGTAAGGTGGGGGAAGACTCTGCCTTCCCAAACCACCAGACATAGCCCTATCCACACTGCGATAGGCATTCTGGGGGTGGAATGTTGCTGCCCCCAGTGCTTGCCCTCCTGGTGCTCTGAGGCTGGAGAGGCCAGTCCTGGTGTATCCTCCTTCCTCTCCCAGTGCTGAAGAGGCCAAGCTGGGTCAGGCAATACAACATGCCCTATCTCCTCCCTCTCCCAGGGTACGTCTACACTGGTGTGTTTTTCCGGGATACTGCACCGCATCCAGAGAACTCATTTGCTCTTTCGCTTTTTTTTTTTTCAGAAGAGCAAACACGCTCTTTCGGGGAGCCCTGTTTACCTCGTTCTATGAGGAAGAAGGGCTCCTCCGAAAGAGAAGGCTTTTTCACCCTTTGTCACCATCTAGACGGGGCCAAATGGTGGAAAAGCCTCTTCCGGAAAAGCTATTGGAAAAAGCTACGCAAATTGCAGAGTGCAATTTGCATAGCTTTTTCCAACAAAGGACTGTAGCCTAGACTTAGCCCCAGTGCTCTTACAGTACTGTCATATTGCACCAACATCCTGCCCTGAGACCCCCTGGAGGGCATAATACAACAGTACCTGTAAGAAATGTTCAGCAACACACATTACCTGTAGGTCAGACACCGGAACAAAAATGTAGAAAAATGTAGATGCTTTTCATGTAAAATATTTTGGGGCAATTGCCACTGATTTATTTTGTATGTGTTTACTATTTTGATCCATATCTCTGGGTTGTTTTTTTTAATCTGTGACATGGTCAACTACTTGAAAAGAAGTTCTGATGTGGTAATTAAGTTTTCTGTTAGAGTTGTTTAGCCAACCACAATCCTGAATATTTTAAGATAAATGTTTTTGTCCTGAGAAGACAATATGAAAAATGTGCTTTTATGTGTGACTGTAAATACCTTACACCTGTAGAGAGTGTGGTAGTGTATCTAAAAGACTTCTCATTCATTTGTAAAGCTGACGGACACTGGTCTTCAGGTGGGATTGTACCTGGGACCTGAGGGGCTAAAGTTATGTGCTTCTACAACAAGAGCTAAATACCAACTGCCTTTCAGATGAGGCTATAGAACAGACTTCACTCTCCCTTTCTCAGTGCCTCTGGGTTACACATTTGTACAGTATTAAAAATTAATTAATCATGAAATGTTGCTTTCTACTAGGTTTTAAAAGAATTGAGGCATCAACTAATTGCAAGTTACTACAGCCAGATATGCTAAACGGGAAATGAAACAAAACAGAGCTGGGGACATAAAATTAATTTGTAGCCTGTTCCATGGTTAATTGGGAGGTTGTACAGGCTAACAAACAATCCATGATTCCATTTACACGCATATAATGGATCTATGCATCTATAAAGGGATCTACATTTTCCCTGAAGAGAACTAGCACTGGCCACTCTCCTGCTCTTTCTTCTCTTCCCATTCCCACACTGCTGCTTCTCTGATAATCCCCGCTGCCTCGGGGCTTCCTCTGTAGCTATAAAAAGATACAAAGCCATATTAGTCACAGCATAATGAGTGGTGCACTACAGCTCTATTTCAATACACTGCCACTGTCTTTTGTGGCTGGTCAGTAATAGCAAAATTCAGCTACAAATATTCCCTGGTGTTTCCTAGTTACACCCTTGTGCAAACGCAAAATGCCCCTTATAACTAGCTCTCTGACTTTATGAGTATGATGCACTCTGCCCTACTGGAGCTCTGCAGTTAGAAAACATTCTTTTGTAGCATTTGAATTCCACAGAGGCACAAAGATTCTTTCTTTAAGGGAAAATGCAAATGGTAAAGAAAAGATCTATAAAGGGTTGAAAAAGCACATGATGAAAGGTCTTATTTAAATAATTTCCCACAATTTTGGCATCCTGGATTGAGCAAGCAGTATTGGCTTTATGAGAGTTCTAATCACACTGGATTCATGGACCTGGCTGAGGGGGTGGCAGATAAAATAATCTGTAAGTAATTGCAAAGAGAAAACTTTATACATGTGTACTGTGTAAGGACGTGAACCTAACCAGGTACTAAGTACCCTCAAGTCCCAGCGACTTTGATGGGTACTGAGAGCACAAAATGTTTTGCAGTCAGTGTTCAGCAATTCACAGAATTGAACTCTTAGTCTGTTAATACATTAGAAGAAAACAAAAGGTTAAATTCTGACACTCTGGAAGACACTGGGAATTTTGCCAATGGTCCCAGATTTCGTACCTAATATTTAGGGGGATCAACTTCATCATCCGTTGTTCTCTCTTAGGGTATGTCTACACTAGCTTGTTAGTTCGAGCTAGGTAGGCAAATGAGGGCAACCGGAGTTGCAAATAAAGCCTGGGATTTAAATATCCTAGGCTTCATTTGCATGTTCCTGGGTGCCACCATTTTTTAATCTCCCTTAGTCCAAACTCAGTGCCCATGGCTACACGTGGCATGGAGTAGGTAGTTCGAATTAGGATCTCTAATTCGAACTACCGATACTCCTGGGCTTTTGTGGTGCCACCACCTCTCAGCCATTGATGGTGTTGCATGCCCTTTGGTTGGTTTAAGGGTGCATATAGAAAATGAAAATAATTATCTCAACCCCACAGTGAGTTACGTAATTATTATTCCCATTTTGCTGATGTGGAAACTAAGGCACAGAGCAGCAAGCCCAATATTTTCCATCTTGTGAGTATACATCTAAGCATCTAAAAAATATATGACACCACCTAAATAAGATGGCCTGAGCACATTCAGGTTTGAATACACTAGCCTCTCCATGTCTTGACCAAAGCGACTGAGATGTCACCATCAGATCACTTAGTCTCAGTCCCTTAGTTCTCGTAAACGACGCTGTCCTTGAACTCTTGACCTGCTCTTGTTTATGGCCCTAAGTCACTCGGGCTGTGTCTAGACTACGCCTCTCTGTCGACGGAGAGATGTAGATTAGGTATGTCAACATTTCTAATGAAGTAGGGATTTAAATATCCCGTGCTTCATTTTCAAAAAAAAAAAAAAACCACGGCAGTCTAGACAAGGATCTGTCAAAAATAAACCCTTTTTCGACAGATCCCGTAAACCTCATTTTTCGAGGAATACAGGATCTGTCGAAAAAGGGTTTATTTTTGACTTACCCATGTCTAGACTGTCTTTTTTTTTTTTTGAAAAAGCTCCATTTCAAAAAACGCGGGGGCCATGTTTATGCTAAAGAGACACGGGATATTGAAATCCCTGCTTCATTAGCAATTTCGACGTGCTTGATTTGCATTCCTCTGTCGACAGAGGGATGCAGTCTAGACATAGCCACAGAGAGGAGATGCGGAACAACAGAGTGATGTCATCATGTCATCTGCATCCTCAGGCCACCACTGGCCATCTCAGACTCCATTCTGAGCCATTTGCTATGCCGTCCCCTCCGGCCCTAGGCTGCTCCAGCTCCGGCTCCCGCTTCACGCCCTGGGAGCTGCACTGCTGAGGAGGAGTTATGGGGCTGGGTCCCCTCCGCCATCCAAGCCTGATCTCCCCAGGCTGCACCGGGTCCCCTCTACCATCTGAGCCTGACCCCCACGCCTGGGCCGCACCAAGTCCCCTCTGCTATCTGAGCATTACCCTCCCACAGCGCCCTTGCCCTTTCCACTGAGACCCCACACCCTCAGTCCTCTCCTGCCCCCTCCCCCCGGCCAAACACCTACCCCCAGAAAGAAGAGGGTTGGTGAACCTAGCAAGCAGGGGGTGCAGCCCCCTAGTTTTTGTTTAAAAATGAAGTTGTGATTCTCCTTCATATTTCTAGGACCTCAGTATAAAGGAGATACTGCAATTTTAGGAATCCTGTCAAAGATTGTTCTGGAACTGGAGAGATTTTTTTTCTTTAATTCATCTATGCTCCTAGTTGAGACTGTCTGGCAAATATTATTTTAAAAAAGCGTCATTATAATTAAATCATCAATAAACTGGACTGAATTACATTTTCTAAATCAGTCATCAGCTGACTCTGTAAACGGTTATAAAGCATATATGACAGATTCAGGGATTCCAGCATCTGTCAAATCAGCAAGATGAAGATACACTGTTGGCTTGTAAGCTAAATAGATCCCTGTGATCACAAAGTCTATGAAAAAAGCAGAAGAGTGTTCCCTTGCTGAAGGTGGTTTTTTCCTTCCCGCTTTCAAGGGTTATCTTAGAGGAAAATCTGATAGAAAGTGAGAGGTTGAAATCACCCTTGATTAATGATATAAATGGATCCTTTGTGTGTGTCCCTGACTGGTATTTTAGAGGCAAATGATCTGTGCTTTTTTAAGTAATATTTTCAAATAGTGTAACTACTTATATATTTAGTTTTCTTTTGGATATCATGCCTTTTTATTCATTAGTCTATTTATCATCTTTCCCACTTCCAACTGCACGACTTGTTTCTGCAGTAGTAATACTGTTCCTCTTTCATTTGACCCGCAACTATGTTTTTTCTCTCTTCTCCTGCTCCCTCTATTTCTTATGAAGCACAGATCAACACGATATCATTCTATATTCTTTCTCCTTTGCTTGCCAGCACCAGAATTGATGTTACCAAAGTTCTAGCTCTAGGGCTTGCTAATTAACTTATGCTTCATCAACAGCAGCAAATCACACCTATAGAAAGGAATGTCTACTAAAGTTTATGAAAAATGCTTTAGTGGAAAAATATGATTTTTTAAAAATATCCAATGTGGGTTGTAATTAAGAACATAAGCATACTGGTCCAACCAATGGCCCATCTACTATGGTTGGGGAAAGGGGTGGAATGGGGACACAGCAAGGCAAGAAGAGATGGTGCACAGCTGGAGCAGGGATGGGGCTTGGAATAGTGTGTGGGGGGGTATTGTCCTGGGCCCAGTATCACCCTAGAGATGGCCTTAATCAGATACATAGGCTGACTGGTGCATTGCATGAAGAAGTATTTCTTTGTGTCTATGTTAAACTTGCTGCCTATTCATTTCATGGAGTGACCCCTGGTTCTTGTATTGTGTCAAGGGATAAATAATAATTCCCTATTCACTTTCTCCACACCACTCATGACTTTACAGACCTTTATCATATCTCCCTCTTAGTCTATTTTAAATTGAAAGTGCCTGTATTTTTAATCTCTCCTGGTTTGAAAGTTGTTCCATACCTCTCACCATTTTTGTTGCTCTTCTCTACCTTTTCCAATTCCTTGATTTTTGGGGGTTTTTTTTAGATAGGGCAACCAGAACTACACCAGCATTCAAGGTATGAGTACTCCATGGCTTTATATAGTGGCATTATGATATTTTCCATTTTATAATCTATACTTTTCCTGTAGTACCTAATATTCTGGTACCTTTCTTGACTGTCACTGCACACTGAACAGATGTTTTCAGAGAACTATCTATCATGACTCCACAATTTTTCATGAAAACGGCTAGTTTACACCCTATAGATTTATGTGTATAGTTGGGATTATGTTTTCTAATGGGCATTACTTTGCCCTTATCAACATTATATTTCATCGGCCATTTTGTTGTCGTTGTCCAGTTTTGTGAGAGCCCTTTGCTGTCAGCATTGAACTTTTCTTGAATAATTTTGCATCATCTGCAAACTTTGCCATCTCACTGTTTCACCCAGATCATTGATGAATATGTTGAACAGGTCCCAATACAGACATCTCTATTTACCTCTCTCCAGTATGAAAACTGACCATTTGAAAACTATCCTCTGTTTTCTACATTCTAATTAGTTACTGATCCAAGGGAGGACCTCTTATGCCACGGCTACTCAAGAGCCATTGTTGAGGGACCTTTTCAAAGGTTTTGGGAAGGCCCAAGTATACACTATCATCTGGTTCACCCTTGTCCACCTGCTTTTTGGCTCCATCAAAGGTTCTAATAGATTGGGGAGGCATGAATTCCATTTACAAAAGCCATGTTGACTCTTCCCCAACATATCGTGTTCATCTGTGTGTCAGAAAATTGTGTTATGTACCACCATTTTAATCAATGTGCCTGGTACTGAAGGTACTACCTGTTTAGCTTTTTTTTTTTTTTTTTTTTTTTAAACAGCATTATATTAGCTATTCTCTAGTCATTTGGCAAAAAAGCTGTGTAATGGGTCCAGGTCATAGGGAGGCCACGCTGATCCTCTAGACTGCCCAGCTAAAGGGCAATTATAGTGCTGCAGTTGTCACACAGTTTGCTCGGCATGTCTTGGCCTACCCACAGGCCGAGCAACAGTTTATAAAAGCCATGTCCCTTAGTCAGGGCGGACACCAAATAAGCATTTTAAATAGTCAGGGACTCAAGCCTCTCAATAGACTGAGAGGCAGTTTATCAGGCACGGCCTTCAGTTCAGGCAGAGCCACAGATCAATGGTTAAGGACCCAGCCTGGGCAAGCAGTTTATAAGACCCGGGCCTGAGTTAGGGCAGGGTGAACTGACAAAAGTTTACCCCAAGCAGTTCAACAACAGTTTACAGCTCCGGCCGGGTCCCAGCCAGGCAGGGGTCGGGTCTCCTTGCTGGCGGATAGCAGAAAAGCACAGGTGTTTGGGGGGGAAGCCTGCACCCAAGGGGAGGGGTGGCAGGGGTGACGCAGGCCCAACTGCTCCACCGCGTCCCAGCCCAGGGCCCTGACAGTGGCAATGCGGCAGCCATTGGGTCAGCAAGGATCTGGACCGCAACACACCGACCATGTCTGTGCGTTAGCAGGGATCCAAGTTGCAACACGCTGCCCACCTGACGTCCAGCTTCTCAACTGCCCCATGGTTACTGTCCCTGGGCTGCTTCCCAGTTCCCCTTGGGGGCCTACCTGGCTCAGGCGCTGCTGCGCGGGGTCAAATGGGGACAGAGGTGCTGGCAGTGTGTCCATAGGTTCCGGATCCTATTCAGGCAGGGGCCCAGCTGGACCGGTCCAGTCTTTGGGCCCAGAGGTCTAGGCACATCTTCAGGCCATGGCAGTAGTCTTAGCTGCCCGGGCCAGTCATTGGGAGCCGGCAGGGGTCCTGGCAGCCCAACCCAGTCCTTCCATCGGGCACAGCACAGCTGGGCCCTTTGCTGCAGGAGCCAGGGCCGAGCACCTGGCCTGTTTGGCCACTAGGCTCCAACTGAGTTCTGAGCTCTTCTCCTCCTGGTCCCCCTTCCTGCTTCCTATGGGTAGGGCCATGTGAGGCTGGACACACCCACCAAGGAGTCTTAGAGCCCTTCCTCTTCTGGGACAGAGGGAGGCCATAGTGCTGTCCTAGACTCATACTGCTTTCTTATTTATTGTATATATCAATTGGAATATAAATATTGATTTAAGAGGTATGTTACGTACCACAGTTATTAGTTCTGCACATCCATGTTTGAGTTTCTTTAAAACCCTTGTGTGAATGCCATCTGGTCCTGGTTACTGTTTATCAGTTTGTTTCAAAATGTCCTCTAATGACACCTCAAACTGGAATAGTTCCTGAATTTTATCGCCCACATAGAATGCCTCAGATCTGAGAAACTCCCTCGCATGCTCTGCAACAAAGACCTATGCGAGTAAATCATTTAGCTTCTCCTCAACGGCCTTGTGCTACTTTAGCACTTCGCTCATCCAATAGACCTACAGGATGGTTGGTAGGCTTCCTGCTTCTGATGTATTTTTTTAAAAATTGCTGTTCATTTTTGTGTGTTTTGCTAGTTGCTTATGCAATTCTTTTTTTGGCTTGCCTAATAATGCATTTACACTTGACTTGCCAGAGTTTATGCTCCTTTCCATTTTCCTCAGTAGGATTTGACTTCTAAAATTTAAAGGTCTCTGTCTGTACTTGTTTTACTCTACTCTTTAGCTGAGGTGACGTTGCTTTTTGCCAGACTGAGGCACAGGATATCATTTACAATCTTGGTGCAGGGTTTCAAACTGATAAATAAAATCCACAGGCTGGTGCTGTGTATTGATTATTTAGAGCAGTGGCTTTCTTCCTTTCCAGACTACTGTCCCCTCTCAGGAGTCTGGTTTGTTGTGTGTACTCCAAGTTTCATTTCACTTATAAATTACTTGTCTACAAAATCAGACAAAAATATAAAACTGTCATTACTGAATAACTGCTTTCTTATTTATTGTATATATCAATTGGAATATAAATATTGTACTCACATTTCAGTGTATAATGTATATGGAGCAGTATAAACAAATAATTGTAATTTTAGTTTGTACTGGCTTCCCTGGTGCATTTTATGTAGCCAGTTCTAAAACTAGGCAAATACCTAGATGAGTTGGTGTATCCTGTGGATGACCTCTGCATACGACTGGTTGAGAACTCCTGCTTTAAAGAAGCAACACACCTCATAAGATTTTGTGTGTTACAGTGAAAGGGGTTGAGTACTGCAGAAGAGACAGTATATGAGAGACTCAGGACTGTAGGGGCTGTTGGTGTCACCTTGTATGGAGTAAACAGGTTGTCACTGTGCTGTAGGCAGATTGCTGCTGTCACAGTGCTAAGCCAAAGCTCCACACCCTGTTTTATGCTGCAGGTGGGACTCAATCCATCACTGGTGCTTGTGAACCCTTAAAGCTTCATAAGACCAGAACCACCAAAATATTCCAGGGGTATGTGATGTCTCACTTTCATCATGCACAAGAGAAGTCATCTAAGCAACTTTGTAAAACATGGGCTGGTGGTCAATGGTCATGGGAATTTGTAACTGACCCATTGGGCTAGGCTTATGTACACTGACATAGTCCATTAATTTACTATATTAAATAATTAGGCCAAACCTAGAAGTTCTTCCACTGAAAACATGAGAAGTTTTCCCTGAATTGAGAATGAGTGACATAGTAGTAAGCTCTTCACGATCAGATCCATTTACAATAAATATACATTTCCTATAAGAACAGAGCAGGACAGTTTTGGATCTTAAACTACTTCCTAGAGCCTCTTTAAAATCACTATTTTCTGTATTTAATATTAATCCCATATTATTGAATGATAAAATCCATCTTTCTAACAGTCTGCTCAAAATCCTGAGCTCTAGTGGAAACAGTTCATGTAATACCATGCTCTAGAACTATGTCATAATAGAAAATAGCTGTGTGCCACATCAACTAAACCATTCATGATATTTCTGGCCATACAGAAATGATTTCTTTAAAAAAAATCATAGATCCACCACCATACAACACATTTTGCAAGACTTTGCACTTTTCAGTGTTTTGAAAACTATACAAACTTTGTAGTAATGTTCTGCCCATTGTCTCTTTTCATACAGAGATCAGATTTCACTCCCTCTTGGCCCTGCAGCAGTACAGCTTAGAGGTAAGGAAGGCTATAAGGAAATGCTACTCCTGCTGAATTCAGTTCTGAGGAACAATCCATCTGAACTCCATGATGTTTCATCTTTCCCTCCACTTCTTTATGGCTGTTTGGATCTTCGTAAATTAAATCTGTATTTGTCCAAGGACATTCCTTGCAACAATGCTGTCATATAGTAACCTATTATGTATCTCTCCAGCTGTATAAGTATAGTGACAAGCATGTGTAGCATACAAGCAGCGCAGAATTCATACAGGCATCTATACTTGTGATTTAAAAAATAGTGGTTCCATTCTGTCAGTCAATAGTGGAAACTGAATACAAGATCATTTTTACAATCCAACCTGTAGTAAACAGAAGTATATACAAATGCAGAGGTCAGCATTAAAGTTTCCTGGCATACGTCTAATTCATGCTATAATCAACTGCTGTAGATAAGGCTTGTGTTCAATGACAATTATGTTTTTCCTCCGTACAGGTTGGGTCTACCTGGTCCAAGATCCCTGAAGATCCTCCCGTCCTGAACCAGGGTGTTTGCCAAACCAGAGAAGGTCAACACCGTCCCCAAAGCTACTAACCTCACCTCCAGCTGCCAGGCTTTCCTGATTGTTGGCCCCTTATTCCCAAGCTCCCCTCTCAACCACAGGAGTTCTCTGGTCCAGGAACATCACCAGATTGGAGTCCTGGTTTAGAGAGGTTCAACCTGTAGTTATCAAATTGTCTATCACTTTTACTTCTTTAAAAAAAGTGTATTTTTTAAAGTGGTCTTTGACTATACTACATAGTGGTAGCTGAGTTGGTCCCAGGATATTAGGACAAAGTAGAAGAGAGAAAAGGTATTGGACAAATTTCTGTTGATGAGAAAGACTAGCTTTTGAGTTTCATAAAATTCTTTTTCCAGTTTGTAATAAGTCAGAACTATCTTCAACTACCATTTATCATGTGCCAGAAATCTAGAGCTCCTCTGCCACCTAGTGCTTTAAAAAAAGTATATTTTGTTTCAATTTCGATCAGCTCTACCCATGCAATACATAAAAAGTTCTTGCAGGCGCCCTTTGTTAGAATTCCCTAAGTGAATTCCCACTGCTCATGAAGCTCATCATCTCTCTGGATAGTGTAATTCATCTCTATCATCTGTAGCTCAAAAATACATCTGAATTTTTGTCTTTAGAACCACCAAATTACAAGCCTTTTCAATTTTTCCCCCTCAATACTTCTAAACTACTGCAAAACTTTACTAACTGGCCAACCCACTTCAGATTAAGCGAGTACCAGTTGTAAATAAAGATATTAAATATAGATTGATTTACTGGTAGTGAATGGAATTTCTATCGACTACTCGATAGGCACTTCCGTATTCCTCCTTTGAAATGTACAAAGGTGTATATTTCAAAGCTGGCACAAGAGTCCCCAGCGGGTGCTCTTGTGCATTTCAAAGCAGAAGCGCCTGCAAGGAACCTGGAGTCAGCAGGGGCTCAGAGTGCCCCGCTGACCCTGAGCTCCATGCAGCACTGCCAATTTGAAATGCCACGCGGAACCCGGGATCAGCTGGGGACTCCCCAGTTTACTCCAGGTTCCGCAGAAATGACGCACAGAGCCCAGGGTCAGGTAGGGCATCTCCAGCTGACCCTGAGGTCCACATGGTGCTATCATTTTGAAACGCCACAGGGGCATTTCAAAGGGGGCACAGACGCACAGAGTCCGAGATCAGCTGTCTGACACTGCCCCTTTAAAACGTCACCACAGCATTTCAAAGCAAGTGCTGCACGATGCCTGTACCGTGGGCTCCATGTGGTGCTGCAGCTTTGAAGTACCTCCTTCTTCCCCACCTCTTTGCTTCCTCTATCTGATAGAGGCAGCAAGGGGGGCGAGAACGACTGGTCAACTCAACTAGCTTATAAGCATTTGCTTTTCGGATAGACTAGTCCTTCACATCCTTAGTTTTGAAGTGTGATATATTATCTATATCACAGATTTTTAAACTTCTACTGCCACAGCTCCCATTTCTTTACTGCAGGTTATTGCCACAGCTGTTTGTTATGTTGCATCACTCAAAAATATAGCATGGTATGACTACGTAGGCTATATATACCAGAATCCAACAAATTGTACTGATGAGCAAAAAACTTGTTGCTCTTCTATCCCTCCCTAAAATAAATCTATTTCCCCTCAAAGGGGGAAAAAAAATCTAATCATGACCTACACCCTATCCCCTCACCCCAAAATTCCATGTTCTCATCCATTCCAGTTTGGCACCAAAAAAAAAAAAAAAAAAAAAAAAAAATCTTCCATTCTGTGTTACACTCTTTTTTGAGCTTCGTTTGTGGCTGGAGAGTCAGAAAGACCTGATGGGATGTAGGGTGGGTTTTAGCTGGATGTAAAAGAAAGGATTCAAGTAATTTTTGGCTTGAATAGGGCCGGGTAAATGGCTACTGGCTCATCTCCACCATCATTCATTCCTTCATCAGGCAGCATGATCTATCTTGAGGATATCCTCTACCTGTCCTCATCCCAGTCCTTTGTATTTGGAGGTCATCAACTAGAGTGGAATCCTATTCATGGCCCCAAAAAAAGTTGACACAGAGTTATGGCTGATTGGTAGTGTCTCATGCCTTTACTGAATGCTCAGTGCACCTACACATAAACCTCTGAAAACCAGGAAATAAAGAGTTATGGTACACATCAGCCTTCCTCTGCTCTCAAGATGGGTCAGGGTTGTGTATCCTATCTCGTTAATCTTCTGCATAACTTATTTCAAATTTGGACCACTAACCTTAACCTAAAACCCTCAAAGCATAATTTTGAAGATAATCCAAGTAATCAAGTGAATTTTAGAGTACCTAGAGAAAAAAAAAATCAGAATTTAAACAGTGAATCTTGCTCTTAATATAAAGTCAGCACAGTACAGGCAGTCCCCGGGTTACATACAAGATAGGGACTGTAGGTTTGTTCTTAAGTTGAATCTGTATGTAAGTCGGAACTGGCGTCCAGATTCAGCCAGTTCTGACTTACATACAGATTCAACTTAAGAACCCCAGGCATCCCCAAGTCAGCTGCTGCTGAAACTGATCAGCGACTGATTCCAGGAAGCCCGGGGCAGGAGCTTCCTGTAGTCAGCCACTGGTCAGTTTCAGCAGCGGATGACTTGGGGACGCCTGGGGCAGAGCAGCTGGGGTGCTGCTGGGTTGGTCCAGTAGCGCCGCCGCTCCTCGGCGCTACTGGACCAACCCAGCAGCACCCCAGCTGCTCTGCCCCAGGCGTCCTGATTCAGCTACTGCTGAAACTGACCAGCAGTGGCTGAATCAGGACGCCTGGGGCAGAGCAGCTGGGGTGCTGCCGGGTTGGTCCAGTAGCGCCCAGAGCGGCGCTACGGGACCAACCGGCAGCGCCCCAGCTGCTGTACCACAGGCGTCCGGAGCAAAGCCGCGGAGCACGGGGGCAGCGGGACAGCCCAGACGCGCCGTGGCTGTCCTGCTGCCCTCGGGCTCCGTGGCTTTGCTCTGCTTTGCTCCCCGTCCCCCTGGTCTGCAGACCAGGGGGACGGGGAGCAAAGCGGCGGAACACGCGGGCAGTGGACAGCCCAGACGCGTCTGGGCTGTCAGCTGCCCGCGTGCTCCGCGGCTTTGCTCTGCAGACCAGGGGGACGGGGAGCAAAGCAGAGCAAAACCGCGGAGCATGCGGGCGGCGGACAGCCCAGACGCGTCTGGGCTGTCCGCTGCCCGCGTGTTCCGCCGCTTTGCTTCCTCTCCCTGGTCTGCTGGAGACCAGGGAGAGAGAGGGCCCCGTTCGTAACTGCGGATCCAACATAAGTCGGATCCGCGTAACTCGGGGACTGCCTGTAATGGAAAAAGGGAAGATTCATCTAGCCATCACTGAAGACACTGAGAAGCAAGAGTTGCCAGTGCAGGGTGGTTTTGCACCCTCCCTGCAAAGAGAAACAACATCCTGAGACTTGAAACATATGTATTGCAGAGAAGTGCACTCTTCGTCCTACCCACAAAAAGTTCAGCATAGAAAATGCAGACTAGCCCTCAAAACAGTAGGGACCTGGTTAACTAGGACAACTACAGAACAGCCTCGGTCACCTGATCAAGTTTTGTGGTTGCGGCACACCACCATTTGGAAATCCCTGATATGTATTATTGACGTTATAAAAAGTTGCCAGTGAATATGTTTAATAATGTTTGTCCGTTCGGCTAAGGATTTCTAAGTATTTAACAATTACTAAAGATCACGTAAAATCCATCTAAGATAAGTTTCTATTTTCACATCTTGATAAACAGATGTTAGATGACTTGTTTTGAGCTGGGCATTTCATTTAGAGCAAGGGACTAGGCCGTCAAGTTCTGTTATATTCTTTTGCCACTAGTCAGTGCAAAGAATGTAACAGAACTTATGGCCTACTCCCTTACTCTAAATGAACTGCCTAACTCAAAACAACTCTATTTCATAGAGGCCCACTTGAAAATTACCCCTGCTGCTTATGTCTCTTCATACATTTTTTAAATTGATATTTTTCTGTTAATATTCTTGACATCCAATCAACAGATTTTTGAAAAGCCCAGACAACTGTTTCAGAATAACAGTCAAAAAATAAAAACAAAAAACCCACAGAGAATTCCTATTCTTATAGAATTTTTAATACTTTTTTAAACAACTGAGAATGTATTTTACATTATTCCAATAAGTAAAAATCACCATTTCAATTTAGAACAATACAGCATTGAAGCAATATGTTGTACTTAACGTGCAATAAGAGTGTACCTCAATATAAAGATGTTCCTGAATTTCTCCTCTTTTTACAACTATAATGCTATTACATTCAGATGTTTCCCACTGCAATGACTTTCATTCTCACATAAAGGAAATGCTTCTGAAGCAAATTGTCCAAAAGATGACAGCTTCCCATCTTAATATTACATGAATTAAAAAACATAGCATTCTTGATAAGCATTTTTTTCTTTCCTTTAGTATTAACTGGTTTTGATGACATTTCTATAGTTCTGTGGAATCAATTCTGTGTGAACCAGCTTGGGCGCTTTCTGTTTCTTTCAATGATCCGCTTGCCTTCATCTTGTTCTGTTGGCTTCTCTCCCTCATATAAGACTACAGTCTCTACAGTGGGAGCATTAAAAGGCCCTGCTTCCTTTTCCTTTATCTGGATCCTTATGAGACCAGTTTCCATTTTAATCTTTTTGTAACAATAGCCACAAAGGACATGTTTCTGTTTCAGATTGCCACATTCAGGACAAATATCTATATTTGTCTAAAAAGATAATAAAGGAAAGTTAAGAGAAGTTGGAACAAACAGGAAAAACTTCATAAAATACAAATAAATGATAGGTTAAGGTAATGAGCAATAGCTATGTGTTTCATTAAACCTCAATTTAATTTTAGTGAGATGTATCATTTTCCCTAGAAAACAATATGTAATACTGCCATGCAAATTCCAAATTCACTGATACCCAGTTCTACTAGTCATCACAATTTAAACAAAACAAAACAAAAAGCTTAGCATCTCTCCCTACTTAAAAGCAAAAATTTAGTAGTAGAAAATTGTAATGCAATTTCATATTACAAAGACTTTAAAACAGTGTTTCTTAAACTTTTTAAGACCGAGGAACAGCAAAAAACAATAATTTGTTTTTTTATGGGGAACACCAAGAATTTTTGTTGGAACCCCCCCCCCCCCCCCCCCCCCAAAAGGAAGCTTGCCCCTTTTGAACGGCCATTTGAACTCTGTTCTCTCTGCGCATGGTGACCATATTTTCTGAACCAAAATTAGGGACACATTACCTACACCCTCTGACCTCTGTTTACTATGCCCCTGACTCTCAGGGTCAAGATGGACACATGACCAGAACTAAAAGTAACCCCCTCTAAGAACTTTTCACACCATCTCCTACCCATAGGGGATGTGTTTGGCCCCCATCCACCCCTCTCCCCCCTGGTGCTGGTCTCCCCCCTGCAGGTGTCTGCCCTTCTGCTTCACCCCCAGAATTCCCTGGCACCTGCACCATCCCTTATCCCTGCACCCTCCTGGTGCTTCTTCCTTCCCTTGCTGCCCCTGCCCTTTCTCCCTGATGCCCATCCCCTCACCACCCTCTGCTTCAGTTCCTCTCATGCCCCTCTGTGCCCTCACACATGACTTGCTCCATCCCCACCTTCCTCATGCCCACCCCTCCTTTCAACCCTTCTCCCAGCACCTCCCCCTGCTTCCTCTTGCCCCCAATGCCCTTCCCCTCTCCTCACATTATGCTGTCCCCTCCACACCTTTCCACCCCCACTGACACCTTCCTTCCCACCTCCTGCCCTTTTCCTCATTGTCTCCACTTGGCCACCCTGCCCCTTGGTGCCTTCCCCTTTCTTCTCCTGCCCTGCCCCCCTCCCCTCAGCACATGTCCCTTCCTCTCCCATCCTCCTTCCCCCTAGCTCTCCAAGCCCCTCCTCCTTCACCTTTTGCCTTCCAGTTTGCGGGGCTGGAGTCTATGGTCAGGCCCCAGAAATCCCCACAGCCCTGACCTCTGTCAGCTAGAAATCCCTAGCTGCTTCCAAGGCAGGATGGCTTGCCGGGCCTGGAGCTGGGCCACCCATGGTACTAATGTTAGTGCTGCATTCCAGTCCCCGCACCAGTTTTGGCTCCCATTAGGTGAGCGGGGGTGGGAGGGGAGGGGAGAAACCCCCCAGCCCACCAGACCTGGCTTGCGGAGCACAGCAGAGCGAGTGGGTCTGTGCACTGCGGCTCCCCCAGTGGGGTGGGAAGGGGCAGGGAGAGAAAGGGTCGTGCACAGAGCACACCGGCTGAGTCCAAATGTACCCCACTCTGCAGACTCCAGCCAGGCTCTGCGCGGTCTCTGCCGGGACTCTGGCGGCAACTCCCTGGAGCATCTCACTGGCTCCAACCAGTGCCCCTCCCCGTCCGGCAGCAGTGGCAGCTGACTGTGGATGGAACAGGCCGGGCTGATGGTGCATAGCGGAGGCAGTCCCGCAGCAGAGGGAAGGGGGCCACAGGTAGCGGGGTGGGGGGCATGCCGGACAGCAGCGCGTGCTGCATGGGAGCTGGAACTCTGGACACTGTGCGCCACTGGCAGTGGCCCTGACTGCCTGTACAAAGCACCAAGGGAGCCGCTTATGTGCTGGGTGGAGGCAGGGAGTTGCTGCTGTGCCACGCTAATGCTGGATGTCTTTAAATCCGGGACTGCCCCGGGAAAAAAAGGGACGTATGGTCACCATATCTCCACAGCACACATCCGACTGCCTCACGGCACACCGGTGTACCACGGATCACAGTTTAAGAAATGCTGCTTTAAAACATACTATGGTTCTATTTATTTCTATAGCCTCAAGTATAAAATTATGAACTAACCACTTATCAAACTGAATGAATCAACTGCATGTTTTATTCTCTTACTAATTTGCAAAATGTATAGCTGTTCCTGTTACCAGGGCTTGACTCTAGAAAGTGACTGCTGGGACAAGTGTTTACTACCACAAACAATCCCTAAGCTAAGGTGTTACTCCTGATAACGTCTGCAGAATTGAGCTTCAAAACGCATAAGCTCATTGTGATGTGCAGGATATTTAGGCATTTTACTCACACTGAACTGTATAAGGAAATTTCATATTTTATTGGTTTGGATTTCAACACAACACCTTCATATCGGTGTACATAAGAAAATTCATTCTGTTCACTGGTGGAAAAAATTAGAGGGAACACTGACCTCAACTGTAATTTTATTTTAAAACGTAGCGTAAGGTTGCATTTTTGATTGTATCACTCAGAATGTCCATTGTATGTGAAATGCATATTTTAAATATCTTTAAAGAAAATTTACAGAGAGGTTTCTTAAGGTATTTGACCATCAATATTTTTCTTGGGCTTTAGAAAATGAGCACAAGGTAAATGCTTTATAAACATACTGTGCATTTTTAAAAGCTATTTTAAATGAATGAGATGATAAGCCAATAGAAATGTCACATATTACCTTGACTTTTATAAGTTTCTTAGGGTTTCTTCGTCTGCACCGGTTCACCTCAATGGTACGTCTCTTCTTGGGAGCTGCCATCCAAAAGATGCTATCTAAAAAGTTTGGAGCCTCATTACATTCTTCCCTAATATCTTCCACTGGCTCAAGAAGAGTAGCTGGAGTCTGAACAGCCAATGCTGGTGCTTGAGAAAAAGAGAGGAAAAAAATGCACTAAAAATAGTCTTCATCCACGTAGTTGTTTAGGTAATCAAATCCAATGCTTTGGCAATGTGTTAAAAGACAAGTGAAATAATGAAGTTTACACAGACATGGCTCTACTGACAAACTGAATAAAATGATCATTTATTTGTAGTGTTATGAAAAGATACAGATGATCCATGCAGGACAATACAAAGACTGAATTAAACGACAAAAAAATCTTTAACACGCAGTTCTTTCCCTATTAGAAAGCCAGGAAATACTCACTTTTAGTCTCCCTATATCTCTCTGAAAAGAACTGTAAGAAAATGCAAACCACAAACCTACACAACTCTTGAAAAGCACAGCTAAGATTCTTATTCCCACACATAGCTGTCTCCTAATCGTGCCCTAGATTGATGTCTGCTGACAAAAATGGTGGTAGGTATGCATGCCTACCCCCCAAAATGATTAGGGAGATGGAACACATGACTTACACGGAAAGACTGAAGATTTGATCTTACTCTTCTGTAGACTAAATAAGGGGGGATTTCATAGCAGCCTTCAACTACATGAAGGGGTGTTCCAAAGAGGATGGAGGGGGTATTCTCAGTGACAGATGACAGAACAGAGAAGCAATGGAGTCAAGTTGCAGTGGAGCAGTTTAGGTTGGATATTAGGAAAAACTATTTCACTAGGAGGAAGGTGAAGTGCTGGAATGGATTACCTAGGGAGGTGGAAGACTATCCATCCCTAGAGGTTTTTAAGTCCCAGCTTGACAAAGCACTGGCTGGGATGATTTAGATGGTACTGGTGATGCTTTTATCAGGGGGTTGGACTCTAAAACCTCCTGAGGAATCTTCCAACCCTATGATTATAAACTGACCTCAATCAGTCTTTCAGATATTAATAATCTCCATGGCAGGATTCAAAGATTATAAAATCAGTAGAAGCCCTGGGCTTGATTGCAAAAATTGCTCTGGCCAGGACTGGCCTGCGACTCAGAGACTCTTGACTTAAAGACTTCAAATTACAAAGAATCCACAATTTACACTACTTAAAACCTGCAAAATGTCCTGTACCCTTTGCTGCAGAGGGAAGCCAAAAAAAAAAAAAAAATTCTGCCAATGTGACCCAGAGGAAAACTCCTTTCCAACTAAGGATGTTAAGAGGTGGGTAACTGGCTAATCGTGTAGTTGATAAAAATTCTATCGACTCCACAAATAATCAAAAAGGGAAGGCGCTCAGTCCTAGCTTGCACCCAGCATGGGACATACCCCATTGCACCTCTGCAGTTTAAATGTACTAAGAGCCAGGCTGCCTGCCCACCCAGCTGTTAGTACATTTCAACTGCAGAGCTGCAACACTGGTAGGTCCTGGACCCAGCACGAGCCAGTATCAATCTGGGCTGCCTGCTTGGGAGCAGCCCCTGTCTGCGGTGGCCGAGGCTGGCTGCAGACTGGGGCTGCTTTGTGGACCCACGGTAGGCAAAGGCTGCTTCATTACAGCCTACCCCTCCCTGCACTGCTGCCTCTTCTAGAGGGAGCAGGCAGCACCACAGAGACAATGCTGGGGACTGCTGGCTGATACAGAGGCAGCAAGAGGGTTGGGGTGGGAGGAATTCAAGTAGTCATCTCGATTACCTGATAAGCCTAGGGAAAGTTGACTACTTGCTTACATCCCTATTTCCAACCCCGAATATGGCAATCAGTTAGATCCTGAGCATATGGGCAAGACCCAACCGCCAGGCATCTGTACAAGAATTCTCTGCAGCAATTGAGAGTGGAAATGTAAAATCCCATATAATTTGTTGAACGTAGGGCTAACGCTGTGTTTAACCATTTAACCGACTGAAGGGGCTACCCAACGCGCAGCACTAGTTACCTGCTAACACCCCTGAGACCTGGTCTAGCGCCCGTCCCATCACAGGCGCTGCGAGCAGTCCCAGAGCAACCTTAGCACATTCGGTCTTGGAGCCAGGTCAGGTTTTTGCCCCCGCTGCTCCCTTTGGGAAGCTCGCCCAGAACCCCACCCGGCTCAGGGTGACAAATCCCAACTCCCCGCGCCCTGCAGCGAGACGGGGGCCCGGCAGGCGGGGTCTAGCTCAGAGGACGCGGGGCGGGTCTGGCGCTGAGGCCGGGGCGGGAGCTCGGCGCGGGCGGCCCAGGCCCAGGCAGCAGACCGGCCGGGCTCTACCTACCCCACGGCGGGCCGGGCAGTCCCGGCAGGAGGCTCCGCTCCAGCTGCCCCCAGCAGCGCCGCAGGAAACCGCGAGCCGGAGACCAGAACACCACCAGCGCCGCCATTTTCCTTCCGCGGCGCACGCAAGCGCAGAGAGAGAGAGAGAGAGAGAGAGGCCGCGGGGCCGTCTGGGAAAACGAGTCGGGCTTCTCTCTCGCGCGGCCGAAACATCGCCCGCCGGGCGCGGGATTGCCTCTCCCAGCATCCCCTGCGCGCGGCCCTCCTCGGACTACAAGCCCCGGCATGCCTCGCGGCGTCGACCCGCATTCGCTCCCCGGGAAGCTATTAGCTCCCGAAAGAAGGGGAATTCCCGCCATGCATCGCGCTGCTCCCCGTCTCCCCCAATCAGGATCCGGCGCCGGACTGGGCGGAGCGAGCCGGTGACTGGGCAGCGCCGCGGCCGGGTTTGGACCAAGATGGCGGCGGAGCGCGGCTACAGTTTCTCTCTCACCACCTTCAGGTAGCGGCGGGGCCGGGGCCGGGACCGGGACCGGGGCGGCGGCGGCGCGAGGGAGGTGGGTGGGTGGCGCAGTCCTCGCCTCCTCCCCCCATCCCGGCCCGGCGGCGGGGTCCGGCCAGCGGGCGAGCGTTCGCTTTTCAGGCCCCGTCGCGAGGTCCCGATCCTGCTCCGGCGCTGCGCCTGTAGCGGGGGGCCAGCCCAGCCTGCTGTGCCCGCGCCGGGGGTGGAGTTGTCCCCGCGGCGGTGCCGATGCGCATCACCGAGGGGCTGCTCTGAACGGGCCGTAGCTGGGGAGACCGGGCCCTGCTTTCCCAGGGGCCGGCTTGGCAGGCAGCGCTGGGCTAGAAAGTGACACGGTCCCTGCGCATCTCCCCTGCCCGCGCTCTCCTCGGTGGGGCTCCGGGGCACGTCTAGCCTGTTGCAGCAGGCGGGCA
Organism: Pelodiscus sinensis; assembly: GCF_049634645.1. Taxonomy (NCBI): domain Eukaryota; kingdom Metazoa; phylum Chordata; order Testudines; family Trionychidae; genus Pelodiscus; species Pelodiscus sinensis. Next base: position 165,191,595 of record NC_134712.1, read on the forward strand.
GCTTGCTCTGCGCGCGTGGACTTGAGTGGAAAGGGGGAGACGCAAACATTAAACACAAACAAAATCCAAACCCTCCACCTCACTAGAAAGTGTCCTTAACTCAAGTTGTGTTTGGTAACACTTGAATTTCTGCTCAGCTTTACTCACATAAACCTAGTTCTAAAATAACCAGAAACATGCCACCACTTAACCGAAATAGAAACTGAAAGGCAGAAATCTGCACTACCATGGAGAGCCCACACAACTTTATTGGAGGGGGAGAGGAAAGGCCAGAAGCACTAAAGCTGCAAAGTATTGACCTAAATTGTATTGAAAGACAGCAGATTAAGAATTTCTACATTAAATATAGAATTTCGGGGGAGACTTTTTATGAATGTGCCTGTTAGACACATCTAAATTTGTAGTTTAATGTTTTGAATGTTTAAGCACAGTTTGGAAATTGTATTTCCTAATGGAGTTACAAACCTTTTAACTCAAAACAGCTACTATTTTTCCTGAAATTTACTTAAAAATCTGCTCGTCTTTTGTTTCTCTAAATTACCCCCCCCCCAAAAAAAACCCTTAATAATACAAGTCACTGTTTTCACATGTATTGCTTTTTGTCATTATCACAGTCCAAAAACAAATGTATTCTTGTGCAAGCTGATGTTCAAACAACTTAGGCAAAAGTAGATTATTTTTTGATGGGACGCTTTTCTAACATCCATAGGTATAATGTCAAAAACCTCATTATCAGTAAATTAATACTTGGGGATATTTTCTTCATAAAGCATCTTATGACTGAATTGTATGTGTTCTCCTTTTTAGCCCTTCTGGTAAACTTGTTCAGATTGAATATGCTTTGGCAGCGGTCGCTGGAGGGGCCCCATCAGTTGGAATTAAAGGTATAAGACATTTTCAATGGTATATTAAGAGACAGTTAATTCAAGGCTCTGGGTTTTAATCCAGTGCATTGTAGGGAGAATCCCAATGCATTTTTGGCTCTTGGAAAATGCATATTTCCTAGTTACTCTATGGGGAACTAGGGAGATGTGATTTACAAGGTAGTGTAGAATTGCATTGTCTTTGCCCTTTTTAGGTGGATTTTCACATGCATTTGGTTGCCATAATATTTTTCATTATTGATTTTCAGATAAATAATTTTAAAAGTCGGAAAAGCAAAGAGACTATAAATAGAAAGGTAGCTAAGAGGAATATACATTTTGAAAAAAAATCCATTTTAGAGAGAGCTTTAATAGAGAAAATTAATCTTTATTCTGATTCTTTTTCCTTTGGTAGGTAGTTCTAGTTTTTAACTAATTTACTTAACAGTTATAGCTAATGTGGATATCGCAGTATCTTTCTTACATGCATTTTAAAAGGATGAAGGAGATATGCCCAACCCCTTGTGTATGACGGGGTAGCTATTATCAGGGATGGCGGCTTAATGTGCTAATGGAAATCTTGAGATCCATGGGAAAGAGAATAATTTTTTCAAATGTTAGCAAACCTGTTATTTGCTTTAGTTGCTTTTGATAAGCTTTTGATATTGAATGTATAAACACAAAAATGTATCTTTTTCTTTCCAGCTGCAAATGGGGTAGTGTTGGCAACTGAGAAGAAACAGAAATCCATTCTCTATGATGAAAGGAGTGTACACAAAGTAGAATCAATTACTAAACACATAGGCCTGGTGTATAGTGGTATGGGTCCTGATTACAGGTATGAGAAGATTGCTGCTGTTGGAGAAGGTTTTTGTAGTGGTCTTGATCTAGATATTTTAATTCACAAAACTGAAGCCTCTGCTGCAAATAGGCCTTTCTGATCTCCAAGCCACCTCTCAACCATTTCCCAAAAATATTAAATCCATCAGTTGTCTTTTAAGGGTTAATCATGCTGGTTGGTGGGGTGTTACCATTTGTGTTAAGAATTTTTTTTTATCTTTTAACAATTGAATCATAAATACAAAACAACATTTATACTTAGAGAATCAAACTTTTATGAAAGAAAGACGTTCAAATAAAATAAGGTTTCATATTCCCTTATGCCTCAGAGTGACTTCTAAGTTGCTGCATAATATCACACTGGAACACACGTATTCATTTCCTTACATAATTATTTAGTCCTGAGTAATTTATCTTCAGTGTCAATGTTGTTATAGTAGAACTTTTAGCTTAATTATCATAGATATTCTACCATTTCCTATAAATATATATGTATTTTTTTAATTTTGCTCTTTTGTAGAGTACTTGTGCACAGAGCTCGGAAGCTTGCCCAACAATATTACTTGGTCTACCATGAGCCCATTCCAACAGCTCAACTAGTACAGAGAATTGCATCTGTGATGCAGGAGTACACACAGTCTGGGTAAGCAATTCTTACTAAACTTGCTGTAGTGTTGTCTGGTTTTACAAAATACTATTTTTCATTTTTTTTTTTTTTTTACTCAAATGTATGCTTTCCTGCCTCAGGGCTGCTTTTCATGTACATGAGAAGTTATTTACCCTTTCTGTGTCAAGTTTCCCCGTCTGTAAAATACTTACCTAACTCATGATGGTGTTCATAGGGTGTTTTCTGATGTGGAGGTGAAAGATACTGTGTAAATGTTTAGTAATCAACTAAACAATGAACACTTAAGATTTTATGTTTAAACGAGAGGAAGGATCTTGGTCAGAAAAAGGTCATTACAGTATAGTGTGGATGAGAGGGAAACTGCTAACTGTTCATATGACAGTGGGTGGAATGTACTAGTAAGTGTCTTGAGAGCATAAAGGTAAAATATCTCTGTATATCTTAAATTTTTGGACTATGGACTATTCCCATTCAGTATTTTTAAGAGGGTCTGCAATGAAAAGATGTCTGTTATAATGCCAAAATAGACAAGAGAGCCCTAGTTAATTATCCATCATGATTAAGTTGTGAGGAAGAAGGATTTGATTATGCCTAATTTCATTTTAAAAAATTAATATCGGGAAAGGAAATAATGTATATAAGGGTCTGAAGAACGTTTTAAAATAGACAATTTTAGATTTAAGGAATAGTTATAGGTTTTCTTTTTCTCTCCCTTCAGTGGTGTACGTCCTTTCGGAGTGTCATTGTTAATATGTGGTTGGAATGAGGGACGACCATATCTATTTCAGTCTGATCCATCTGTAAGTATCTTTCAATTGTAAATTGACTGAGTGTTTTTCAGAGGGATATTATATTATAAGTAGTATTTGTGAGATACCTGTGGGGTGGGAACGGGGAGACTTGGTGACTGAAAAAGGAGGTGATCAAATTTCATCTAATTCACATGTAACATGATCAAAATTAATTCACGCTTAAAGTAACAGGACTATAAACTTATTTTGCAGATTCACTGTTCTGTGTCAGTGCATATATTTTTTCAATGTATTTTTTGTGCAAAAGAGACTTCGCAACACAAATATTTCATGAATTTGTGTTAATTTTGCCAAATAATTCATTTGAAAAAGACATCCCCAAAAGTCAAAACATTTAATTTCAATACTTTTTAAATAAAAGATTTTGCTTTTTTCAGTTTGAAATAATTAAAAATCTTGAAAACAAAACACTTTAGTGTGACCTGAAATATATTTTTAGACTTTGGAATTTTTCAATATTTTTGTTTTTGATTTTATACAAAACTGTTTTCTTTCATGCCTTCGCAGAATTGGTATGGGGGAATGTGCCAAACCAGGGAGGTTCGCTGACATTGGCCCTTCATCCCACTGTTCTTCCCTGTTGCTGGTTCCTTCAGCCCAGCTGGGCTGCCTACTGAACAGCCCCAGACCTGCTGTCGGCCGGGTTGCTGTGGCCCTAGCCCCACTGCCGGGCAGCATGTGGCCCCAACCCCAATCACAGTGTGGTGTCAGCCAGGCTTCTCCTGGGCTGCTGTGGCCCTGACCCCTTTACTGGGTGGCCAGCAGCCTTGATCACGTTCCGCCACCACCTGGATTGCCCTGGTCCCTCTGCCACCAGACTCATCTGGCTGCGCTGGGCTCCCAGTTGCTGGCCCTCCTGCTCTGGGTCTGTTGCATCTAGGAATGTCTGGTCATGCCAGACCACGGATGTTGCCAGACCAGAGAGTCTCAGTTTAGGGACATGCAACCTATAGTTTGAATAATAAATTTATAAAACAGTTATGCAATTTGTCATTTATCATAAAATATATAAAATCCATTCTAATAGAGAGTAAAGGCATACTTTTTCTGATGAGTTAGTCTTATATCTTTCCCAATAATGCAAAACTTTCAATTTGGCTAAAAACCCCCCACACATTTGAAATTGTTTTTAAGCGTGATCTTTTTACATCATGAAAAAGAAGGGGTGAAATGTCAGCTTAAAGTACACAGTGTCTTAAGTAAAAGAACATTTGTACTTTTTCAGCATCAAATATTTAAAAAGCCAGTCCTCAAAAACAATTCTTTCAGAGCTTTGAATTGATTATTAGGAGCCCTTAAATATCCAAATCAAAAACTTTTTCACAAATTGTATTCTATTTTACAAATCAATTGAATGATAAGTATGTGTTAGCGTTACATTGTTTTCATGTAATATGTTTAATATGTTTTCATCAATCCAGGGTGCTTACTTTGCATGGAAAGCCACAGCAATGGGAAAAAATTATGTGAATGGAAAAACTTTCCTTGAAAAAAGGTAACGCTTCTGCATTACCAGCCATACTCCTAACACAGTGGCTCTCATTTTTTCCAAACTATTGTACCCCTTTCAGGAGTCTGATTTGCCTTGTGTATTCCCAAGCTTCACCTCACTTAAAAACTATTTACTTACAAAATCAAACATAAAAATACAGGTGTGTCACCAGCACTCTTACTTCCCCATTTTACCATTTATTTATAAAATAAATCAATTGGAACATAAATATTGTACTTCGTTTCAGTGTATCTAGTGCAATATAAACAAGCTGTTATCTGTGAGAAATTTTAGTTTGTGCAGACTTCACTAATGCTTTTTATGTAACTTCTTATGAAATTCAGCATATTTCTAGAAGAGCTGCTATGTCCCCTAGAAGACCCTGAGTATCTCCAGGGTACACGTTTCCCTGGTTGAGAACCACTGTCTTAAAATACTGATATGTACATCTGTTTTAGCCAAACTCAGAATTTTAATTTAACCCCTGCTGTGGGTTACATGTTGGCTCCTCAGGAGCGGGACTAGAAGCCCTTGCCCTTGCCATCCCTGCTCCTAGGGAGGCTTCACTGCAGACTCTGCAGTCTAAAGCTTATTTAAGCTTTATGGGACAGAGCCTGCAGCGCATGTAACCACTATGATTTTTAGCAGTTACAGTTATATTTTTAAATTACTTTTTGCATCCTTAGTTGCATGTTTCTTAGACTCTTAAATACATTAGGATTCTAGTGGCCTTTGAGAGAATATTTTAGGTTCATACAGAACTGTGATCTGATTCTTTTTTGTAGATACAATGAAGATTTGGAACTTGAAGATGCCATTCACACAGCTATCTTAACATTAAAGGTTAGAGAAATGCCTTAAATAGGTTTCTTACAGTTGTATGAAATTATTGGTATAGTTACGGAAACTCTCTTTTCTCTTCAACAGGAAAGCTTTGAAGGGCAAATGACAGAAGATAACATAGAAGTTGGGATTTGTAATGAAGCAGGGTTTAGAAGGCTGACACCAACTGAAGTTAAGGATTACTTGGCTGCAATAGCCTAGTATTCACCATGACTGTGTGAATTCACACAGATCTTTTTAATTTTCTCTACTTAAATCTTTTTGTTTGCAGTTTCTGCATACCTATTTCTACAGGGTTTGTCTGACATATTTTAAATATTATGGGTGCAAATGCTCTCGTCCTAATAGTGATACTTGGAATCTTAACACACAGAATTATTCCCATTGATACATGGAATCTTTGTGCATGAAATTGTACAAAATTGGAAGTTATTATGAAAGCTTATCAAAGTTAAAGAATAAAACATACAAAGGGCACAGTTTTGTGGGGAGTGTTTGTGTCTCTTTAATTTTCAATACAAAATTCAATTTCAATATTATTTTACTAAGGAAGCATATATTTTAAGTAATAAGCACATTTAGCGCTAGAGCTATGACAGCCAAACTAAATTGATATTACACTTTAAGTGTTTTTATACGTGTGAGGGAGCATGAATATTGATTAACATTAGCATTTAGTTTACAGTGTAATATGAAAAAGCCCAAACAATTGACTTCACTTTGGTTTGCCTAATTTTGGAATTTTCTAATGTTTACTACATATAATGCAGAATGAGCAAAGTCCTCTAAGTGTGGGTGGATCTCCTATTTACTTCACTAAGGGGATATCTACACAGCAGGGCTAAACTCGAAATAAGTACGCAACTTGAGCTACGCTAATTGCGTAGCTTAAGTCGAAATAGCTTATTTTAACTTTTGGTGCTGTTTTCACAGCAGTTATTTCAAAATAGAGCACTCGTCCCCCGACTTCCTTTACTCCTCGTACAGTGAGGGTTACAGGAGTCCGATTAAGCAGTCCTGCAGCTCAATATTATTTCGACGTTCTATCAAAATAACTGCTTGTGTGTAGATGTGGACTGTTATTTTGTAATAACGTTAGTTATTCCGAAATAACGCTGATGTGTAGACATAGTGTAAGGAATGCTACAGTGATTGAACCCTGGATTTGCATGTCTGCTAATACAGGTGTTCTGTTACTGCACTGTCTCATAGTTTAAGTAGTTGCATTTTTGAGAATTGATGTACTGCTGTTTGAAATGGGAAAATAAAGATTTTACTAGATCAGGTACACAGTATTTTTCCTCTACTATTAATATAGTTCTACAGTAGGAAGAAAAGGGATGCCTTAAATTATTCCTTAAATAATATTTAATTATGTAAACTGCCCTTGAATTGTTAATTAACTTGCATGAAGTAATGCAACAGTTGTCAACAACTTCTTTAGAAGCAACAGTGAAACTGTACATTGTAGCTTCACAGATATAAGACTGGGTACTTAAGTGTTTTATTTTTAAACAATTTTTGGTATAATTTCAAATATTTTTAGTGCACAAAATAATTAGTTCTTCACTCATTCTCAAAGTGAATGCTAATTGGGACTCGTTAGATTACTGAAAATTACTAATACCGCTCAGTGACATCAGAATGTAAAGTGACCAAGCGCAGTAGGCACACAGAACTATTCTTATGTAAAAGAGTTGACAGATTTTTTTTTTTTGGGTAGGCTGCTGGTGTGAAAGTAACAATAAGGTGAAGAACATTTAGTCTCATTTGATAGTGCTCCAGACATTCTCTCTTGGGTCTCTCTTAATGTGTTTTAAATTATTAGGAGTCCTTTAAGTAGGATCTTATACAGCAGGTAGCCTTGATACTCATATCACAGCTAGGGATTTCCATCAACTACTCTTAGTCAATAAGGGGGTTCAATACAGCTCTGCTTTTTAAATGTACAGTAAACTTCCAATAATCCGGCACCTTAGGACCCAGGTGGTGCTGGATTATCAGATATGCCGGACTATCGGAAGGGGGGGGGCTATGAGTCATCTGGGGTGGGGTGGATGCCACCTCAGACCCCTCATAGCCCCCCCTTCCGATAGTCCAGCTCTGCCCCAGGCATCCCTGATTCAGCTGCTGCTGGTCAGTTTCAGCAGCAGCTGAATTGGGGACGCCTGTAGCAGAGCAGCTGGAGTGCTGCCAGGTTGGTCGGGTAGCGCCGACCCATGGCGCAGCGAGACCAACCCGGCAGCACCCCAGCTGCTCTTGGGGATGCCTGAGGCAGAGCAGCTGGGGTGCTGCTGGGTTGGTCCCGCAGCGCTGCTCCTCAGTGCTACTGGACCAACCCGGCAGCACCCCAGCTTCTCTGTCCCAGGTGTACCCAAGTCAGCTGCTGCTGAAACTGACCAGCGGCTGACTCCAGAAAGCCCGGGGCAGAGCAGCTCTGCCTTGGGCTTCCTGGAATCAGCCGCAGATCAGTATCAGCAGTGGCTGAATCGGGGACAGCGGGGGTGCTGCTGGGTTGGTCCCGCAGCCCCGAGGGGCAGCGCTACGGGACCTACCCGGCGGCACTCCAGCTGCTCTGCCCCCAGCTTTCCCGATTCAGCTGCTGGTCAGTTTTAGCAGCGGCTGAATGGGGAAGCTGGGGGCAGCGCAGCTCCAATGGTCTGGCTGCCCGGAGCACTTCCGGCACCATCAGGAACCTGGACCATCAGATGCCGGACCATTGGAGTTTTACTCTAGTAAGAGCTCCAGGCTCTTTTTACATTTAAAAAGCAGAGGTGCAGAATGTGGGACCCAGCACAAGTCGGGACTACTCAGTCCTGGCTCACATAATTTCCCCTGCTGGCAGTTCTGCCTTCCCTGCCACCCGTGGAAATGGTGCTAGGGAGATTCGGCTTTTAAGACAGCTCCCCGCCCTGCTGCCTATGATACAGAGGGAGCGGCTAGTCGAGTAATAACTACCCAATAAACCTAGGCTTATCGGATAGTCTACTAATAGTTATAAAGTTGTGTCCCGAAGACTGCACTGCGATTCATCCAGTTTACTTAATCTTTTACACTCAGGAGCATTAATTTCACTCACAAATGTCTTGGGGGGGGGGGGGGGGAGGTGGTGGTATTGCAGTGCAGTTTATGAATCTTCAATTCATGCTTTCAGTGGCCTCAAGTCACTGGGAAAGGAAGAGAAATAATGTGCTAATTCAAAGGTTTCATTGGTTATCTGACAGAACAGCATACTAGTACTTCTCGCTGCTGTCTTGTTCTCTAGAATCTCACCTTTATATAGAATTATAGAAATTGTGAGGCTAGAAAGAAATCTCAAAAAATCATCTACCCTGTCCCCTTCCACTGATGTGCAACATAATATACTTAAATAAGTGGTCACCAGCTGGTTGATCCTGGGGAGCTTCCCAGTCAATTGCAATATCTAGTGGGGCTGCAGCTAGACCAGGCTCTCTTATTACCCCAGCCTCTCACTGCCAGCCTGTTCTCAGAAATGACCAGCACGGTTCCTTGGGGGGGGGGGGGGGGGGGGGGAAGAGTGAGAGAGAGAGATTGCCCCTTGCAGCTTCTATTGGAACTGTGGCTAATGGGAGCTGAGAGAGTGGTGCCAGCAGAGAGAAGTGCACAAAGGCATGTGTTCCCCAGCCCACAGGGCCCTTCTGGCACCTTCCAGGTATGGTGTGGGCTGGGGCAAGTAGTGAGTGCCTGAGCCTCTGTTCCACCAACTTGGAGCTGCTGGTGGTAAGTGCTGCCCAGCAAGAAGCTTCACCACGTGTTCCCTTCTGCCTCTACTTCAGAGGCAGCATGAGGCAGGGAGGAGTGAAGCAGGGACCAGTGCTGGGGGGAGCCAGTTTAAAAGCTGGCTTCTTCCCCCTGCACAATCTCTGAGATCGAGGAGGTAGGAGCACAGTGGCTCTGCCTTTTAAACATGGTAAGAGCCACTTGGATTCAGTATGAGCTGGGAGTGAAGTAGTCCCAGCTTTCACCAGGTCCCAGATCTACTCCCACTGTTCTCTGCAGTTGAAATGTAGTGGGAACCAGGCTGCTTCTATTACATTTAAACTGCAAGCTGCAGTGGCCCCTTATTGACTAATTGTGTACTCAATACAATTTGTATCGAGTACACAATTAGTCATTTACTTGATACCTTCAATAATAAGGATGTTAAGACAGACAGGTAGATAGGCACAATAATTGTAACAGCCCTTAATACATTTGAAGAATATAATTAAATATCCATCTCAGTGTTCTTTTTTCAAGACTAAACATGCCCAGTTTTTTTAAATCTTTACTTATAGGCCAGGGCTGTGTCTAGATGGGCAAGTTCTTCTGCAAAAGCAGTTGCTTTTGCAGAAAAACTTGCCAGCTGTCTACACTGGCGGCTTGAATTTCCACAAGAACACTGACTTTCTACTGTCTGAAATCAGTGCTTCTTGTGGAAATACTATGCTGCTCCCGTTTGGGCAAAAGTCCTTTTGCGCAAAAGGGCCAGTGTAGATAGCTCAGATTTGTTTTGCAAAAATGGCGATCGGGGCTTTTTTGCGCAAAAGCGCGTCTAGATTGGCACGGATGCTTTTCCGCAAAAAGTGCTTTTGCGGAAAAGCGTCCATGCCAATCTAGACGCTCTTTTCCGCAAATGCTTTTAACGGAAAACTTTTCCGTTAAAAGCATTTGTGGAAAATCATGCCAGTCTAGATGCAGCCCAGGTGTTCTAAAACTTTTATCATTTTTACTGCTCTTTTATGGCCTTCTATTTGTGTACATTTTTGTTAAAGTGTATCCAGCCTTGGGCATCAGAGTACTTCACTTAAGATCTCTCAGTTCACAATAATGTGGAACAGTTATGTCTTGTGATTTACATACAATGCTCTTGTTAATACCTCCAAGAATATTTCCTTTTTTTTGCACATGAATTTTCTTATATTTAATTTGTAATGCTATATGACCCTGAAATCTCTTGTTATAATACTGCTGCTTGAGTCAGCTATTTTCTATTTTGTATTTGTGCATTTAGTTTTTCCTTTGTAAGTGTAGGACTTTGCACATGTCTATATTGAATTTCATCTTTCTGATTTCAAACAAATACTCCAGTTTATCAACCTCCTTTTAAATTCTAATTCTGTCCGCCTAGCTTGGTGTAATCTACAAATTTTATAGGCGTACTTTCCATTATCCAAGTTGCCAATGAAAATACTGACTGGTACTGGACTGAGCACAGCCCAGTGCAGAATTCCACTAGATATGTCCTCCCACTTTCATAGCAAACCATTGATAACTCTTCTTTGAGTAATGCTTTTTGATCAGTTGTCTACCCATTTTGTAATAATTCCTTCCCTCCCCTCCTGCCCCTGCCCTTGGTTTGCTTGTGAAAATATAATATGGGACTGTATTAAAACTTCACTAAAATCAAGACAGAATATCTGCAGCTTCTCCTAGCTATGTAAATCTCTGAACAGGGTGTAATTGAGGCAGAGTTGAGATTGGAACAATAGCCCTTAGGGATGTGAACTCAAATGCCCAGTGAAAATTTAAATAGTATGATTAATTATATGGTTAAATGTATTAATTGCCTTCTTGGGAGGTTAGTTTTTAGAACTGTGAAACAGATAGGATATGGGTTGCTTCAGGTAAGGAAAGAGAGGGAAAACCATGAGTCTGCAAAATTTATGTGGGGAAATATATCAGGTGAGAGATGCTATTTTGCATCTTGAAGTTCCAATCAAGAAAAAGGCATGTCCAAGCATTCTAGCAATACCCATGGGAGGCCAAAATTCCCTTGAAGCTCAGAAAAGCACAGCATTCATATTTTGAGCATTTGCACAGCCCTCTGAAAAGTATTTCATTTTAATGATTCACAGAGGCAGTGTAGTAGTATTGCTTTCCGTTCTCCTGCCGCCTCCCTCTCCCCCCCTCCCCCTCCACTTGTCCGGTGGCTTACTTCTATGGAAACTACGATGAGGACTTTAAAGACTAACTTTTATTTGCGCTTCAGGGGGTAACAGAGTTAGTCTGTACAGGATAAACTTACCCCCCCCCCCCACATAGTTTGGTAGCACTTTAAAGACTAACAAGCCATGTAGATAGCATCATGAGTTTTCATGGGCACAGCCCACTTCTTCAGATGACCAGAGTGTTGGATGTCCCGAACCAAAATAGTGATAGAAATGTAGCCGTGTTAGTCTGGGGTAGTTGAAGCAAAATGCAGGACAATGTAGCACTTTAAAGACTAACAAGATGGTTTATTAGATGATGAGCTTTCGTGGGCCAGACCCACTTCCTCAGATCAAATAGTGGAAGAAAGTAGTCACAACCATATATACCAAAGGATACAATTAAAAAAAAATGAACAAATATGTAAAGGACAAATCACATTGCAGAACAGAAAGGGGATGGGGGGGGGGTGGGAAGGGGGAGGAAGGAAGGTAAGTGTCTGTGAATTGCTGATATTAAAGGTAGGGAGAGTGGGATGTTTGTGAGTTAATGGTATTACAGGTGATAATTGGGGAAACTGTCTTGGTAATGGGTGAGAAAGTTCAAAGTCTTGTTAAGTCCTTGTTGACAAGTGTCGAATTTTAACATGAATGACAGTTCAGAGGATTCCCTTTCAAGTGCAGATATAAAAGGTCTTTGTAGCAGAATGCAGGTGGTTAAGTCATTTAGAGAGTGTCCGAACCAAAATGTATTTGAGCATAAACTTGTTAGGGTAAAAAAAACAGTTCGTTAGTTTTAAAAATCTATGGGACGAATAGGGTATGGGGGATGACGGTAGCGAGTTACATTTTCTGTAATGCACCCTTCCTTTGATCTCTTCCCAGTCCCCGGCAAGTCAAGTGTAAGAGGGTTCGGTTTATCCTTTCAATAAACCCCTGGCTTGGATCACTAGGTGGCGCCGCTGGAGGCTGCGAAGAGAAACGTGTGCGCGCAGCCAGGGGTTTTTGCTGAGCTCGCAGAAGGGGAAGGGCAGGCCCCGGAGAGGGCTGGCCCTTGGTTTTCTCTATGAATGGGCTTATGGGTAGCAGCTGCTGTTGCATCGGGAGAAGGAGCGTGGCACATGCCCCAGGGCTGAGCCCCGCTTTAGGTGTAAGTATTGCGCACGCTCGGCCTGGGCGCCGCTGCGGTGGGGACTCCGAGGACGAAAGGGCCGCTAAGAAATGTGATTGTGACGGACTCAGAGGAAAATCCTCCTTCCCAGAGACCAACCCGCCACTGCACATTAATTCCTGTTTGAGAGACTGGGGGTAGCAGCTGGATCGAGATACACAAGTAAACAAGGGCCAGAGGGATAGTCGGGTTAGAAAACAGGGCTTCCTTCTTTGTAGGGGCGCTCCAATTAAGGCAACAGCAAACCCCCTGGATCCAAATTGTGTGTGTGGGCGGGCGCTGTCATAGCTTGTTTTTCAACCCAAAGACAGGCTGAAGAGCATGGTTAGACAGATTTTGCTGTGGGCCTTGCTCAATGTGCTGTCGAAGCTGTGACGTCCTTTTAATGGCCCCTTTATAGACACCGAAGAGCCCTGCGGTAGTGGAGGTTTGGGGCGTTGAATGCAATTTTACAGGCGCACTTGAACCCAAGCATACAAATGAAGCCCGGTGCCTCGCTGCTTAGTGCAAATTCCCAGGTTGCTGGGAGTTGCACGCAGTAACGAGGTGCTGCTGCTGCTGGCTTAGTGGCGTGGAGCGGGTTGATTGCTTGGGAACCGGCGAAGCAGAGGGCGGACCTGGGGAGCGGGCGACTGTTGGCTACAGAAGCTGCTGGGGATTGAAATAATTTTGCCCTTGCTTAAGATGGTGGCTTGCGCTCATGTGACTTCTCCAGGCACTGCCCGCGGCAAGGAGCTGGAGGTCAGTCAGCAGGAAGGGCCGGGGTGGGTGCTGCGGTCCTGTAGACTGTGCCCCGTCTCTTGCAGGGTCAGTAACCGGCCGGGCTGGGGCAGTGTCCTGCTGGCAGTGGGGCGGGGAGGGGAGCTCAAGCTGAGGCTGGGATAGCAGGCGGGGGAGTGTGGCAACTTGCGCGTCTTCCCTAGGGACTTTTTCAGGAGTCGGGGATGGTTGAGGGCGCGGCAGGGGGCCAGGCAGCAGTAGCAGCACCTGGCAAAGGGCGCTGATGCAGGGGGACGAGGCGTGGTGGGAGAGGTTGGACTGGAGGAGGAGGGACCTAGACTGGCTTCCCCCCTCTCAGCAGCATGTAGCCTCTGCAGCTGGGATAGGGATCCCAGGCAGGTGACCAAATGTCCAGATCTTAGAGTCTTTGCCTCCTATATGCAACTACATACTCCAGGCCTCAGAAAACATGTGCTCTGGTTTTGTTTTTTACATTTGCTATCTGGTGATAACCCTACTCCCACAAGCTGTATTCCATCTGCTTTCCCACACTGCTTCTGCACCTACTCCAGGACCACCTCCTACCAGCCTGCTAAGTATACACTGGGGGTGTGACCATGCTCATTAGGAAAGTGAAATCTGTGTCTTCCTGGGGTTTCACTGATCCCATTAAGGCAAACTTTAACATAGGGTTTCTCAATCAGTGGTACCAGTACCCTTAAGGATACTCAAGAGAAGTCTGGGGGAGGTACACTGAGATTTGGAGAGAACTGAATTTTTGTTAAGTTTTACAGCGCTTTATTATTTTTGTACTTTTTACACCCAAAAATTTAATTGCCTTCCTGGTTATGATTAAGTTGTTTAAACAAATGTGTTGCAATGGGAGAAGAAAAATTGTGTGTCTGAAAACTGTAGTATTGGGGGTACTTATAATTTTTTTAAAGGGGTACTTTATTTAAAAAAAAGTTGAGAAACACTGCTCTAACATACTGTAGCAGGACAGAGGAGCCTTGTGGGAGATAGGTAGAGGAAGTGGATGGTAGCAGGAAATAATGAGAATATGGAGGCAAAGGAGGAAGAACATCACATATTGAGAAGTTTTAGAATTGCAATCTCACTGTTCAAAAGTAGCAAAAAAGGTTAACATGGCCCTGAATAAATATCTCCATAGTGCTGGAATAATGTTTTAGTCATTGCAGTTAGGTGACATGTGTAGTGGCTGCATAGTGTTCCCCCTTGAATATTACATGGAGCAAGGTCAGAGTTTTATTCCAAAGACCTTATTAGTTGCATTGTTTCGCTGAATCTGTGAAGATCCATAGTAGAGTGATTTGATTGGGAAGGCTTTAGCTGTTTTCATTGGAAAGCAAGTCTGTTGAGTGAACTTAAGGTTTATTCTCTCTGAAAGTTAATGCAACTTTTGCTACTTTCACATCAGCTGCCTGTTTAACTGTTGTTCTGTAAAATGACAAACTTTTGACCTTAAAGTTCTTTTGAACTTTTAAAAAAAAAATCACTGAACTTTGTTCTGGTATAAAACTTTAGGGGCTTTTTGGTTTTTTCATAGCTGACTTTTCTCCTTTAGCCTTTTGTTAATAAATGATATACATATAAAATGTAATTATAAAATGCAACGTTTAGCCTAATCAGAAAATATGGGGTATACGTGTGTATTGACCCTGTAGGAAATACAATTACTTACAGTAATAACTGATCCCCCACCACACACACTCATGCACCCTGATAAAGTAGGTATATAATAGTATACCCATTATACTGATAGAAGGGGTGTGGATTGGTGGTAATGGCATGTTCAAATGCCACACTATTAATCCATTTTAGAACCAGTTCACCAGAATGGAATTCCTGGATCCTAGAGCTATAGTCACCCCGCTATATTACACACCTTCTTATAATCTGATGTTATGTCTGTAATTAAAGGTCAGCCATGAGGCACTTTTCTGGGTTACTTAAGTAGCTGCAGCTCTACAATATAGGGTACGTCTACACTACATGCCTCTGTCGGCAGAGGCATGTAGATTTGTTTATTCAGCAAAGGTAAATGAAGCCGCGATTTAAATGATCGCGGCTTCATTTACATTTACATGGCTGCCGCGCTGAGCCGACAAACAGCTGATCAGCTGTTTGTCGGCTCGCCGCTAGTCTGGACGTTCTCCCTGTCGACATCAAAGCCTTTGTCGGCAGCCCCGGTAAACCTCATTCCATGAGGAATAACGGGGCTGCCGACAAAGGGCTTTGATGTCGACAGGGGGAATGTCCAGACTAGCGGCGAGCCGACAAACAGCTGATCAGCTGTTTGTCGGCTCAGCGCGGCAGCCATGTAAATGTAAATGAAGCCGCGATCATTTAAATTGCGGCTTCATTTACCTTTGCCTACAACCCTAATCTACATGCCTCTGCCGACAGAGGCATGTAGTGTAGACACAGCCATAGAGAAGGGAGCCTGTTTTTAAAAATGGTTGAAGCACAATGAACTCCCAGGGTGCAGTAAAAGCAACTAAAACAAATCACTAGAACTATAGCGTGTAAATTGGGGGAAAGCTTAGAACACAGTGAGGCTTGTATAAATTTGCTTTGCAAATAAGCTTAGAGCTGAGGGTGTGTTTTTGTTGTTTTTTGGGTGGGGGAGAGGGGGAAGTGATTAAGGATGTTGGACAACTCAAATAGAAGAACCTCAAATCATGGAAGACATCTTCTTAAAGACCTTGCATTTTCTGAAAATGCTGAGTACTCACCTGCTGAAAATCAGGCCCCTTCAAGGTACCTGAGCTTGGGGTCTCAGATCATTAGTTACTTTTTTTTGAAGATCTTGGCCAAGGTCTTAAGGTTTCTACTGACCGATGATAACCATTGCACAAATACGGTTCAAAGCACTGATGTATGGTATTGGCTAAACCCTCTCTCTGTATTATCTTTGTTGCTGAATTTGTAGTAATTATCTCTTTTGCTTTCATCTGACAGGAATAATGTTGTCAACATGTCTGTGAAGTCATTGCTTTGTGAGAGAATCACCGTTGCCAAAGAACTAATAAAGAGAGCAGAAGCCCTTTCCAGATCACAAAAAGGAGGCATAGAAGGTGGAGCAAAGCTATGCAGCAAATTGAAGGCAGAGTTGAAATTCTTACACAGGGTGGAGGCAGGGAAGGTAGCCATTAAGGAGTCCCATCTGCAGAGTACCAATCTTACACACCTCCAAGCCCTAATTGAGTCAGCAGAGAACCTGGAGGAGGTCATCAGTGTCCTTCATGTCTTTGCCTATGAAGACAGCTTTGGAGAAAAGCAAACGCTGGTGGTAGATGTTGTTGCAAATGGGGGCCACACTTGGGTGAAAGCAATTGGTCGAAAGGCTGAAGCTCTTCATAATATTTGGCTGGGCCGGGGCCAGTATGGTGACAAAAGCATCATTGAGCAGGCAGAGGACTTCCTGCAAGCAAGCCATCAGCAACCAGTGCAGTATAGCAACCCCCATATTATCTTTGCTTTTTATAATAGTGTGTCCAGTCCTATGGCAGAGAGGCTGAAAGAGATGGGTATATCTGTGCGGGGAGATATAGTTGCTGTTAATGCTTTGGTGGAACACTTGACTGAAGAGACACACCTAAGTGCCAGTGAATCTGATGAAGAAAGCTCTGAACTTCTGCAAGTGACCAGAGTAGATCGGGAGAATTTAGTAGCCAGTGTTGCTTTTCCTACAGAGATCAAAGTAGATGTGTGCAATAGGGTTAACTTGGACATAACTACTTTAATTACATATGTCTCTGCTCTTAGCTATGGTGGCTGCTACTTTATCTTTAAGGAGAAAGTGTTAACGGAGCAGGCAGCACAGGAAAGGAAGGAGAGAGTCCTGCCTCCGTTGGAGGAGTTCATGAAGGGCAAGGAACTGTTTGCTTGTGAATCTGCAGTCAGAGACTTTCAGTCAATCTTAGACACTCTAGGAGGACCTGGGGAGAAAGATCGAGCCATGTTACTCATGAAGAGAATTAATGTGGTGCCAGACCAGCCTTCTAACCGTGCCTTAAGACTAGTGGCTAGTTCAAAAATCAATAGCCGCTCTCTAGCCATTTTTGGGACAGGAGACACTTTAAAAGCCATCACGATGACCGCAAACAGCGGTTTTGTTAGGGCTGCAGCTAACCAGGGGGTTAAGTTTAGTGTACTTATCCATCAGCCAAGGGCACTGACTGAAAGCAAAGAGTCTGTTGCCACACCTTTCGTAAAGAGCTGCACAGCCGATAGTGGGCTCTGACTAAGCCCTTCAGTTAATTTACATTACTATAACGATCTTAATTTACATAAATATAACTATCTAAATGTTCAGTTCAGGAAATGGAACTGTCAAAACAATACATTTTTTTCTTTTTTGCATGCCAGATCCTGAGACATATAGTAACTTACCTTCAAATAAAAAATTCAAGTGAAGCAAAAATCCATACTTCATTCAGAATAGTAACTACAATGGCTAAAGGAATGTAAGTGTTTAAAACATGTAGATCCTCTGGAATTTTTGTTCTTCATTCAGTAGAGCATATTCTCTGAAATAACTGCATTTCGGTGGAAAATGTTCACTATGTTCTACCTTATTAAAAAGTTCAATTGGAAAATCAAGCCATGTGTGCTTCTGTTGTCTGTGCCCTGTGACATTGTCATTCCCTTTTGAGGGACTACAGTTTTAAAAGAATTGTAAAATTACCTCTGCAAATTTGGTTTCTTTTGTTTGTTGGATGAAGTGAACTGGTAGAAAAACATGCATCATGTTAAATGTGCTGCATGCTAACAAAAGATTGTAATATACCAGCTGATTATTTGTAAAAACACTAATGCCCAGACAGTCAAAGGTATTTGATTTCAATAGGCATGCAGTGCCAAAATACCTTTTGAGGGTCTGAGCCTTAGTCTTTCACTTCCTTTGCTTTTAAAAAGTGTGTAGCTGGACTGTAGTACAGTAGACTGGCTTAATTTTAGCTTCCCAGGAAAAAATCTGATTGAAGTTTCATTGGTATTTTAACTTTTAAAGCCACCTTTTTAACTTTTTATTAAAATATCCAGGCTTGCAACCCAATGTTGTAGTTGCACTAGGGAAATTCTTCCTTTTCTTGTGGGCTGTTTGCAGCTCCTATGTGCTCTTGAAGCAGGGGGCGGAATCTTTCTGAATGTTCCACAGAACGTGATGTTTGGTGTTCCAGCAGAGAGAGCTTGTATTGACCCACTCCCAAACCAATGACCAAGCATAGTGTTAAGGATCACTGTACTGCTGAAGTTTGAGCCAGATTCTTGGATCTCACTGTGTTACCTTTGTTATACAGCAGCCCAGAATAGAAATAAATAATGCTTATTAGGAGAACCAGGATGGATGAGGGAGAAGAGCCATTGCTGGTGTCAGCAATGGCTATTTCAGTGGTGGTGGACATCATCTTCCAAACACTGTAAAGTGAAGTATTTTTTTTTAAAGATCTGATTAACTGCAGTTAATTCACGGGATTAATGTTGAAAACAATCAGGATTAAAAAATTAATCTCACGGTTAAACAATTGAACATCAATTGAAATTTATTAAAAATTTTGGATGTCTTTCCACATTTTCAAATTAATTTCTAATTCAACATCGAAAACAAAGTGTATTTTCATTACGAATATTGGCACTATACAAGTACTGTAGTGTAGTCTCTATCATGAAAGTAATTTATGTAGTTTTAAATTCTGTTTTATCAAGAATGGAACACTTCCTGCTAATTTCAGATATCAATATTATTTAGATGGTATGTCAGCAGTGATGTGACACCTTATAATTAGTATTTTGTTCACAATGGAAAATGAAGGAATGCCAGAGTGAAAAATACAGCACTCAGGGATACATTTTTATCAAGATGACTAAAAAGTTCCTCTTGCATATTTTGTACACTTGTTGAAAATATGTCTTTATCCGTGCCACTTGCTTTGTTTGGATCTCCAAGGGTAAATCTTTGTTTGGATTTCCAAGGGTAAATCTTTGTTTGGATTTCCAAGGGTAATACTGGAGACCCTCTCAATTCATGGAATTAATATTAGTGGTTCTGTGTATTTTCAGGGTCTCTTGTCCTGGGGAACTAAGCACAGCTCCCAACAGCTGTGCCGAGTTCTCAGCACCTGACTGGAGCTGTGGTGAGTTCCTTGTTGCTCCCAGCAGCTGCAGTGAGTTCAGGAGCCACATGGAGCTCATCTAGAGAGCCATGACTCCCAGTACTTGCAGATTTCACCATTAATGGTGATGCAGAAACGCATCCACCACACATGGCAAGAGTTTCATGTACTCAATTCCTTTCTTTCCAGTAATGTAGCTGAAGCACTTACTTAACCTATAGGAAAAAGAAATTATATGCAGACTACATAAACAGTGGAAAAAATGGGAAAGCATATGATGCAAAGATGTATAATTATGGTTTCTGGTCAATTTGTCCTTCTGTACTTAAGCAGTTAAATAGTGTTCAGCTACATCTATTGCTGTTCCATCTAATCGTTGAGGTAATTCTTGTAGTATAGACAGGGCACTGAACTTTGCAGATAAGTTTGTGTTACTCAAATATCTTCTCTGTCTGCAGAGGTTTATAACTGGGTAAGTTAATGTGACTCTCTGGTCGAGCTGTTTGTTGATGAGCACAAGATCAAATCATTTGCATAGAGGTTTAGCAGTGTGTAACAAATAATAATTTCTGCGCAACTGTTTTATTTGTCACTTGCGGTTCCTTTTCTTAGAAGAAAATATAAGGACAAATATACTCCAACAATAGAAAGAAGTACAGAATTTTGGACATGCTAATTAAACATAGCATACCATTCTGGTATACTAGTTGGATTCCCTCTCACGTGGATTTGGGAAGAAGGTGTAAGATAGGAGAGATTTTTTGGTATAACTAAACTACAGCCCTCTGTAGAATGCTACTTACTGCTCTATAAATTGGGAGTTAGAGGTCCTTTACATCTGTATTGTTGTGGGTTCTGCACTCACAACTGGAAAACAGGAACAGGTTTTTTTTTCTTTCACCCCCATCGTAGACAGGGCAGTTCATAATCCCACTGAGTTTTCAGAAGAACATAGGAATAATTATAGCAGTTTTTACCATTGGATCATAATGGCCTTTATTCAGCTAGTACCAGAATGTGGGAAACCCCCCCGAAAAAACTCACAATGTAGTTTGTGAAATTAGCGAGCAGACAATAGGGGAAGTTTTTCTCACCCCAATCACAGAGAGGCAGCTTTGTATATAAGAGTGAAGGCTTATCACACTTCTGTTTTGTAATTTCCTGACTGATAAGGAACTGGTGGTTCTTGATAATATAACTAATTCTTTGTACAGACTTTACTAAGTTCTTGGCCACATGTATGTCATGTCAGTGAGTTGTGCAGGTTTATTTTTAAACTCAGAATGAGTCCTTAGATCTTTCTATCAGTTTTAAACTTGCTGCCTTTCAGTTCCATTAATTGCCCTGATTGATTATATTGTGTGACCTGGTAACAGCTTTCTACCTCTCATTATTGTGGCCCTGAGAACTACACTTTTCCCACTCTCTCCAATCTATTTAGTCACCTCTGAAATACAAACCCCTTCACATTCACGTCATGCAAAAGGATAAACATTCAGTCTGTACTGTGCTTTCCAGTTTGTTGTAGAGTTGGTATGGCTACATTTTGTAATGTGTAAATCTTCTGTTTTAAGGTCTTAATATATGGTACCATCAGGAGGTGATTTTACTCTTTTTTCAAACCAAAACACTTTTTGCAATATGTTTTTCTTTTTTTAAATACTCTAATTTGTTGCTGTTTTGAATTTACTTGAACATTGCCTACGATCAATTTTCCATCAATCACGAAGAATATTCCAGAGGAGCTTCCGATTCTCTCAGTGCATGCATAGCAATGCTGATTTGGTGCCCTAAAAACATGACTTGAGACTTTCACCTTATTTCCCCATGAGCAGTTTTCTGGCTTGCTGGTACAAACAAAAAATGCATTTGCTAGAGTGAAAGCTTGGTATTCCAAGGCAAACTCTGGAATCGGGTATTAGTTGTATTTAGAGCTGAATATGTTATCAAGGTAATACTTGGTGCTCTTTGTTACCAATCTTCCAAGGATCTCCAAGTGACTTACATGTATGCATAAAGGCACACAGTATCAAGGCTGGGATACCTTAGTAGTAGCATTCCAATTTTACAGATTGAAGGTGGGTAGAGGTTAAATGAAGGTACCAACTCATTAGCTGCGTGAGAGCTGGGCATAGAAACCCCCCCCCCCCATCCCCTATTCTACTCCCTCATCTGATCTACTGAGTTCTCAACAGAACCTAGAAAAGAACACAAAAATTTTTCATATGCTTCATTACAACCACATTTTTCATTAAGTTTATTAACCACAATCTATGAGATAGGATGTATTTATTTTTAAAACATTCCAGGTTGCCTTATGTAACAGATATTTTTTTTTTCTGTGAGCACGATGGTCACATGTTAAGACTGTAAGGTTCTTGAGGGGAGAACTAGTGCCTCTTTGTCCTATTCAGCACCAAGTCTATCTGTACAAAACAAATGATAAATACTGGGATCAGTTCCAGCTCACAAACAGTACCCAAAGCATTAAGGGGGACATCAGCTGCATATTTTAATTATGTATTTATTCTTCCTGTAATAATTTCACATCTAAAATCTCTTCCAGGAGTAATTTTCCTTTATTTCTGTATGTTTTTGTTGCTTAACGTACATTACGTTGGTAAAATTTCTGATGTTTGTTTAGCTTTAGGGGTGATGATACCACCAGAACAATGAAAACACCAAGACAATTTTTCACATTACATCACAATTGGGAATGACAAGCACTCTTGCAGTTAGAAGGGTTAAGGAGTGAAGGGACAAGGACGGTAAATGGCCTTCATTAACCCAGTATTGGTCAGAAAGGCAAGGCAGTATGAGGAAGATTACATTACAGCTGCCTGTTTTGTAACCTGTCTGCAGATAAACAGAAGACTCTGGGCTCCTGGTCCTGATTCCAAATGGAGATACAACATTTTTTTAAAAAGTCCAAGCTTTTCATGAGTCAGAATATGTTGCTAGAGCCTCTAAGAAGGGTTTCCATCTCACACACATTCACACCTTACCTGCATCCCACAATTTGCACATGAGTTTATGTAGAGATCAACAGAATTGTGTTATGGAATATAGTAAAACTCCAGTTGTTCAGCATCCAGTGGTCAGGCACTCCCGAGAGTCCAGCACCAACTGGAACCCAGAAGTGCTCTGGCCAGCCGGACAATTGGAGCTGCTCAGCCCCTGGCTTCCCCTAGTCCACTGCTGGTCAGTTTCAGCAGCCGCGGACTTGGGGAAGCCATGAGGCAGAGCACCTCAGCTGCTCTGCCCCAGGCTTCCCCAAGTCCGATGCTGCTGAAACTGACCAGCAGCGGACTTGGGGAAGCCAGGTGCAGAGCAGATGGGGTGCTGCCAGGTTGGTCCCGCAGCGCCACCCCTTACCTGAGCGGCGCTGTGGGACCAACCCGGCAGCACTTCAGCTGCTCTGCCCCCCGCTTCCCCAAGTCCACCGCTGCTGAAACTGACCAGCAATGGACTTGCGGAAGCTGGGGGCAGAGCTTCCCCAAGTCTGCCACTGGTCAGTTTCAGCAGCGGCAGACTTGGGGAAGCCGGGGGCAGAGCAGCTGGAGTGCTGCTCATGCTGCACAATTCCCTGCTGACCCTCCCCCCCCCCAGACCCTTCATAGCCCCCCTTCCGGTACTCTGCCATATCCGATAATCCGGCACCCCCTGGGTCCCAAAGGTGCCGGATTATTGGAAGTTTACTGTAATGTGATTTGAGAGAAACTGCCAAAAGCTGGCAGCTTTAGCAGAAGGCAGTCTTCCATTTGCATCAATAACAATGTACTAGATTATTGCAAAAAGGGGCATAGCACTGGCAGCAGGTCTAGAGGGATGCCCCCTTACTTTCTGCTGAGGTTCTACTATAAGTAACGTGGCCATAGTAAAGTGGTACATGTCAGCAGTGATCTGTCTGTGTTCCAGTTCATGCATTCTAAATAAAATAAGCTGGCATTGATTGGCGGTTAGTTGAAACTCAGCCGAGTGTTGCTAATTTTTTTACAAGTTTTAGCTTCTAAAATTATAGAAAGTATTGCTTTCTCCTCCCATTGGCTAGAATTTTTCTTCATTGAAGCCGAAGCCAGCAGGAGGGGTTGATCACATGTCTTCTGTCAGGATTCATTTTGCAATTTATTCTAAAGGCAAAAAACAAAGGAGGAAAAAGTTATGCTGAATTATGGAGTATAAAGGCCTAGCCCCTTAGTCATTCCCTGGTATGCTATTACTATTGCACAATTAATAATGTTCTTCAGGAAGTACTGAATGTACAATACTGCAGTGGGGCCACCTCTGGGAGAAGGAGATAGGGGAAATGTCCAGTGTTGTGTGATCCAGTCCATTATGTGTATTTCTGAAAAGAATCCGGGCACAAGGCTGTTCTATGAACTTAGAGAATTCTAGTTAATAAGATCTCATCCAAACGTCATTTGTCCTCTGGTACAATGTTTGGTAATCAGTTTATATGCCACAGTAGGGTCAAAGATTGAGATGACTTTGCTGGGATTTGAGCCCGTTGGTCGAGTGGGTCTAGGTATTTCACCTCTTGGGCAAGACAAGAGTGTATGGCAATACTTAGTGTATGGAAATACAGCAATATTATTTAGAAATAACTTAGCCCACATCTAGACAGCAGGCAGTTATTTCGAAATACTGTCAAGCTACTGTCAAGTAGAGGAGTTCTTACTCCAACTCCTGTAACCCTCATTGTACGAGGAGTAAGGGAAGTTGGAGGAAGAGTGCTCTATTTCGAAATAAGTGCTGTGTAGACACTCCCAACTTTGAAATAAGCTATGCAATTGATATAACTCAATTTGTGTAGTTTATTTTGAATTAAGCCCTGCTGTGTGTAGATACACCCTTAGGGGTTATAAGAGAAGTCCTTGTAGCTAATGAAAGATTCAGAATAATATTTTGTGTGGTTTCATTATAGCTCCTGTATTAACTTGTCTTAGGACAAGAAGTGACAGCTCTCTTTCACTGACCCAGAAATGCCAGATAATAGGGGGGTTGGAGCTGGTGCGGCTAGTAGGAAATTGGTGTTCTGATGTTAATTCATCTCAAATTGAGCAGACCAAAGAGATGCTCACCATGGCTACAAAGATTAAGGTGATATACGACACAGCTGTTTGCATTACAGTGTGGGTAATAAATTCCAGCCACCAAAAAAGGCAAGTAGAAGAGGAGTTGTCAGTCTCATTTCAACTTGTGTGCTTCATCCCGAAAGCCTATTTATTAGGGAATAGGGGACCCAAAATTCTTCCATGCTGGCACCAGTGGTGGAGGCAATAACATGAACAGAGTTTAGGTGGTTTTACTCCTATATCAACTAGCCAGGTTAGAGTACTCACTAGTAAAACCATCTGGGTCTTTCTATACTACAGTCTCAAGCTTTGCTCCCATCACGGATTCTACTTTTATTAGTGCCAGACAAGACACTAAACTTATTGTCAGTGAGTTAGAGGTGGAGACATAGGGATAACAAGGGAATAGCTTTTACTAGATAAGACTGAATGAACAATCATAATAATGGAACAGAGGAGTCTAAATTGATGATCTTCTCAGCCAACACAAGTGGAGGAGGATCCAAACCAGACAGAGACATACCAAGGTACAAAGGATGAACTAGCCTCTCCCCAGAATACTCCTCCTTTTCCTCTGACCCCCCTGAATG
Source organism: Pelodiscus sinensis (assembly GCF_049634645.1). Taxonomy (NCBI): domain Eukaryota; kingdom Metazoa; phylum Chordata; order Testudines; family Trionychidae; genus Pelodiscus; species Pelodiscus sinensis. The sequence goes on from NC_134712.1 coordinate 165,216,696, forward strand.
CCCAGTGCACATCTGGCCCCGTCAGTGCAGCAAAGATACAGGTTTATGCATAAAAAGAAAATATGACAACAAAGGGACAGTAAAAGTCAGAATTTAACTTACTGGGAGATTGTGTGCTTGGTTCTTGGGTTGGTTTTGTGCTTGGTTCTTCAGTAGACTCTGTGCTTGGCTCCTGACTAGGCTCTGAACTTGCTTCTGCACAGGGCTCTCTGCTTGGTTCTCCACTGGGTTCTCCACTTCCTTCCCTGCTGGGGTCTTCAGTAGGGTCTGTGCTTGGCTCTCTGCTCGGCTCCATGCTTGTTCCTCCAGATACAGGGGTAACCAATGCCGCTGAAAAAACAAAATTGACATCAATGGGCAATGTGGGTATTCAGTATCTTTGAAAATCAGGCTATTTATCTAATTGCCTAATATTGATTTGGATGCCAAGCAAATTTGAAAATCTTCGAGAGCCTCCAGATAAAAGTTTGCCTAGAAAATCCAACTGTGGCAGTAGGAGGAGGAAAGATCATGGGCCAAACTCATCCTTGAATTTGAATCCTTCCACTGAAATTAACAAAGTTTTACTGGAGACTAAATTGTAGCTATGCCACAAATATGACACACAATCTGGAGACTATTTTCTTTGGAATCTAACCAATGAGTTTATAATGAGTTTGGTTTACCTACCTTTTATCGGATCAGCTAGAAACACAGCCAGTAGAGGTGACAGGATCAACATGTTTCTCAGCATGATTGACTTGGCGCCTTCAGTGAAGTGCAAGGATCAGGAAGCAAGAAGGAGGTTTGCAGTGGCAGCTGAAAGGGAGTTCAGGTTCTATTTAAAACAACCCTGGTCTCCACCCACTCTTTATTTTGCAATGTCCTGTTAATGTTCTGTCAGCATGCCCAGAGTTAGATTTGGTGTTGTGACCAACACAACCTGGGGAGGAAAATCCCAGATGGTTGTGAGTGGCATGGTCATAGAAAAAGCCATAGCAAGCAATCACAGAACCGATAATGATTTTGCTAACTTTGCATCTAGTATTGTCAGTTTCCCAAGGCCAATAATCAAAGAGGTTTCTGTTGAGGTTATCTGAAAATCCTGGTATGACTCTTGACAAATAGAAACTGCCTTGAGGTAGTTGAAAGGTGAGGAGGGTCACTAAAACCTGTTGTACATTTTGTTGCAGTATTGTAAGAAAACTAATTATAGTGTTAAGAGTGGTGAATGTTTTGGTCAACCCTGGGATAGGCATTTCATGCTAAATCCTTCTTGTCAGTTATTTATAATTTAAACACAAATTCCTGTGTGAAATCTGTAGTACAGAGTAAAAGCACCTAAAAGACCAGGTTTCAAGGTGGAACACCAGATTTCAGAGTCCATGATGTGTTTTTCATAGCCATGAATTTCATATGGCCCTATGTAAATGGCATTGGTAAGACTGATACTGGAATCTAGCATATAGTTCTGGTGTCCACATTTTAAAAGGAATTTAGAAAAACTGGAGGAGGTGCAGAAAAGAGCCACAAAAATGATTCAAGAGCCTGAGAAAATGCCTGACAGTGGAAGATTTGAAGGGCTTGATCTGTTGAAACTTATCACAAAGAATATTGAGGGGTGAGTTGATTCCTCAAGGAATTTTGAAGCACTTGGAAGAGGGGAAAGTGATCAGGAATAGTCAACATGGATTCACTCAGGGAAAGTCATGCCTGACCAATCTGATTAGATTCTGTGATGAAGTAACTGGCTCTGTAGACATGGGGAAGTCAGGGATGTGATATATCTTGACTTTAGCAAAGCTTTTGATACGGTCTCCCATAATATTCTTGCCAGCAAGTTAAGGAAGTATGGATTGGATAAATGAACTGTAAGGTGGATAGAAAGCTGGCTAGACTGTCGGGCCAAACAGGTAGTGATCAACGGCTTGATGTCTGGTTGGCAATCGGTTTTAAGCGGAGTGCCCCAAGGATCGGTGTTAGAGCCAGTTTTGTTCAACATCTTTATTAATGATCTGGATGAGGGAATGGATTGCACCCTCAGCAAGTTTGCAGATGACACTAAGCTAGGAGTAGAGGTAGATATGTTGGAGGGCAGGGACAGGATACAGAGTAATCTAGATATATGATAAACTAGAGGATTAAGCCAAAATAAATCTGATGAGGTTCAACAAGAACAAGAAGTGCAGAGTCCTGCACTTGGGATGGAGGAATCCCAAGCACTGTTATAGACTGGCTAAGTAGCAGTTCAGCAGAAAGGACTTGGGGATTACAGTGGATGAGAAGCTGCATATGATACAACAGTGTGCCCTTTGTAGCCAAGAAGGCTTATGGCGTATTAGAGTGCATTAGGAAGAGCATTTCCAGCAGATCTAGAAAAGTGATTGTTCCCCTTTATTTGGCACTGGTGAGGCCACATCTGTAGTATTGTGTCCAATTCTAGGTCTCCCACTACAGAAAGGATGTGGACACATTGGAGAGGGTCCAGTGGAGGGTGACCAAAATGATTAGAGGGCTGGAACATATGACCTACGAGGAGAGGCTGAGGGATTTTGGTTTATTTAGTCTGCAGAAGAGAAGAGTGAGGGGGGATTTGATAGCAGCCTTCAATTTCCTGAAGGGAGGTTCCAAAGAGGATGGAAAGAGGTTGTTCTTAGTAGTGACGGATGGCAGAACAAGGAGCAATGGTCTCAAGTTACAGTGGGGGTGGTCTAGGTTGAATATTAGGAAAAACTATTTCACTAGGAGGATGGTGAAGTACTGGGATGGGTTACCTAGGGAAGTGGTGGAATCTCCATCCCTAGAGATTTTTAAGTGCTGGCTTTACAAAGCATATGCTTATCGGATAGTCAACTAGTCCTTAACATCCTTTGTGTGTGTGTGTGTGTGTGTGTGTGTATATATATATATATATATATATATATATGGATACTGGTTTTGCAGTCCACCTCCTTGTGGCCCTGCTGAGTTAGACAGCTGTATATCATTAGAAAAGGGAAATTCTCAGGTTCCTCATGATTTTTAATCTGACATTATGCTTTTTAATACAGAAAAATGTCCTCTTAAGGTGTGTTTTCAGGACTATCTAAAAGAAATCATCCCCTAATGGCTGTGGTCCAGTGAAATGAGCTCATGGTCACCACATGTTCAGGCTGATTGATATTAATCTACAGAACTGCAGGGAATAGTTTTAAAACTTGTTTTACTGAAGCAAACAGCAAGTCACTCTTCCAAGGACCAGAACTAACAATTCTGACTTTGTGTCCTGGCTGTATTAGTTTGGAAACTTGCCTAGGAGGCCTTTTGAGAAATTAGTTCATCTAGATCAGGAGACTCACATCTGAAGATCCTTTGGGTTGCACAAGATGTAATGCAAACCCATCTGTAAATGACCCCCCATTTCAGCAGCAGCAAGGACCAGAATTTCTGGAAAGGCGAGGTAGACCTGGGATGAGAAGCCCTCATTTCTCTCTTGTGAAATGAACACAGTTTGTCTGCCCCAGGCATATACTGCAGAGGTAACTATTAACATTGTGAGAAATGGGTTTGCATTGACCATCTCACAGGTGCTTTAGCTAAGATCATATTTCATTCTTTAGGATTTGTTAATTTTCGTACAGCACCCAGAGAAAATACTAAGTGCTACACAAATGTGTGAAAAATGATCATTTTCTTGCAGTATCAGTGCTACCCTGAGACATGCAGGTCTGATATACCCTGTACAGGCAGTCCCCGACTTACGCGGATCCGACTTATGTCGGATCCGCACTTACGAACGGGGCTTTCTCGCCCCTGAGCTCGCAGGCAGCGATCCGCCACCTCGACCTCCGGGGCGAGAAAAGCTGCTCCCGGTGCCCCATGTCTCCTGGGGACCGTCTCCAGCAGACCAGGGGCACCGGGAGCAAAGCCGCAGCTGCGGCGGGTTCCCGCGCTTCTGAGGCTTTGCCAGAGCAAAGACTCAGAGGCACAGCACCCCGCTGCCGCTGCGGCTTTGTTCCCTGTGTCCCTGGTCTGCTGGGGGGGGGCAAGCTAGTGTGGGCCCCCCCAGCAGACTAGGCTTTTGTTGTGGACCCTGGGGCAGAGCAGCTGGGGCGCTGCCAGTTGGTCCTGCAGCGCCGCTCTGGGCACTACTGGACCAACCCGGCAGCACCCCAGCTGCTCTGCCCCAGGCGTCCTGATTCAGCCGCTGCTGGTCAGTTTCAGCAGCGGCTGAATCAGGACGCCTGGGGCAGAGCAGCTGGGGTGCTGCTGGGTTGGTCCAGTAGCGCCGAGGAGCGGTGCTACTGGAGCAACCCAGCAGCACCCCAGCTGCTCTGCCCCAGGCGTCCCCAAGTCAGCCGCTGCTGAAACTGACCAGCGCTGACTACAGGAAGCCCGAGGCAGAGTTGCTCTGTCCCGGGTTTCCTGGAATCAGCAGCTGATCAGTTTCAGCAGCAGCTGACTTGGGCTGGCTTGGGGTTCTTAAGTTGAATCTGTATGTAAGTCAGAACTGGCATCCAGATTCAGCCGCTGTTGAAACTGATCAGTTTCAGCAGCGGCTGAATCTGGACACCAGTTCCGACTTACATACAGATTCAACTTAAGAACAAACCTACAGTCCCTATCTTGTATGTAACCCGGGGACTGCCTGTATTTAAAAAGCCAGTTTTCTACATAAATAAGGATTTTTCTCCTTTTGAATGAAAGGTTGAACAATGTGGGCCTTTTACTCTTTCATTAAGATTAGACATAGCAAAGGAGGGTGATCCAGATTCCTCTAAAAGAAACTGAATTTGAACCCACTGATGTTAGTCAAATAGTTCTTACTTGTGGAAGCAGCCCCATTGACTTTAATGGGGATATTTGCATAAGTTGAACTTGTAAGCTCTTCCAGCACTTTTGTTTGAGTAATGTTCACATTGGAGCTTGAAGATGCCTCTAAAATCAGCCTGACATGGACACCTGAAGATATCTTTCTCTCTTAATTTTATTCATAACTATTTTTGACAGCTCTCAACTGTTTTCTATATATAATTTATTATTACAATAATACCTAGAAGTCCCCATCAGGAGTTAAAGCCACAGGTGCTAGGAATTGTATAAATGACTCCCTCCCTCCACAGCGTAGACCTGACCTGAGTGGCTGGAGATGGCCAGTAGAGAATTCCCTCTCCAAAGGGGAATCTCTGCTAGTGGAAAGTTCCAAAGATAAAAGCACCTCTCAGCATGAACAGATTGCGAAATGTAATTGAAAATTGATATTATGAATTTATTTTCAACTACATTTCACAGTTTGTTCATGCTAAGAGGTGCTTTTATCTTTGGAACTTTCAGACTGGGTTGAGCAAAATAGGTAACTTTCCTTTTAAATAAAGCAGAAAGTATTTGAATGAGATTATATCGATCACAGATTATAATATGTATATTTATTCCTCACAAAACCAGATTCCCCTGAAGCCTGTCTCATTCACACGAGGTCTCACTCTGAGTTCTAGATTTTGCATGTGGGTATATGATTGCTTTAACTGAGAGGTATGGTATGTGCATTTGCTACACTACAGCTGTGTTCCACTAAATCAAATAGACTTAAAAACAATCCGAAGCTATGTGCAAGAGAGGTATTCACATATTATTATTAAAAACTAATGGATCAGTCCATAACATTTGGGTTCAAATTTAGCTGTTCCTTCTCCATTTGTGGTGATGTTTGCCTCCTTCACAAAACGTAGCTCCCTCTTGATTAGGAGCTAAGGCGTGTGAGCTAACTTGACTGCTCTTTCAAAGGTTAACTGTAGCTTATGCTCATTACAATGGATCAAATTCCCTCTTTTCTGGAGGATAGAATTGCTTAAAGCACTGCAAAACCTGATCACTTTGGCTAGCTGTCACTACCCCAAATACAGAGAACATCCACAGCTTTGCACAGCTGCATTCTTCTTAAGATAGCAAAATGAAACTATCATCCTGCCTGTCCAAAACTCCTAGTGACTTCAGTGGAAGTTTAAAGTGTGCAAGATTCAGGGTTTACTCCCAAATGGTTAATTTACTAAACTCTTGGGAGAAAGCTCATCCAGATCTGTGGTCAGAATTTATAATTTATAATCAGGACTATTCTTCTAAGGCCAAACCTGAAACCCTTTCTCGGTTATATTGGCTTAGCTATGTTGGTCAAAGGCATAAAAACACAACATCCCTGACCAACTTAGCTATACTGATAAAACCCCTACTGTAGTTGCAGCTATGACGATGGTTCCCCATTGTTGCATGGAAAAACCCTGCACCTAGTGTAGTTTGCATCTATGCTATGAAGCAATGTTGACATAGTGTAGACATACTCTGAGTTTTATTTTAGTCCCTTTTTAACAGCCCCATATGGATTATCGACAGGATTTGAAGTGAGGATCTTCAGCATCACAGCAGAGGACTAAAAGGAATGACTCCATTAGCTAGTAGCCTAGACTGAGATGTTATCTTCTAGTTGGCTTACCACTAGGGGAGGATGCAGCAGCATGCAATTTGCCAGCATGTTATACTTGCTCAAGGAAAAGCCCTGAAAAAATTTCAGTTGGAATTATGGCACAATAAGAGCCAAGTATCGAGTGAATAAGAACTTCAGAATTTGGCTTCTGGTGGATATATGCCCATAACTCCCTTATTGCTTATGAGCATTTTACACATGCATGATAGAATAGGTGCTCCCCGTCTCTAACTACTAACAGAGCCCTTACAAGCCTCAATCACAGTTCCAGTCACTGGAAATAGTTGACACTGGGACCTCATACTTATTAATATTATACAAATATTGATTTTTTTTTCCCGAAACCTTATTGTTGAGCAAAATTTGCATAAATGTAGGTCCACCAAAGCAATAGGAAAACAGTCCGACGGGGATTTTTTTCCCCAATTCTGGTGTTACACTAATCTCTAGAAATGCCAGGTAGTAGGTACTGCTAACCTTTCAGGGAGTAGAATTTGGGTGAGGAGTTAGGAAAAAATAGAATTTTCATTCAAATAGAGTTACAGTGAAAAACCATGAAAGGGTGAGTTTGGAATACAGGCAGTCCCCGAGTTACGCGGATCCGAATTACATCGGATCTGCAGTTACAAACGGGGCTTTTCTCGCCCTGGAGGACGGGAGCGGCGGGATGCCCAGATGAGCCGCGGTCCCGCCGCCCGCGTTCTCAGGGGCGAGAAAAGCTGCTCCCCGTCTCCCTGGTCTGCTGGTCAGACCAGGGAGACGGGGAGCAAAGCCTCGGAGGCCGCCCGCAACGGGACAGCCGCAGCGCGCCTGGGCTGTCCCGCTGCGGGCGTCCGCTGCGGGCGTCCTCTGCGGCTTTGCTCCCCGTCTCCCTGGTCTGACCAGCAGACCAGGGAGACGGGGAGCAAAGCCTCGGAGGATGCCTGCAGTGGGACAGCCGCGGTGCATCTGGGCTGTCCCGCTGCAGGCGTCCTCCGTGGCTTTGCTCCGCGTCTCCCTGGTCTGCTGGGGTGGGGGGCACAGCTAGTGCCCCTCCCCCCCAGCAGACCAGGCTTTTCTGCCCACGACGCCTGGGGTAGAGCAGCTGGGGTGCTGCTGGGTTGGTCCCGCAGCGCCGCTCCTCGGCGCTACTGGACCAACCCGGCAGCGCCCCTGCTGCTCTGCCCCAGGCGTCCTGATTCAGCTGCTGCTGGTCAGTTTCAGCAGCGGCTGAATCAGGACGCCTGGGGCAGAGCAGCTGGGGTGCTGCTGGGTTGCTCCAGTAGCGCCGAGGAGCGGTGCTACTGGAGCAACGCAGCAGCACCCCAGCTGCTTTGCCCCAGGCGTCCCCAAGTCAGCCGCTGCTGAAACTGACCAGCGGCTGACTACAGTAAGCCCGAGGCAGAGTTGCTCTGCCCCTGGCTTCCTGGAATCAGCAGCTGATCAGTTTCAGCAGCAGCTGACTTGGGGACGCCTGGGTTTCTTAAGTTGAATCCATATGTAAGTCAGAACTGGCGTCCAGATTCAGCCGCTGTTGAAACTGATCAGTTTCAGCAGCGGCTGAATCTGGACGCCAGTTCCGACTTACATACAGATTCAACTTAAGAACAAACCTACAGTCCCTATCTTGTATGTAACCCGGGGACTGCCTGTAGTTCTCTGTTATTCATGGAGCAGCAGCTCATGCAATGTTAGAGGACTACTTCGTTACTTAAGCACAATCAGTCTTTATATAACATAATAGGCAACTTAGAAATACCCTCTGACAGAGTGTATTTTCTTGCTTTGTGGGTTTATGCCAGACCCATTGGTCCTGATTCTATGTTGCTCTTTGCATTGTCATGTACACCAGTGCAATGTAGGTGTAAAATGCTTCTATTCTCCCCTGGTAGTATTTTACTAACTGCAACCTTAGTCTGTCTCTCAGCTTCTCATCTGTAACATACCACTATTCCACTTAACAGAGATAGTAGCGAGATAAATCAATTCATGTCTGAAGCATGCAGGCATGATGATGAGTGCCATAGAAAAGTCCAGGAAGAACTGCATGACTCTAGTCAGAGCAGGATATAAATAAGGCCTGGGGACCATATGTTGAAGGAGAATGGGAAAAAATAGTTGCTGATTAAGGGCTTGTCTCAAAGAGCACCTGTGCCTGCCAACAGTCTGGGGACAGAGTCAAAGTATCTGGCTTTAACAGTGTTACTGAAACACTTGGTCCATGTGAGCATGCTTGGTACAAACCAAGGAATGAATCTGGAGGAGGAGAACATGATCCTGCATGCAGGGGAGCTGACAACCACACCAGGCCCCTGGGCAAAGTGTGTGGGAGCCAGCTCCGTGCTCCTGTAAGGAGTGGAGTCTCAGGGATGAGGCATACCTGGGTGGTCGACAAATACCTTTGATGTCGGCAGGGGAGCGTCCAGACTATCGCGCTGAGCCGACAAACAGCTGATCAGCTGTTTGTCGGCTCAGCGCGGCAGCCATGTAAATTTAAATGAAGCGGCGATTATTTAAATCGCCGCTTCATTTTACTATGTCCGGTACCCTAATCTACATGCCTCTGGTGACAGAGGCATGTAGTCTAGTTAGCTTGGTGAAGTGGATCACAAAAGGAGAAGAATGAAGGGGCCTAAAGGCAGCTATGGGCAATTACTTGTCCCAGGCACTGCATAGTTTGTTCATTACATCTCCTGCGTCCTTGTAAGGTGAATGGGGACCAGAACTTCTGCTCCCTGATGCACAAAAGGTGGGAACTTCAACTAATACCAAAGTCTCCATGGAGGCATTGAAAGTTCCATGCCAACCTCCTAGTCTGCCGGTTTAATCTGGTCAAGTGCATCATGAAGGGAGAAGAAAGGAGCTGGGATTCCCAGGTGACTGAGACCCATTGAAAGGGTTAGCTTTCCTCTGACTGTAGAGCCCAAGTCTTTGAAAGGGGCATGAGGGGATATGATGATTCAGAGTGTTCTCAGTAAAATGAGGGGGTTTCATTGCTGAGCTATACACATGCACCAGTGTACCAATGGAAAGTGTCTTCTCTGTACATAACTCTTCAGACATTCCTACAACAGACCAGACAACTGGCATTCCTTCTGGGAAGGAGGATTTAGGCTACAATTTGGGACCACCAGAGACTACTGTGCTGCCTGAGAAGCAGCCATCATGCAGTCCATCTGCCTTCCTCTGCGACTGCCCTCTATTCCTCTTGCTGTTCCCAGCTATATGGAGCCCAGGAGAACAAGGTGGTGGTGATGTAGGTGGTGGTGTTCTCTCAGCAGGGAAGGGAGGGGCAATTTAAGAGGAGGGGGAGTAGAAGGGGCCAGAGGAACTGATGGAGGTAAAAGGATGACAAGAACTATGGGAAAAAGGAGAGGAGTGGGGAGAAGCTACATAGAGGAAAGGAGAATACAGAAGCTACTGGAGGAAGTAGGAGTAGATGCAGAAAGCAGAGGCTCATGGGGGTGACTGGAAGAAATGAGGGAGTGGGTATAATAGGGTATAAATAAGCTAATATGGCTAATCTAACCTGTAGCAACCTGCCACACAGGTTCTTTCATGCCCAACAACTGCACCTCACCTAAGTCTCTGATAGTTACTCCTAGTTCCCCCACAAGCTGCCTCTGACTTCCTTCAAGTGCCTGCATCTCCCCAGACTTGCCAGGAATAAAGTCCTGTCCCTCCACACTTGCTTCCACAGCTCATGGGAATCCTGTAAGAGAAACCCTCTCTCAAGCCTTTTATCAGCCTGAAATCTATTCCATGTTCTCCAAATGGATGCTGAGAATGGCATCTGTGTGAACAGCAACTGAGTTAATTCATGGGGTTTCTTGCAATAAAGTAAGAGTTCATTATCCAAATGTGGAGGGGAGCTGAGGTGACTGGATTCCTGTAGTGGCCTTTGAAGAACACCTACCATGCTTATCAGTGAGCACTCTGCTCCCGGGGAAGCAGGAAGTAGGGAGCAGTGTGTAATCTGCCATAACTTACTCAATGCAAAGCTAGGTGGTGAGCATCAATTATCTTACTTTGGAGTGTAGGAAACCTGTGGTTGTAACCAGTGTTCCCGCTAAGCTGCAGGGCAGCAGGTGATTAATCAGCCCCACCCAGTCAGAGGCTCAGAGCTCCCTGAACTGAGCTGACTGACTGGATGGAGCTAATTAACCACCCGTGAAGCTGTGCAGCCGAGAGGGAACATTAGTTGTGATGCCATTTTCTCTGTCAAATGTGAGTATTTATTACACAGTACAGGTTCTCCCCAAAAATCAGGGGTGGGCAAATTCCGGCCCACGGTCTGGTTCTGGTCTGCAGGGTTAGTCCCTGGTGAACCCCTCCTCCCCCTCCCGATATTTACCCTTGCTCCTCAAGTACTGAGAGCTTGCAGCTCTTGGCTGCAGATTGCTGTACGCGGTCAATGGGAGTGGCTGAAAATGGTGTCCAGGTCCACACCACTTCCCACCACTCCAAATGGTCATGAATGGTGATCTGAGGCAAATGAGAGCTGCGATCACCTGGTACTTGCAGAGTCACAGGTAAATATAGAAGCGGCCCACCAGGCACTAAATCTGACAGGCCGCCACTTTTTTACTGCCTGCCTCTGCCATATATTGACCCTAGTAATAAAGAATCTAAAAGCAATATCTTGCCCTTTGTCATAGTTGTGCGACTTTAGTGAAGCCTGGTGCACAGGAGTTAATCGGCAAAATTTGGCCTCTGACATTTTTATTATTGGTGAGGATATATGAGAAAGATGAAACCTGGGATGGCTTATAGATTTCCAAATAGCATTGTAAAGCCAGCAAAAAAAAAAAAAAAGTATACACTTATAAAAGCACATTTCCTATAGAAACGATTGAAATATGGAGCCCTTTAATGCCATTTTTAAATAGTCACTTTTGAAAGTGAAACAATTTTTAAAAATACTGTTTAAGGACAGGCCACTGGTCTTGGATGCAAGAGACCTGGATTCTATCCTTGGATATCCCTCTGATCTGCTGGGTGACATCTGACAGCTAATTTCACTGGTTTCTTCTTTTACCCTCTGTGCTATCTATTTAAATTTTTAAATCCTTCAAGACTGGGACTGTGTCTCACTATTTGTGTAGGCCCTACACTGTAGGACAACGGGGTCTTGATCTCAACTGAGGCCTATAGGTATTGCTGTAATACACCCAATAATAATGGGAAGACATTTACTAAATTTTAGCTGTAAAGATGATAGTAATTCTCAAATAAATGGTTTTATAATGTTGTTAGACCCTCCAATGTAGTAGCCAGAGTTGCAAAAGTGAGGCTAATGACATAGAATTAGGTTATTTATACCTCTACTTTAAAAGGTAATGGAGTATAATAATGTATTGAGTCTCAAAGATCTAACTCTGAGAGAGAGCTGTGATTACTTTTCAGGCCAAGAGGTAATGTCAAGTATTATTATTTTATTTTCAATTAAATTTAAAATTTTCTTGCATTACCATCTTGTTCTAGAATAATGAATTTCCATCTGGCCAGGAACCTAAATGAATAGCCACAACCTCACAGTGATGTGTTGCACTGGGGAATTATGGTCCTGCCAATGTTTTAAAAAAAAATCTTTCCAGCCTGAAAAAGTCATTATCCTCCTAAATAAATGTTGATTGTTGGAATATACGGTCCCAGGCCTGACAATTCTGACTATTTTTCTGGAAGTGAGTGTCTGTCTTTTGCAGAAATTCAATGACAATCACCCCATGGGATAGGAAATTTCCTGCAGGATAAGGCAGGATTTTAAGGCATCAGGACTACATCTGTATGAAACTAATTTGATTTGTATCAGTGATAAAGAACAATGGTTTTTGGTTTGGGACAGCTTTCCACTCTCTAGACCAGTGTTTCCCAACTTATGGGTTGGGACCCAAATATGGGTTGCCATTACATTTCAAAAAGGTCACCAAGTGTCTCCCCAGGTGGCTCTGCCCCTCTTTCCCCCCCCCCTCTGTTTTTGAATTGCCTTGGGTCACCAAGTCTTTCTGAATTGTCGAAATGGGTCCCCACATGGAAAAGGTTGGGAACCGCTGAACTAGACACTTCACTCCTAGGACTGCTGATCTGAAAGTAGGAGCGGCCCGAGGCCGGCTGCGACAGCTGGCGCCCCAGGGGGAATGTGCAATCAGTGACCCCGCCTGCACAGCCATCAATGGCGTGATGTAATCATCGAGCGCCCCAGGCACCCCATTGAAGGTGGTGCCCTAGGCGACTGCCGAGTCAGCCTATACTCACGAGCCGTCCCTGTCTAAAAGGCATAGTCATCCACAGGTTGCACTCTTTGGAATGTGTCCTATCAATTAGGGGCTTTGTTAAGTGAAGAAGAAAAGTAACCACAAGTTACAGTAAGACCTTACCAGTTCACTCTGATGACCAGAAAATTCACTGTGAATCACTCAGTTTTTGTAGTCTGACTCCCATTGAAATCAGGTAGGATAATAGTTCATGCTATTCTGTTACATGTTTTGTAGTACAGGAGATTGCTATCAAATTGAAAAGATAGTAATGCTGAACCAATATTTTGCTACACTTGTACATTAATGTGAGATCTCTCTGCATCAATACTAAATATTACTGCTGTACTATTAAATTTTTACTTGAAAGTGTGACTATTTTAGTTTGTGTGCTGATTTTCTACTGTCTTGCAACTAACTTCTTTTATATATTTTTTATATCTACTGGCTCTTCTTATAAATGTTTTTACTGTCCAAACCATTTTTCTTGAGAAGACTAAAAACACTACTGTATCTGATATAAGTGAACTAGCAATATAAAATACAAGATCGCAGTGGCCTTGTTAAAGAAATACATTTAAAATTTCACAGGCCAGATTTCATAGCACTTAATACTTAAACATAAAGGCTAGGAGTTTCAAAAGAGCCTACGTGACTAAGGTCAATAGGACTTGAGCTTCTAAGACACTTATAGGCTTTTGAAAAATATCACCCTATGTCTAGTAATAATTTTGTTTGAAATGTTACAGCAGGGCTATTCAGCCAAGCTTTGATTCTAGGAAGTACAGTTAAATCAAAATCCAGAAGAGGGAGCCCTCTATCAAAATAAGATATTAAACTGAATTATTACCAAAATTCACAGAAGTTTCCACTTTCTTTTTCACCCAGAGTGGTTTCGCTCTGGATTTTTTCCCCTTATGTACTTTAAAGATTAGCCGCTCACAATTTCTGTCTTTAAACAATATTATTTACTATTTGAGACGCATATGTGCAATTTTTATCTGAGGCTAGGCATATCAGAGGTGGAACCTGGTCCACATAAAATAAGTTGTTTCCATTATGCCCAAAAGCCAAACGTTTATATGACCTGTATTCAGATCAGTTCCCTGAATCGTTTTTCAAATCACAATTTTGATTTAGGGAGGCAGTTTCTATTTTGAAAGCAGCATAGATACCTTGGGGCCGATCCTGCTACCATTGAAGTCAGTGGCATATTGCTATCGTTTTCAGTAAGAGAAGAAACAGGCTCTTAGTTATAACAGATGATGTTTATGCAGGAATCTCCCTGTATCCACTCAAAGTGTTTCAGCTCTCAGCAAGAAGGGCCAATTTGTGTCAGAAGGAAAAGGTTATTTTGCTTGTGGATATATGGTTTGTTATTTTTGATGTGTACTGCACTCACTGTTTAACCATTCTTTCCCCCCCCCCCCCCTCCACACACACACACTCCCTTTACAGTCATCCTTAGAAACCTTTTGGCTACGTCTAGACTGGCATGATTTTCCGCAAATGCTTTTAACGGAAAAGTTTTCCGTTAAAAGCATTTGCGGAAAAGAGCGTCTAGATTGGCATGGACGCTTTTCCACAAAAGCACTTTTTGCAGAAAAGCGTCCATGCCAATCTAGAGCAAAACAAATCTGAGCTGTCTACACTGGCCCTTTTGCGCAAAAGGGACTTTTGCCCGAACAGGAGCAGCATAGTATTTCCGCAAGAAGCACTGATTTCAGACAGTAGGAAGTCAGTGTTCTTGCGGAAATTCAAGCGGCCAGTGTAGACAGCTGGCAAGTTTTTCTGCGGAAAAACTTGCCAGTCTAGACACAGCCTCTGTCTGCCTGGAACTGCACTGATTTACTCTAGATCTAGATTTCAGTTGAATCCATTTACATGACTCTAGAAGACTTTACCACTTGTCCATTACTTTAAAGCTGATGTTCAACACAAAAGAGTTTGTGTTGTTGTTATCGGTTTTTTTATACTAGTTATTTTCCTGCTTCATGTATTTGTTTATTTTAAACTTACTAAATAGGAGACATCTCAAGGATGGTCTTCCCTAGCTTTTCAGGAAAACTCAATGGACATCAGATGTTGATTTCCAGCTTCATCTGCCACTAATCTTACCATTTTCTTTGTAGTCCAAAAAAAATCTTCTAGTAAAATAATAGACAAAACAAAAACGATAAATAAATATGTATTTCTAATGCAAAACAAATCTAGCAACCACACAACAGGCTGGAAGAAATCTCTTTCAGGCTGGGTTTAATTTGTAATAAGAGATGCGAGGGCTCAAGCAATTAGGTGCAAAGCTCAAGCAATTTTTTTTTTTTTTTTTTTACTTTCATAAGTGATGCAGCAAGCCTAGCGCTGCTGGGGCTATGAACTGCCAGGACTAAAGGAGCCAAGGCCCATCTCTGTCAAGCCTTGTCACAAATTAAGCCTGCTTTCAGGGTTATTTTATAAACATCTAGATAGAAATGAAGGCAGCTCCAGAATTTCACAAGGGGGGATTATAAGCTTCCAAGAATCATCCACCTAAAGGCATGATTTTGCCCCTGAAGTAAATGTAAATCCATCTTAATTGCCTCTCTGGGCTTGTCTTCATTGCTAAAAATGGATATATTTTTTAAACCTTTGGGTGTACAGGCAGTCCCCGGGTTACATGGATCCGACTTACATCGGATCCCTACTTACAAACGGAGTGAGGCAACCCCGCACTAGCTGCTTCCCCCCAGCAGACTAGGGAGATGCGAAGCTAGTGCCCGACCCAGCAGACCAGGGAGACGTGGAGCGGCTTTTCTCAGCAGACACCTCAGCTTGAGAATAAAGGACTGAGGGAAGTGAGGTGTGGGAGAATAAAACTGAGCTCTGGAGAAATGTTTGGCTAGAGTTTCCCCTACAATATCTACCAGTTCCGACTTCACATACAAATTCAACTTAAGAACAAACCTACAGTCCCTATCTTGTACGTAACCCGGGGACTGCCTGTATCTTCACTGCACCCTTACCTTGAAATAGCTTATTTTGAAATCTGGCGCTGTCTACACATGGATAAATAAAGGCTGGTCTTCCAAATTGTGGTCTGCAAGCTATGAAAGGGAAGGAACTGGTGTATAAGTTCTCTCCCATTTTGTCCCATTGCCGAATGTGAGATTAGGCAGGCAAATTCTCTCCCTCACGTCCAAGGGTTGAAGGGTGAGATCACCCTGGCCAATTAACCCCTGCTGGAAGGTAAGAGTAGATTGCCAAATTAGATAGCATCCCACTTCTAGAGGAAGGGCTTGAATTACCTCAAAGCAATGAACCTTTTGTTTACGTTGCTGATGCTTAAAATAGGCCCAGAGGTAAATAATAGATGATGTAATGGTTTACAGACTATGCTTTCCATTGCAAGATGGAGAAACTTTATAAACAAGGCAACACACAGTGTTTTCACACTGACATTTGGTTTTTTAATAAAATGCAGCCTATTTTTTTTTTTAAAGATCTAAATAAAATCAGTACTCTAGCAGAGCTCACTGGATCACTGCAGTAATGCCCTTAAAGTAACCCAGCAATAAATGAAAAAGCCTCTTACTGCCCAAAGACAACCAGTTAACTTCCTTATATAAAACTGTAGGCCTTTTATTAGGCTACAAAACCATTTCAAACAAATGAAAACCAAATGTGCAAACAATGTGATTTTTTTTTTGCCAATCTCTTATACTTAAAATAGTACAAGTATCTGGGCTCTTCAGGCTAAAGTCTACCTCAATCACTTCCACTCGCTGGCTTGTGCTTTCATGAGTGAATACAGGACACATCTTTTGAGAAACATGCTGCATCCTTGTATTAGACAGAGGAGCTATTCAGTAACTGTATGAGAGAGATTAAGAAACTTCTGTATGGAACTATACAAAGTGAGGAACCCTGAGATATGCAAACTATTATGCAACTCAGATTGGCACATGTTGTTCTACAGCCCAAAATAGTTGCTATTGTAGAAACAGCCTTTTTAAATATTCACATGCAAAAGCTTTCAGCATGTACTAAATCAATGCCTCATCTGGTATTATTGTACATTCTTGTACTAAACAGACATGGAGTCAAAAGCAGTCCTGGTGTAAATGATCCTATTGCCATCAATAGGAATTTCATCTGTTCACACCAGGGTTGAATTTTGCCTATAAACTGCAAATGGTGGTTCTATGTGTGTAAAAATATATATATTATCCTTCTGTGAAGATACACTTAGCTTGTGTCAGCTGTAGGATTTTGCTTTTCAGTGATTGCTTGGAAATTGGAGAACCAGTTTAATGTTTTATTAATAAGAGAACTTAATTTCTTCACATTACACCTGTGGACCCTGCTCCAGCTCCCTTTACTTATATGAGCAGTCACACTGGCCGAAGCGGAACTATTCACATGATTAAGAGCAGAAGGGCTGGGCCCTGAGGCCATTAAGAATTCTTTTCTGGATGGAATTAAGAATAATAACTCCTTGGCAAGGCTTCAAGTCAGGCTGCTCTAGCCAAGTGAGTGCAAGAACTGGAACAGCAATTAGAAATATTACTAAGTGAGACAAGCCTTAATGGGCCAAATGTGGGCTTCACTCGCTAAGAGCCCTGTCTCATGAGCATCCTAATGCTCATTGGTCCCAATGCTACCCAGATCCTATTTAACTTAGTGGCAAAACTCCCTTTCTCACTGTAATAGTGTGCTCTCACTGTAGAAGAGGCCCAGATCCGCAAACCCCACATTTTAGGCACCTAAATTTCACACTCCACTATGATACACAAAAACTCCCATTGAACAACTGTGGGCATGTAGGCTCACTCAGGCTGCATCTAGACTGGCAAGTTTTTCCGCAAAAGCAGCTGCTTTTGCGGAAAAACTTGCCAGCTGTCTACACTGGCCACTTGAATTTGCGCAAGAACACTGACGATATCATGTAAGATTGTCAGTGTTCTTGTGGAAATGCTATGCTGCTCCCGTTCGGGCAAAAGCCCTCTTGTGCAAATGCTTTTGCGCAAGAGGGCCAGTGTAGACAATGCGGTATTGTTTTGTGCAAAAAAGCCCCGATGGCGAAAATGGCGATTGGGGCTTTCTTGCACAAAATCGCGTCTAGATTGGCATGGACGCTTTTCCACAAAAAGTACTTTTGTGGAAAAGCGTCCGTGCCAATCTAGACGCTCTTTTCCGCAAATGCTTTTAACGGAAAAACTTTTCTGTTAAAAGCATTTGTGGAAAATCATGCCAGTCTAGATGTAGCCTCAGTGTTTAAGTTTTCAGGGTAGCCATTACCTCAGCACCTACATTTCTTCCTCTAAGCATGTGCACTGTTGCCTCATTCTAGGTATCCAGACGCCTGCCTTCCAAAAACTAGGGGGAGACAGGGATTCAAGGGCCTATATCATGTGTGGGGCCTGATCCAATATAGATGATCTCAGAAGTTGCCAACTGGATTGGGTTCCATTTGAAATCACAACCCCAGGTTCAATTCCACTGTTTGCTAGAGGGGAGAAGGGATTTCAACAGGGACCTCTCAAGAAAGTGCTCTAATCACTGGGCTAAAAGTTACCACTTATGTTCTTCCTACCCCAGGATTTTTAATGGGACCTGATCCATCAGGCAGCCTCTGAGCATACCCATTGAATTGGGTGGTCAAATGCCTGACTTCCCCTGGTTAATCAGTGAAATTTAAAAGTTGCATGTCATAGTCCCTTCATGGATCCCACCCAAAGTGTCTACAGTAGTAGGAGAGAGGCACATTAGTTTGCCTCATTCAGGACTTGACTCTGCATCACTGAAGCCCCCAGGAATTGGTCAGTGACTTCAATATGAGCAATCACTCTACCAAGCCTGTTATTTCAAAATAATGGGCATGTTATTTTGAAATAATAACTCTTGCTTGTGAAGAGGAATAAGCTTATTTCGAACTACAGGTTGAATCTCTTTAGTCCAGAACTCTGTGGTCCAGAAACATCCATCGTCCAGGATGATTTTAGTTACCCAGATGTCCACTTTTCATGGGTGTGGTCAAGTTTCCCATGGTCCCATAAAGTTTGTTTGCAGCCGCCAGTCCTAGCACTCAGTGGTCTGTGCTGTCATTTAGCTCTAATTTACTCCTAACTGTCCTCTAGCAGCCCAGCAATGAGCAGAACTGTTGCTAATGCTGCTAGACGATATTGAGCTCTTCTCATCCGGAAAATTCTATTGTTCGGAACTGGTCAGGTTCCAAGGGTGCTGGATTAGAGATGTTCAACCTGTAGTTATTTTGGGAGTTATTTCAAAATAAGTTATTTTGAAATAACTTGGTAATATAGATGTCGCCTGAGTGCTTGGGACAGGCCATTCCACTGGTGCATACAATCAAATAGTTGCAGATCTTCTTTACAATCCTCTCTGAAATTCTGTAGGAGCGATACCTCATTCACTATGGCTATTGCAAGTTTTGATGATTAAAGTAAGTGTGCAGAAGCTCTTCCATTGTTTACCATGTATATAAATAAGTTTACTGGTGCATCTCTAGTAACACAGTAACAGAAGCTATTATATGAGTATCTAAGATGGTAGAAACATATACAAATATAAAATTAAGTCAATGGCTCAACTAAATATTGCTCAATGAAATAGTATGTAATCATGCAATTAAAATCTACACTATATTGCAGATGCATAAAGGAGTGTGGTTATATTTGCATATACAACCTTAACTTTAGCATCTTGTAACATTTGAATGTTTAACTGTACTATCACTGAATGCAGGTGGTGGTTGTTTCTTTAGAAATACAGATTGCATATGACACCTAGTCTTCTGTAGAATGATGTATAACATTTGGTTAAATGCATTTTGCTTCCAGGATAAATTATAAAGTATTTAAGTATATTTCATTACACGTTATATTTAATCTTCAGGCAAAACGCATTGTCAAAATATTGCTTTTTATTATCAGGACACATTGTATATTGTCCAGGACTGAATTTCATTGTAGGGAGCTGTGCAATTTGTCTAACCACTCCAAGGAAAAAGGATATCAAATGCATATGAGCAACTCTATTGGCAAAATGAATTTTAATCATGTTTATCATCCTTCCAGATACACTGTATAATGAAATTTGATAAATTTCATTCTCTGGACCTCACTCTGATCACTGATGAGATAGTCATGTTACAACGTTCCAATGGCAGCAAGCTGTATTCCTGCTCTTAATAAGAAGCTGATAATACAGACACTAGTAATTTATCTGTTACTTAAGAAAAGTTAAATAAGATCCTATGGAAGGTGGCAATGAAGCAGGTGAGACGTTATACAGACGTGGCCTAAATAATCTTCATGGACTCATTTAATTACTTCTGGGGAGTGGTTTTGTTTTCATTTTGTGAAACAAGATTGAAAGTCAGGAGACCTGGATTCCATACTTGGCATGGCCACTGATTTTGCTATATGACCTTGAGGAAATCTTTTAGTGTTAACCCTACCCCCTGGAAATTAACAGGAATTTTTCTTCGGTGAAAGGACACAGCTCTGTACTACAATTCCTTCCGTATATAAAATTTGGATAACAGCACATACCAACTTCACATAGCTGTTGCAAAGCTAAATCTCTACTATTTATGGAGTGCAGTGGGCACTTCATATGGACCCTTGTTTTTCAGTTCCACCATTATACGCTTCTGCTGCTGGACCTAAAGGAGAACTCTTTCTCTGCTAATTGCCACAGAGGGCTAATTCTTTGTGTAGGCTAGCCATTACAGAGCAGCATCATTATCACACACTCAAAACAGCACTTACAGACCTTGATCCTAAGTGCGTGGAAGTCACAGGAATTCTTACCCTTGAGTTCACCAGCTTTTAGATTAAGTTTTTACAGTGCTGTAAACATGCAAACTTATTTTATGTCAATACAGGTTGGACCTCTCTGCTCTAGCACCATCAGGACCTGACCGGTCCCGAATGAGGGAATTTGCCAGACCAGAGGTCCCCTGCTACCGGCTCCCTAGGCCATCCTCCCTCTGCTCTTGGCCCCTGATGCACCCCCTCTCTCGCTGCCGTGCTGCTGCAACCTTAGCAGCCCGGACTGCCCTGGCCCCAGTCCCACTATCAGGGCTGCCATGTCCCTGGCCCTGGCCCCGTTATCAGGGCTGCCATAGCTGCCACTTATCCACCCTTGGCAGCACTAACACAGCTGCCACATCTCTGGCCCCAGCCCTGCTACCATGGCTGCTGTGACTGCCACGTCCCTGGCACGTCCAGAGCTGCTATCGTGGCTCCAGTGCCAGTCTCAGCCCCAACTCCGTTATGCTCTAAGCCATTAGCCCTCTTGCCATTGGGGCTCCCAGCCAGGACTCCCTGGTCCTGCCT